>NC_135310.1:67402551-67734336 GCF_048772815.1 Callospermophilus lateralis
GCTGAGTGGAATTTATTTTGTTCTTGAATTTTACATCTGAAACTGGGAATAAAAATATGATTAAAAATATTGTAAAATCAGAGAGTTAACTAGTAGTCAACAAAAAGGTAGATACAGTCCTACTCCTCCCACCTGCTCCCGTAATATAAGAAGGCTGGAAAGAAAGTCAATGCTATTGTGGGAAGTAGAGTAGTTAGTTGGGTTAAGAGGCTCCTCCTTCCCTGGTGCCAGCTGTGAAGAGCCTCACTCACAAGGAACAGAGCTACCTATAGGATGGGGGCTGAGATCTTGTTCCATGGCTAGATTGTTTTTACGCTGTATGATATAAGGAATCTTTCAATACTTTATCCACACATATTCATATTTGGTGAAGTTTGGTGGCATTCTTGGCCAAAATCAGATAGCTCCTTCTAGTACAAAATTTCTGGAAGAGGCCTACTGAAATGGCTTGACAGTAGGCCCTAAAGGGTACAGTATGTATAGGAAGTCAGGGGCAACTTAGTGCCTCTTTGTCCCACCTTATACTAAGCCTTCTATGGTTCTTTAAGGGCATGGAACAAGATCTTCTTTATTTCCTACAACAGAAGTTGGTACAGAAGCAATAGACATGGGACTGTCTAAACAGCTGGCGATTTGTTACTCAAGTTGAAGAAGGGAAGGGGGCTAGGGACTGAAGGGAGAAAAAAATATACATTTGTTTGGGAAATGGTCCTTCCTATGAGGGGGAGTGATGTTAAACTAAATGTCATTCTAAGAACAACTCATGTCACCTATGTGGCAACAACCACATTACTAGAGGCCATAAGCATTAGAATAATTTGGTGTGATCTAGTTCAAAATCAGTTATATGCAGTCAATTACATGAAGATACATCCACCTCACTCATTTTCCTTAAATCTCCAAGCTTTTGTGAACCAAGAAGGATGAGGAAGAAGAAAGGAAAAGGAAGAGAAGGAGCAGTTGTCATTGTCATCTTCAGGACATTTTTCTTCCTCTAAGCAAATAGGAGACATAACTCTACAATTTATTACAATAAAGGAAGTCATATGATTTTTAAATTTAGTTCGAGATTAGTGTTAAAAAAGATCTGGAGTTAGTTTAAATATTGAAATGAGATGGTGTCATTAAATGAAAATTACTATAAAGTTATAGAAATTGATCAGAATATTAAGTGACTTAGAAGCCAACATGAAAATTGGAAATGTGACATAATGATTAGGGAAGTAAAAGCCTTGTTTATTCCAAAGTAATTATTATTAACTTTTAGTAGACTGGTTACATTACCAATCCTGCTAGCAACTATCTATACAACGTTACTATACTTGAACTAAAAGTCTTTTAGATGTTTTAGAAAAAATTCCTTCCTGTATTTTATTTTTCTTTTAAATTATTTCAAATGAGAGAAAGTAAACTGCTCAGACTCAACACATCAGGAATGTGAAGAAGATCACTAACATACTTCACTTGTAATGGTTGCAGGATCATCTACTGCCATCATTAAATCTGAAGCTAAGAAGTTAAAAATGAGGTTGGTGATGTCAGTACACACTGTCTTCAGTAAGTGCTTAGTAAGAGCAGCCAGTGTATCATCTGGAAAAGAAAGGCACTTTATTAAAACTAACTTCCTCCCAGAATTACGAGAATCAATGAAAAAACAGTATTAAGTATACCTGCAAAAAACTTCATCCCTTTTTCAAATAACCTAATATTATTATATAGATTTGAAACCTCTTCTTGTAAATCCTTGATTGTGCGTTTTCTGCCAGTTCCAGAAGCAGAAGTTGAAGACATGAATACTGAACGTACCACCTCAAGATAGGTTTTATTAAGAGGTCTGTGCACAAGACAAATACAGTTAATTATAAAAATGTACTGAATTTAATTGATGTAAATAAGAAATGTTATATCTACTCAAATAAGGCTTTAAAAAATCTATTTTTCCAAACTCATAAAATTAATTTGGAGAAGAGTTCATTAAAAATTTGTCTCCTAGCTCCAGGAATTGTAACTTAGATAAACTATTACACTTAAATTTTAAAGTTGTAAAAGTTATTGCTCTAAAGATTACAAGAATAATATATAATTATAATGCACCAATAAAAATATGGGGAAAATAAAGATGACAAGAACAACAGTAACAGTACACAAATCAAAATAGTTTTTTAATATTAATTTGGAGAAGAGTATACTATAAGTCTGTTCCCATTCTTAGGAATTACAACTTAACTATTTCACTTTTTTAAAAATATATGAAAAACACAATTCTGTAGTATATTTAAATGTAAAAATAGTTACTTAAATTAAAAAAATTCTCATTGCAAAAGCCACAATTATACATATTAAAAAGTTCTTGCACCAGACTCCTGGATTGTATTTATGGCAACTTATATATTGAGACTAACTTCAGGGATGACCAGGTTTGGTTAATGATGGTTATATATAACTTCCTTTACTCTCGCATGTTAAAAAAAGTAAGTCTGGCTCACTCAAAAGGCAATAGCAGTAGCTCAGTGGTAGAGTGCTTGCTTTGATTCTTAGCACCACATATAAATAAATAAAGGTCCATTGACAACTAAAAAAATATTTTTTAAAAAAGGCAATAGTATCTAAATTATTCTTTTTGAGACAATTTATTATTTATTTTCTCCTTCAAAATAAACAGTTTAAAAATTTTTTGTCAAATCAAAATAGAATACTGGTGTTTTCCTCCCTGACTACGATTTAAGACTGCAAGATTGGTGAATGAGGACACATCTTCAAAGGTTCTTGGCTTTATTTCCCATACTGCCTTGCCCAAAGAACTAACCAAAGGTCTGTGGTACTAACAGCTTCCCAAGACAAATAAAATACAGAGTTTGTTGGCTGGATTAAATGCTAATCTTTGAAAATACCTAAAATATATGCTTTCTGATCTTCATGAAAATTTTACTTAACAACTCATTGAATTGCTATCACAAAACAGAAACTGAAGAATGTTTTATACTTGCTTTATTAAATATTCAGCAAGTTCAGAAATGAACTCCTCAGGGGCATCTTGAATGTGTTTTCTTAAAAAATCTTCAATATCATCCTGGAACATAAAAGTGATCTCTGGCTTCTTCTTTGCTACAACAGACAGGAGCAATGGGGGAAAAAAAAATCAACCAAAATTAAACATATAAGCAACCAAAAAGCAAATAAAGTCCCAATAATATACTTATTAAGATGGTAATTCATTCATCATCTGTCAGAGACTTTGATATTAGTTATTATGTCAGTAAGATAACTAATATCAAATATCTATAACTAATAAAAACAATAAGCTATGTAGTGGAATTTCTTTCATTATTTCTAATTTATTATTATTTCTAATCATTTTAAAATTGAATATAAGATATAGACTTTTCAGCTGGGTGTGGTAGTGCATACTTGTAGTCCCAGCTTCCTGAGAGGCTGAGGCAGGAAGATCTCAAGTTCAAGACCAGCCTGGGTAACACAGTAAGACCCTGTCTCAAAATAAAAAATAAGATGGGTAGAGGATGTAACTCAGTGGTAGAGTGGCATTGGGCTCAATTCCTAGTACCTCACACGTGTGCACGCGTGCGCGCGCGCGCACACACACACACACACACACAGCTGTTTTCTACAAAAATGAAATGATTTTTCTTCCTCATATCACTTGGCTGATGAAAATAGCTAGAAATCAAAACAATCAAGAAGAAAGAAAATAATCTTTTAAGACAGGATATTTTGTTTAACAGTAGACACTGTGTAGAATTTTCTTCTTTATAAAAATAAATATTTTGTAATTTGCACAAGGATCTTCAGGGAGTTTTTATAATCATATGAACCACAACTCCAGTAGAATTGTTTAAGCTGAATCAATTCACGTACAATTGTTCAAACTACCTTTTTGGAAAGACATAAACAGCATAATTTACAGCCATAATTTATTTTTTCTCTTAAAAAATAATTCTGTAATAAGGAAACACAGGCAGTTAATGAAATCATAATAATTATAAATGTGGAAATATTTTATCTACTCACTTACTTGTAAAAGTGTGGGTTGAAGACAAAGCTAACAATATTTCCAGTAGAAACTGTGAAAGTATAAAGTGATTATATCCAGCTAAATTAGGTTATTGGTTATATGAGTGGAGTATTAGCAATAAAAAATAAAACAGCTCAAAATTCAATTTTCAATATGAATGAAGATCTAAACAGTTGAAATCACACTTTAGAGTAGTATCCTTCTTTTCTGAGAGCTGCTGTCTATTCCTATTCCTGATGTTCATACTAAACAATCTATGAATTTCTGTGTGCATCTTACATACCTTTTACAAATTATTAATTTCCTTTCAGGAATCTTTCATATTGAACTGATCTTAAATTTTAAGCTGAAAACCAAATTTTACTGTCCATTTCAGAGATTACAACACAATATTTTTCAAAAGCACTGAAATTACATTTGTTTTAGGTAGAATGATTTTACTACTTTAATAGTACCTCCCAATAATTTACACACACAAAAAAGAATATCACATGCTTCATTTATTTACAATTACAGAATCAGAGAAGTATTTTCTAAATATCTCTTTACCTTCATTCCTAGCACATCTAGGCAATAGGGAAATTTATTTATCAGTGAGAAATTAAAACACATATAAGAGAGTCTTAATATTATTCAAAATAAGGATAGGTAACAGGAGTGGTTTCTACAAAGATATTTTTCTTAATTAACATTGTTTTCTGCATGTCAAGAACAGTAGCTATTTCAGCCTTCTTAGAATATTTTAAAGACAAATCTTAAGCTATTAAAAATAGAAGCACATTAATAGCTGCAGTCATGTCCTTTGCAATTTGCATTTCTCAGCTATAGTTCATAGGCAATAAACTCTGTGAAAAAGAAAAAATCTCAAATTATCATTTGAGGTTTGTTTTCAATTTTCTTTTTGCTGAGGATGAGGAGGAGAGTAGTATCATGGTTTCTTTAACAGAAGAAAATAAAAAATTATGCATAATTTTATTTAAAAAAACAAAATACAATGTCTCTTGCAGACTTAATATTGCCAAACACTAACAACTTAAGGAAAAGAAAGATACACTTAATTAATTCTCCCCTTTAGACATAAGCAGTTAGGTATTATTATAAAAATTATAAAAATTAAATATGCATAAAATGTCTGGATCAGCTTTCAACACTTTATCTTTTGCCTTTCAATGTCTTGAAGCATTTCCAAGAGTTCTTTTAATGTGATTTCTTTTGCCAATTTTACGTTCTCTAAGAAATTTATATCCTTTTTGTCATAACCATTTTCTCTGTTTATATCAATAAGTTCGCCTTTACTGTTCCTCTTTTGTGTGTAGTTAGAGTCTCCTGAACAATGGCACTGTCAATACTCCCACAATCTGCCATTCCTTCTATTATTCCATTATACTTGGTTTCAATTTTATTTCCAGTGTCATTACTTTTCATTTCTGCACTTTCATCTTTATTATCCATTTTTTTAAAATGTCACATGGGTTTATCACTGGGAGACAAAGGCAAAACAACTATATGCTTTGTTGTTTGTGCATAAATAATAATGGATGTACAGTAATCAACTATTGACAAACCTTAAAAATGAGTGATCATAATATGTATCTATTATTTTTTTAATTAAAAAAATATTTTTTTGGTACTGGATTAAGTTCAGGGCACTTGACCACTAAGCCACATCCCTAGCCCCGTTTTGTATTTTATTTAGAGACAGGATCTCACTGAATTGCTTAATGCGCAACTTTTGCTGAGGCTGGCTTTGAGCTTTCGATTCTCCTGCCTCAGGCTCCTGAGCCATTGGAATTACAGGTATGTGCCACTGTGCCCAGCACATCTATTATTTATATAGTGATTCATGTCCTGAAGACCTAGCAGTAAAGCTTGTACTTTATTCAACTACTAGCAGTTAATATATCAGGGTAACGTGAAGTTGGATTGTATTATTGGTGGGATGATATTTAAATAAATTGTGATTCCTGAAATTTGTACCCAGTGAAACTATGCAAAGCAAGTACTTCCTATATAAGCATCATATTTATGAATGATATGAATATCAAGAAAATTTGTTAAAAAAAATCGTACATACACAAAGAAAGAATAAAAACACATACCAGTGTGAGATGACTGAGACTCATCATCACTGTCATCATCTTTTCTTCCTTTCTTCTTGGTTTTTTTAATTTTGTATTCTCTGGCGTTGCCCCATCCTCCTCCTCTCACACTTCCACTGCCCTCTGGTGGAAAATGAAACTAGTTAGTATTATATAATGAAAATGACATGAGTTAGTATTAGAAAAATGATGACATGTATTGTTGTACTTAACTTCAGAGCAGAAAGATAATTAAAGTACATTTGATCAATAAAAAAAAATATGAATCCTCTTGAATTTAGGCAACCTTCTCCTGCCTATTCTAAAAGCAGTTTCTTCCTCTTATGTTACTTCTGTAGCTATGTCTGATTTTTTCTTAGCTAAACCCATTCCTTCATATCTTCTTTTACCTCCAAAAGAAATGTGCTGCTGGGCATGGTGCTGCACATGTGTAATCCCAGCAGCGTGGGAGGCTGAGGCAGGAGGATCATAAGTTCAAAACCAGCCTCAGCAACAGTGAGGTGCTAAGGAACTCAGTGACCCTGTCTCTAAATAAAATTCAAAATAGGACTGGGGATGTGTCTCAGTAGTTGAGAGCCCCTGAGTTCAATCCCTAGTACCCACCTCCCCCCGACCAAAGAGTTTTCATTTGTTCATCTCTGTTGTCACAGTATCATTAAAACCCCCTATTATGAAACTTCACAAATATAGCTATATTTGGTTTTGTTTTCTTGCTTGAAAGAGTATTATCCATCTTTAGGGGACATCCTGACTCATTGACCACTCAACTCAATCGCAAATTTTTTGATAGCAAGGAGCACATCTCAATGTTTGTACTTTTTGGGATACAGAAATGTTCGAAATATTCCAGGTGCTCAATAAATGTTTACCATAATAGTTATGTAAAAAAAAAAAGTCATTACTGATCACAGTTTAAAGACTAAAAAAATAAAAATTATGAAGTAAATTGAAACACTTTCAAAAAAGTAAAAAAAATAGATATTTACATTCAAATATATATTCTACAAAATAGGATACTGATAATGGGTTATAAAATATTGTAACTATATTTCTTCATAAATTTTTTTTCAATAAACTATTGGGATTTCTATAAACTAATGATATATTTCTAAATTCTAAATAGAATTCCCTTAGATTTCATCATATCCTAGAACTAAGACTTCTATTAATTTACCTTTCCCTTGCTTTTATGATGGAAACATACTGTCTTCATAAGCACACATCTAAAGTGAATGTGCTCTTTCATATTTGGCAATAAGTTTCTTATGGAAGGACATTTGTATTTGAGACATGATTTCATACACTATAATTAAACTACTGCAATATAATAGCACTATCAATGAGATAAAAATCCATATGACCTTATATTCATAAAGAAAAAACAAACTAGTTATCCTGACATAATTCACCAGTTAATTAATATGCATTTAAAATTATATATTTAAACAAAATAAAACATGCATGGCTATGAATATTACTATGATATATTGAAGTAATTTACTATAGTTCTCTAGTTCTCCTGAAAGAATAGAGAGAAATTTCAAAAGACCATTGCAAGATTTTGATGAAAATGCTTTAGAAGAAGAAACTATCTCAACAAAGTAAAAGTGAATTCACATAGCAAATATTTAGTTTTTATAAAGTATTTTAATGTAGCTACATATTAATTAATGAAAAACACTGAATATATATTTTTTTAGTCTTGATATGGCATTAATAACTTTTTCCTAGGGAAAAAAGAATGGAAAATACATATCGCTTTTCAAATGCAAGTTACCAGTATATCAGAGCTACCTAGAATAAGTTCCAGTGACTATAAATTTTTAAAAAGGAAATTAAAAAGACAATGACTCATTGGGAAATTCACTCATTCAATAAATATTTAGAGATCATCTAAAATATGCCAACTGGTGCTCTAGGTACTAGAAATACAATCACTAACAGAGATAGACAATGTTCCCAAACAATAAAACATAACACAGTAATAAAATAAGGAAAGAAACTGGCAAGATAAACAGTGACTATGGCTACTATTTTTTAGGGGTTGTAGAAGCCTCTGAGGAAGACATTTAAAGTTGAGCTCTAAATGAAAAGAAGGAACCAGTTACTTGAAGTTCGGGACAGGGCATTACAGGTAGAGAGCAGCTAGTGTAAAGGCCTTGAACTGGGAATTTTGAGAATCAAAAACAAAAACAAAACAAAACAAACAAAAACAAAACAAAACAAACAAAAACCCTGGGCTGGAATACAGAGTGAGTGAGAAAATAGGAGATGGGCACAATCATAAAATTTAGTCAGTTTTTTTTTTTTTTAACAAGAGAAAACAGAATATGCAATCACCAATAATCCACTAGCTTAAATAAATTTTATACATTAGTGAAAGATTTGGTTGATATGAGTAGTTAAAAGTGAATCAATCAGTAAAACGTATTTCAAAAGGCCTAATAAATGCAAAGTTCACTGCAACAAATAAAATCTCATCTTTCAGTCTTCTTTATTGATAATAATTTATTACCTGTTGCTTTCCTCCTGCGCTCATCTTTTTTATCCTTTTTATTTGTATTAACACTTTCTAGAATGGAAACTTGCTTCAGATCTTCTTCAGTGACTAAATGCACAGGATTATTTTTCATTTCCTGAAATTAAACAAACTTTTAATGGTCAAATATATATATCATTTTGAAAAGCATTAAGTAAAAGTTGTTTATATACTGTACAAATTATAAAGAACTATCAAGCTTTATTTCACAACTGCCATTCTGAGGCAATTTCTCCTTGCTAAAAATCAGTCTCTTCTGTTGTTCTTGGCTTTTTGTATGCATTACTAGACAAAATAATGAGAATGCCTATGTTATTGCCAAACTTATGGTTGGTCACTGAGCAACTCTCCTCAGTTGTTATTGGCTAATCTTACCATAGTTTATTGATACTCTCAAGTCCAGTACCACCTGGTTACTTGAGATTATAAGAAAGATAATGAAAATGACATTCCCTACCTATATAACCACACTAATTCACATAAATCTATTTTTTCCTCTGGATTCATTCTTGATTATCTCTGCTTTTTAAAAGTTGATGTTTACAACACAGAACTATTTATTTCCATGTGTAGAGATTTGTTCTTTCTTGTTGGAAAGGGTTCTATAATCTCTAGTGTCAAAAGTACATTTTCATGGTAAAAATGCTATAATTTCCTCTTTGGTTTTCTAAAGAAAAATGCTTAGAATGTTTACAGTTCATGTAATACAAATGCCTTTCTCGGAACCATTTTTTTTTGTGGTTAGACAGAATACTAAAAAAGTGATACTAATGTTTTAATTTTAGTTAATAATCATAAATAAAAATAATAATTTAATAAACTACAACAGACATTTATATGTATCCCTTTATATTTATCCTTAACATAGTAGGCATCATCATTTTTTCTTTGAAGATAAGGAAATTGGAGGTCTACTTGTCCAAAGTAATATATAGAATAAACATTTTTAAACTTAGGTTTCCTAATATCAAAGAGCTTAAAAGGAGTATAGAAAAATACAGATTACATATTTATTAAGCCTACGTGAATTTATTAGCACTTTAAAATACAGGACTTGTTTTATCTACTCAAGCAAACTTTATAAAGAGATGGTGTTGTTAATTAGAACAACTAATAATAAAAAAAAAAATATGAATTCAATAGTCATTAAGACAGACCTAGCATTATCTCTTCTTCAAAATACTTTGATAGCAGTTGCTCTGAAAGACTAATCAATTTTGACAGAAAATTTCTATTCTCAGCTAGTTACCTGTTTATATACTCTGGCTATGTAAAATTAACAAAGATCTGATAGATTTAAAAAATACATTTATTGTCCAGCATGGTGGTGCATGCCTGTAATCCCTGCGGCTCAGAAGGCTGAAGCAGGAGGCTCATTGAGTTTAAAGCCAGCCTCAGCAAAAGCAGGCTCAGTGAAACCGTTTCTAAATAAAATACAAAATAGGGCTGGGGATGTGGTTCAGTGGTTGAGTACCCGAGTTCAATCCCGAGTACCAAAAAAAAAAAGGTGGGGGGCTGGGGATGTGGCTCAGTGGTTGAGTGCCCCTGAGTTCAACTGCTGGTACCACCCCCACCCCCAAAAACACCATATATATATATACACACACATATATATATATACATACACACACACACACACACATATTTTGTGTGTACAGTACGAATACACTATACTTTTACATATCCACAGATATGTATAATTTATGTGATTTCAATTTGTAAAATTATTTTTCCAAGTTCTAATATATATTCTGATGAAATTAAAGAAAAAGAAATATGAATCTGTGAGAGGAAATAAAAAAGAATGATCTATTAAGGGAAAATGTTGTATAATTCAAAGTGTACATTTTTGGGTAGACTGTTTATCTGATTTTTCAAAAGACATGACAGATGATTCTAATGTGAAAATACTGTTTAGAGAGACCAATGAAAGGAAACATGGTATACCTTTTCAGCTTTCTGGTGCATCAATTCACTGAATAACTCTGTACAGTCATTTATAAATTTTTCACTGACCACAACAGTGTCGCTAAAGATTATAGCTGAAGCCTGTTTACTGAATGCTCTCATCACCTGCTGAAGCAATATGGCAGAATCTTCAACTGATAAAGAACTGGGAAGCAGAGGCTGGAATTACAAACAAAATAAATACGAAATGAAAATGCAATATAATACAGATAAACCATTTGTTCCATATATTATGTATATGTAAATATATGTATTATATACACATTACAGTATGTATATGTGCTATGTGTATATATCATAGATATATAATTTTAATTTATTTATTATATGTATTATATGTATATTATTATACTTATAATATATACCCATATATTATGTATACACACATAATATATACACACTCTTTCTAGGTGGTTTCATAAAGTCCAGTGACTTTAGGAACAATATTTATACTGATAACTTCCCAAAATTATATTTCTGGTTTCATTACCACTTGGAGCTCTGGAATTATATATCTTACTTCCTACATCATTTCCTCACTTGTATGCCTAATAGGCATTTCAATAATGGTTCAAAACACCAAAACTTACAAGTCACACTCAGCTTCCCTCTCTTAGAAATCCACAAAATATATGTCCTCTTAGCTTTTTCTACTATCTGAAATTATCATTTTGATTAAACTTTCACCAATAAAAGTGTCCCTCCTGACAGCAGAAAAGTTGTTTGGCTACCATACACCCAACAAGTAGAATGATGCCTCACATACGGAAAGTATTTCATAAATTTTGTTGCATGAATAGAAAATATTGGGAACTTTCATATTCCAAATGGAATTCTGCTTTATAAAGAGGTTCTGACTCCTAACTTGAAAATAAAGAATTGACCTCTTATTTACCTTTACCTATACGTATCCTTTTAGCATAATGAAGGGCAGGTCAACATTAAACACTGAAGTAAAACACTATCAATGCCAGAAGCAGCTTATGTTGACATATTAGCAGAGATTAACAGATAAGAGATAAATAAATTCCGCACAGTGCCTGATGACAGTGGTTGTTTTAAGTGCATGGATAAGATGTGAAAAAATCTCTTTGATTTCTGTATCAGAATTGATATGAGTGTTATATTATTTACTTGTTTATTTTAAGATTCATAGAACTCTGGATATTGATTATGAACATGTAAAAGGATATTCTTTATTTTAAAGGTTAGAAATACTTTAAGCTTAAAATAATTAAAATTATTTTTGTTGTAATAATGACTAATAAAATTGACCTTTAAAGCCAAGACTACCTTTATGTATTCTAATTTTTAAAATGGCTATCTACTAGTGAAACATGTGTCCTTGGCTTAAAGAAAAATTAAGGAAAAATAAAAAGATCAAACATACTGAAATATCAACCCATGTTCCAGAGCTGATGGCTTCCTCTACTGATGCTTCCACCTGATCCACAAGTCCTTGACCAACACAAGCTGCTTTCAAAAACAAGAGTTGTGTAGTCTTATATCTTTTCTTTATGTAGCTTACAGCATCTGGGATTCCAAGTCTGGACAAGGCATCAAATTCTAGAAATATATAACAAAGTTGGAAAGAACTGGAAATATATAACAAAGTTGGAAATCATTTACACCTTTTAGAAATCTTACAAAACGTTCCACCAATATCTATTCTTCAATCACAAAGGCACTGCATTCTACTATTTTTTTAGGAATAAAACAGAAAAGAATTGCACCTTATTTCCTGGTTTTCTTGCCTTATGAAAAATTTAAAACTAAAGATATGTGTACAGAAAGTGGTTCGAGTATCTTCCTGAATATCAGCTATGTCAACCCCTCTCCAATTGAAGGACCAAAGGAAGACATGAGGACTTCACAGCAATGTGATCAAAAATGGGAGCAAAGGAGAAGGTATGATTTAAATGATGAAACAAAAACTGGAATTAATTTTGCTTAATATATTTAAGGAATGGAATCTACTTTTCAAAATGTATCAGCAGATAACTTAGGACAAAGTAGTTCTTTAGTCTAATTTAACTTAGAAAATGATTTAACATAAAAATATACTTAAATATACAGACATTCTAGTTATTGAAGATTATCTACCTTCCTCACCACACAATCCCTATCTAGATAATCACACTTAGGAAAACTAGATATAACAAAGTTCTAATTCAATTCTATGGTTGAAGAAGCTAAAAAGTTTGTCACAGAAGTCAAGTAAGCATAAATGAAGTCCATTATCCTAGGATATATTTAAACTGTTCATTATAGGTTTATTATTGAGAAATAATCTGTTATGTGGTTTGACTTGGGCTATAAAGCTGTTTTTTTAATGATATGATAGCAGAACCTGAGAAACAAAACTTAGAGTAACTTTGATGTTTCTGTAGTACTATATAACTAATACAAATGAACATTGTAAAGTGGACAGTCAATAAATATTTCTAAGATGCTGTAACTAAAAAACTGGACAGCTTCAGAGAATGTAAGATATAGTATAATTACTTTTATGAATTTGAAATATTTGAAGTTTTGTGTCATCAATATACCTAGAAGCTCAATAACAGTCAACAATAGCAAAGTACATACTAATTCCAGGGTTAGTATAAATACCCTCCAGAAATGTTTTAGCATTAGAAAAAAATTTTAGGTTTAAAGAAAATTTAAAAAGTTACCGAGATAACCATTCTGCCTGAAAAAAGAATCCACCCAAGTACTCTGTGTCCTGGAGTAGATGTCAGGGACAAACACAGCTTTGTCCTGTCTCCCACCAATTACAGTGCCTCGTAACCGTCCATTATTAACAAGTTCCTCGAGCACAGCTTAAAACAAACACATACAAATACAAATAAATCAGAACAGGTAAAATCTTAAAAATAGTAAAAAAAAAACATTTATCATTTCACAAACTATTCTTACCCTTTTAAAAACCAATTGAAAAGGTAAATAATAATATATTATACTTTATTTTTTAATTTTTTTTTAGAGAGAGTGAGAGAGGAGGGGGGGAGAGAGAGAGAGAGAGAGAGAGAGAGAGAGAGAGAGAGAGAGAGAGAATTTTAATATTTATTTTTTAGTTATCGGCGGACACAACATCTTTGTTTGTACGTGGTGCTGAGAATCGAACCCGGGCCGCACGCACGCCAGGCGAGCGGGCCACCACTTGAGCCACATCCCCAGCCCTATATTATACTTTAAATAAATAAAACTTTCCTGCCACTTACAGTTTAATACTCAGGTTGTAAATACAGGGAATTTTTGGTAACTAATATTAACATATTGAACTTTTTTATTTATTTAAAGAAAAAACTAAAATGCCATTATTTATTTCATGATTTGTTTTAAAGTGAATTATCACTTTGAAAATAGATAATATTCAACTGTAAGAGTTAGCTAGTTTAATTTCCTGATACTTAGAAAAATCAAGATAATTGGAACATATCAGATCAGCAGTATGAAATAAAGTTATAAAAATTTTAAATTAGTTATTACATTTACACTGTTTAAACAGAAAAACATTTCAACTATACATAAAAGAGAAGTAAGCATGCATAACAGGATGGATCTTGGAGTCAGACTTCCAAAGGCTAAACTTTAACTCTGACACCTACTAACTTATGACTTAATTTTCTCTGTGAAATGGAACAATAACAATATCTGTCTCATAGGGCAATAGTATTCTGCTTGAAACAGTAGCTGGCCTATAGTAAAGCAGTCAATATATATTAACTAAGTATCTTTACTACCACTATTGCCATCATAAGGACTGAGAGCAGTTTGAAAAAATGTATAGTGCTGCAATTAATACAAACTTATGCTTTTTATTTAAACAAGAAAATTTAACTAAATGTTTTGTTATTTTAGCCATTAAAATCCTCTAATAAAGATAAAAGAAGGCAGAAAGGAGCCATTTATAAATGAATTAGCCAGCTAATTAAAAGATGTCTGGCACAAAGGCTTATAAAAAATTATTGCCTTTAATATAGAAAAATTTACCAACCTAGATACCCTTCAATAGATGAATGGATAAAAAAAAATGTGGCATTTATACACAATGGAATATTACTTAGCACTAAAAATTAACAAGATCATGACATTTGCAGGGAAATGGATGGCATTAGAGCAGATTATGCTAAGTGAAGTTGGCCAATTCCTAAAAAACAAATGCCGAATGTCTTCTCTGATATAAGGGGGGTGACACAAAATGGGATAGGGAGGAAGAGCATGAGAAGAAGATTACAACTAAATAGGGAAGAGAGGTGGGAGGGAAAAGGAGGGAGAAGGGGAATTGCATGGAAGATGGAAGGAGACCCTCATCCTTATACAGAATACATGTATGTTGTGAGGAGGAAAAAAAAAAGAAGTATGTCACATTAGATTGGGTAGAGAGAAGTGATGGGAGGGGAGGGGAGAGAAAAGGGGGATTGGAAGGGCAGCACAATAAAACAGACATTATTATTGCTGTATGTATATAGGGGTGACTGTATGACCAATGTAATTCTGCAACCTGTATACTCAGAAAAATGAGAAATTATACCCCATTTGATTCAAATGTATGAACTGTCAAGATCATTATACTGTCATGTGTAACTAATAAAAAAATTTTACATAGGAATTTCAGAATTTCAATGATATCAAAAAAGTCCAGATTTCTCAGGAGATCACAAAACATGATTTTCAATTTAGTGTGACTATACAAAAATCTATTCGAAATTCTGACCAAAGTTCTCAAGTTATCAATTAGTACTTGGAAAACTTAACATTATAGTGAAATTGTGTCAAGCTTCTATTTCATAGCTTCCAATTAGTTTAATTTAAAATGTCTTTAAAAAATTTAAATTTAAAATTTATATTCTGAAAAATACAGTGAAGATTTTAATTCAATACTTGAATATCTTTTCCATTCATTTTAGATTTTCATATTTGCACAGATATCATCTGAATTGAAAGATTAAGTCACTGCTTTTAAAAAGTATTCCAGCCAATCATAAAAAGACCTCAAAAATGC
Source organism: Callospermophilus lateralis (assembly GCF_048772815.1). NCBI lineage: Eukaryota > Metazoa > Chordata > Mammalia > Rodentia > Sciuridae > Callospermophilus > Callospermophilus lateralis. Next base: position 67,418,196 of record NC_135310.1, read on the forward strand.
ATAAGAGTGTCACACCACACAAACAAAACAGACAACAGACCAAGATTAATTGGGAGATATTGTGTTGTTTGAATGCTAAAAATTTAGCCATATTTTTATTGCTATAAACTCTACAAAAATTTTGTTATATAAACCCTATTTACTTTTATATTTAAAAATATGAAAAACCATAGGAAACAAAGCAAAAATTATTCCCAATCCTACAATTTTAAATCTCTATATACAGTAGTCTGTATACATGTATATTTTCATTCATGTAAAAATTTTCATTCCAATCCTCTAGTATTATCCAATACTAAATGTCTGGTAGATATAAAGATCAACACATATACGGGAACCGTTATATGGAAACCTTTTCAAACCATGAAATATTTTAGTAATATTGTTTTAAGATTAAACAAAATCAATATTATTAAGTTTTATATTAACAGTATATTCAGCAGCTATGGTGTGGATGCTGAATGTCTACCAAAGGTACATCTGTGGAGCAACTGGGTGAAGCCTTTAGGAAGTGGGGCCTGGTGGGAGGTCGTTGGGCCACCGGGATGGACCTTGAAGTGACTGTGGGATCCTGCTTCTTCCTCTTTTTTGGTTCCTTGGCTTCTGATGTAAAAGGTTTTTCTATGCCACAGGCTCCCTGTAGTTGTCATCTGACATGTCATCAGAAGCTCAAAGCAATAAGTCTACCTGATATTGAACTGGAATATCCAAAACTATGAGCCAAAGTAAAGCTCTTCTCTTTATAAGTTAATTATTTCAGGTATTTTGTTATATTGATGGAAAGCTGACTACTACCACCAACTAACTTATAATTTAAACAAAACTCACAGTACAGAAGCTGCTCCTGAAATCCATATTTTGAAATCAAAGAATTCACTGCTGTAGGCCTGTAAAGAAATAAAAATAAGAAAATATTAATTATAGAGTTACTTAAGAATTAAAAAATAACTAGGAGAATTAGTGTTTATGAAAAACACCCATTAATTTAAATTTAAAAAGGCAAAAATTATATCACTTTTGAAATTCTTAATCAGAATTATGCAACTGAAATACCAGAGAAATCAACTCACTTTTGTAATCCAAGATTGATTTATGTTCCCATCCCACAAAATGGGAACATGAAGTATGTTCCTTTACTGTATACACTCATCTCTCAGTATCCATGGGGAATTGGTTCTAAGACTGTCTCCTATCTATCTAAAATCCACAGATGTTCAAGTTTCATATAAAATGGTGTGGTATTTCCCTATAGCCTATGTATATACTTTTGCATATCTTAAATCATGTTTAGATTATTTATCATACTTAACAGAAAGTAAAGGTGATGAAAATAGTTGTTCTATTGTACTGTTTATATAGTGATGATGAGGGAGAAAAAAATCTGTATAGGCTTAGTACAGACATACTTTTTTCCTTGAATATTTTCAATCTGTGATTAGTTGAATCCACAGATATAGAACCCATAGATGGGAGGAGCTGACTATATTTGTTTTACTTAATTCTGTGCTGTCCAGGAGGATTTTCCTCATTTGGGAATATTGAAGTGAATGTTATATGACTCCATTTTTGGAGAAAAATGAGATCATATTGTACAGATATGTATCAGAATGATAACTCCTAGTGAATGAATGGGATTCATTTAAAAAGCTTTTCTTAAGAAAACAAAAACTACAACAAAACACTTATCAGTACTTTCTATAATGACTATGCATTTTTCTAAGCTGTTTTAATAGATTATAATGAACACATCATACAATCCACTCAACTTTTAGCAAGTAATATATGGCTTTAATTCATGGAATTGTGCAACCACAACTATCCAGTTTTAGAACCTCTCCATCATCTAAAAAGTTCTCTGATAGCTGTTTGTAGTTAATTCCTGCTAATACCTCTAGATCTAGATAATAACTTTTTCTGCTTCTGAAATTTGCCTTTCTAGACATTTAATATGGATAGAATTTTTATCTTCTTTTACTAAGAATGTTGTTAAGGTTCAACTATAATGAAGCATGCCAACAGAAATCATTCCCTTTTATTGGTGAATAATAGCTATATAGATAGAACACATTTTGCATATATTGTCAGATGACAGACATCTAAACTGTTTCCAGTTTGGGGCTACTATGAATAATGCTTCGATGAACCACACATACATTTTTTTTTAAGTGAAGGAAACTGAACAAAAGGATCTAGACTTTTTATTCAACTACAATTTTTTTTTTTCCTATTTATTTTCAACCAGTATGTCTATTCTTCTGTTAATGTCTATTTTCATTTTTATGAATATAAGTGAAAGATTTTTAAGTAACTCCAACATTTTAATCCCTTAATGTTGATTATTTAGGATGTTGTAAATTTTTTATGCTACAAACTGAGGAAAGCAGAAATAATTACCTGTTTAAAAATATGTTTGGTGACTTTTACTAAATTATAATTTTACCAAATTCTTAAGTGGACAAACTTGTTTTGTTTTATACCAAATTTTCAGCCAAATTGTCTAGAAACCAAAAGCTAACTAGGTCCAGATGCCCTATGAATTTTGTTCTCCTCTATTTATTTTACAATAATCAATATAACCTTCCAATGTTTTATTTGTGTGTGTTTTCTGTTGTTTCTACTTAAACACATCCCTACAAGAAGTTGAGGATTCCAGAAAAGACTTTATTTTTAAATTTCTGAGTGCATAACATACTATAGGTGTTTAGTAAATGTTGAATGGAGTTATAGAAAATTCCCAGGGTTTTTTTGTTTGATGAAACTGTGAGTTTTTATTTCAATTTGGAGTAGAATGTAGTTCAGCATATCTATGTATCTCATTCTTATCACTAATTGCTTCATGTTTTTTTTTCTGGATACTTTTAATAATTATAAGCCCATACAAATATTTTCTTTGAAGTTAGGCCAGAAAAAATTAGTTATGTTCTTAATTTTAAGAGGTGACTATGAAGATATGGTGCATTATGTGAAATTGTCAGGAAAATCATCTAACAACATCTTTTCAGGATCAGAATTTGTTTTCTTGTATCTACACATACAGAGAACATGTATCTGTACATAAAGAGAAACTCTGAAACTCTGAAAAAAATAAAAGGTTATCTTGATAAAAATTAATATAACTATAGTATTTTTAGTAAAGGAAAAAATCAATGTACTTTTTAATAGGAAAAATATGTTTTTAGTTTTTGTTTCATAATTATATAATAAACACTTAGGGCACAACAAAACTGAATTCTCCATTCTTATCAATCAGTTACCCAGTTCCTTTCTCCAGGAACAACTGACAGCTTCTTATGCTAGTAGGGATCCATGCATGGGCTGTGAGAGCCATGGAGGATAAAGAATATATCCATACATAGCAGGAAGCTGCAGTAGTAATGGGAAATCAGACACATAAGGGAAATTAAATTAGTAAACATATTAAAGATAACAGAGGTTTCTCATGGTTGAATGAGGGTATTATAAATATGGGAAAGGAGAAAACTAGAATGAAGCTTATAGAGTTGGACTAGAATTGAAAGAATTAGTATGAATTCATTTTTTTATATACATATTTAAAAATACCAAAATATAAGTACATAGAGGGGTAAATACCCATGTGTAAGTATATCCCCTAGCTTGTCTACTGAGATGGCCTGAAAGCAATGTTGAGTAAATAAGTAATAAGCAATTAAGTGTCCAGATTCTTGGTTGCTAAATATTATATTCTATTAGAAGGAACCAGGGCTGCTTGGAGAAATGGCTGATTTCAGGCTAGGGACAGAGAAATTATGTCTGAAAATGAACTAAAATTTAAAAATCCCTGTGAACCTGAAGCCTCTTGTTCCCCAAATTATAGAAATACCCGACCTAGGAATGATGGGGACATGCCAAAATGATACAAAAGTAGCCCAAGGAGCCTACCATAAGTTAAATCAGGGCCAATTTGAAAATGTAAATCATAATAGATTAAACTTTAATGAATAAATTAGGAAACCCTGAGTTCATAGTAATCGTAATAAATAGTTTGATGATAAATGGGATAAACTGCATGGTTCTAAATGGCCCTTCCCACAAATACTTATTAGTTACAAAGAAAAACCAGTAGCTTTGAAGAATCCTAACAGATATATATCTATAAAATGATTACAATATATTTATTAGTAATTGGAAAACTCTAAATTGCATGCCACCTGACAGAATTCTATTAAAAGAACACAGTGTCATTTCTGTGATATTCTTGCCAAACATGGGTAACTTGAACATCCACACACATAAACTAAACAGCAGACAAGAAAAATTGAAAGTCCTACAAAATAATTGGCCTGTGATCCTCAAAAGTATCAAGTAAGATATTTTCAAACGTCATGAAAATCAAGGAAAGACCAAGTAAGTGTTGCAGATTGAAGGTAACTGAGGAAATAAAATAATTAAATGCAATATGTGATTCTTTTTCTATAAAAAATATTTCTGGAGCCATCATTAAACCATGAATGGGATCTGAAGACTAGATATCTAGTTAGTATGTGTCAATGTTAATTTAAAAAAATAAAAAGATTTTTTTGGTAGTTATAGATAGACAGAATTATTTGTTTATTTTTAGGTGGTGCTGAAGATTAAACCCAGTACCTCACACATGCTACACAGTCGCTCTGCCACTGTACTACAGCCCAGGCCATCAATGTTAATTTTATGATTTGGACGATTATATTATAGTTACATAGGATAATGTTCATTTTGTAGGAAAAACATACTATTGCATTTGTGGTAACAGAATGTCATTTCAGCAATTTCTTCACACACACACACACACACACACACACAAACCTCTTATAAATTTCAGGTTATTTAACATAAAAAAAGAGAGAATAAAATTATTCCATTAGATTAAAAACTCTCCCTAACCTTCTAGTATTTTGTATCTCTGTGCAATTTTGTGCCCAGTACTTATTGATTTGTTAAATGACCAAACAAACAAAAACCCAAAAACATAAAACCAAAAAACCACAACAGCTATCACTTAAAAAATGTCTGGAGTTAAATATTACTGCAAAGTCAGATGTAATCATTCATTTATTTTGTAGTACTGGGGATTCAATCCAGTGTTGCTCTATCACTGAGCTACATCCATATCCTTATTTATCTATTTTTAATTTTGAAAAAAGGTCTGACTAAATTGCCCAGGCTGGCCTCAAAGTTGAGATCCTCCTGGGTCAGTCTTCTATAGCCGGGATTACAGGCATGCACCACCGTGGGTAGCTTAGATTTAATTATATTGACATCACTGCTATGTAAGTTGTAGAAGCCAAGGAGGTCAGTTGAGAAGAAAAAGAAGGTAAGAAAGCTGTGAATAAATGCAGACATCAATTTCAAGAAGTTTCACTTTAAGGAAACTTAATAAACAGGATGGAGTGAACTATGGAGTTCAGAGTCTGTTTTAAAATGGGAGAAATTTGGACATTTTAAAGGGACACAAAGCCACTGAAATGAAGCTGATGTCACAGGAGAGAGGAGATAAGTGAGAACATGTTTTATAAAATCTATGTTTGTTACATAGATCCAAAATATCATAAATTCTTATTTTAGCAAAGTTAGTCATTTTGAAACTAATGTTGTTATTCGTTAGTATAGTAGAATGTTAACTATTTTTTTTTTTCTGGTCCTGGGAATTGAACTCAGAGCCTCATACATGCGAGGCAAGCATTCTACCATTGAGCTACATCCCAGCCATTAACAAGTTAACTTGGTAAAAAGAGTCCTAAAATTATCTACCCCATCTAAAGCCCAAGTCAGAAGAATGACATTTATGCTTAAAGTCACATGGTTATTATTTGATACAGCTGTAAGCCCCAATTCTTCTACCTTTGTTAACTGCATGGTCTTTCCATGATTCCAGGACGACCTTAATATACAGTTCTGCATAGCAGTTTTTAAACCACATTCTACAGATGTGCATCTGGGGCTATGATGGAGCAAACAGGAAAAAGAAGGGGATGGTGTTTGCAGAGAATTAGGCTGCATTCTGGATGTCGGTATCCCAACCCTATTTCACAGAAGTTCCCCTTCTATCGATGACCCTCAATGAAATTTTGCTTAAAACAAAACAAAACAAAAACCAACCAAACATTCAGTCACTAGGAAAAGAAATGTAAACCATGTCAAAAAAATGTATAAATCTGCATATTTTAAAACATGCTCACCGGGTAATAGCACTGAATAATCCACGGATGCGTGCTTTATGTCGAGCAATAAAAGCTTCTGTGAAAATTACTCCTCTGTTATCAAGATCAATATGTCCATTGATAATTCTACCTAGTCTGTGAGTTAATGCCTGGGGGTAAAGATTTAAATTTTTATTAATTTGAATAAAATCACACACATATACATTTTGTATATTCATGCTTGCTGCATGCTGATGTTTTATGAATGATGATTAAGAAATTTTAACAAGCATAAATTACAAGATATATAAACTAAAATGAAGTTTCAGGATCTAGAAAACTACATTACCACATAGCAGAGCCAAGAAATAAGTCAAATTACTTTTATAATAAAAGGCTTGGTTATTGTATTAGCCCTTGTTTATAAAGTGTATTTCTAATATGAAATAAAGTGATTGATTAACCCATTTTCTATATATAGGCAGTTTCCAACATAAACACAAGATATACGCATTGATATCAGAGAAGACCCTATCTGGAGCTTCAAACACTGAGAAAAATAAGTGTTATGCCAAGATTCTGCAATTTAGGAGAACCTAAGACCTGAAAAAAATGATTTTTTTCTGGTACAAATATTAACAAAAGATTTAAACCTGAAGATGATCTGGTTTCTTGGTAATCTGTTTTCTAACAGAGAGAATATTTTCCCACAGCTATAATATACCTAGGATCAGTATAAGTGTGAAATAAGCTTGGATATAGTTCACATCTCAAAATAAATTAAATCTGTAAGTCAGCTTGGCTGATACTTTTATGATACAAAAAATATTTTCAAACAACTTAATGAACTTTTAGAATGCTGCCTGTGGTATTCAGAATAATTAAAACTAAAAAATATTAAGAAACTGCATATTTCTAAGAGGTATTTAGGTGCACAGTTTGGTAAGAATTTGGATTTGGCCTGATATTTTAAAAAGTGTTTTAAAATTAGAATAAATAAATAAATTTTAAAAAGTACAATTTTTAAAAAATATAATGTTTTTCTATGATTAACATGTATTTATTCATGTGAAATAGAACTTCGGATCCTGAAATGCTATATAGAAGTTATACTCTATTTATTTTAAATGTAATTTGTGAAGTTGATTCTCTTAATGTGGAGAACAATCCTGTTTGTACTCCAAATTAATCTCATCATAGGGTCTTTTACACCTTCTCACTGACAGGTCTTCAGCACTCACTTCAGCTTGAGCATCAGAAGGGCAGAGCCCACCTCTGTCCAATACATGCAGTGCTGGGCCCCAGAAAATGTTTGGTACATTCTGTAAGTTGAAGTTTCTTATTAAAGTGATGTATACCTAAAATGAGATTTGGCTTTTTCCCTGTTTCAGTATACAAAACTATCATTTATTGAGTGCCTCTGTTGTAACAGACATTGTACTTTATAGGTACATCTCATTGAAGCTTATGAAAAAAATATAATTATTCCCATTTTACACATAAGTAACTTGAAGCACAAAAGAGATTAGTTTTTCTAATGTAAAATAAATAAAAAGTGACACTAAAAGGTTTCAAATCAAGCTGTTTAACTCCAAAACATGTACTTTTTACTCTATCAAATGGATTTCCACAATTCTAAAATGTCAAACTACTTAAAAAAAAAATAAGGAAACAGCATCTGTTTTCAGGTAGCAGTGTTACTATACTATAAATCAAGATATTTGATTTGAGTATTAACACAAGTACCTGAAAATAAGATAATACGTGAGATTTCTTTGTTTTTCTTCCCATCATACTGACAGTTTAAATAATATAGATAACATTGTTTCACCTAATAATATAGATAACATTGTTTCACCTAATAATCAAAATTTGCCTATCCTGATAATGTTGCACACCAGATATAAGAGAGCCCTTCAGTTTATTCCTTTACTTATAGGGCTAGAAAAGGACTTGCCAGGATTGGCATAGAAGTAGCAGGATTAGGAACTTCTCTTCACTACTATAAAAAATGGTCCACACAGGTTATTGAGGATATCCATGCTGATTTGGTATGGACTTCACAAAATCAATTGGATTCCCTGTATTCTGTAGGTTTGCAAAATCATCAGCACCTAGATCTTCTTACTGCAGGACAAGGTAGCCTCAACCTCTTCCTTGGGGAAAAATGTTGCTTCTATGTTAGTTAAGTCAGGAATAGTAAGGGATAAGAAAGCTAAAGAAACAAGCTGCTAACTTAGCAAACATTTCCTTTTCCCCTGGATGGGAGGGAGGACTCCTGACCTGGATTTGGAGACCCTTATGATCCCTCATTCTCCTGATTATCTTATTTTTCTCCCTTCTTCCATGTTTCATTAATATTTTCCAGAGGTTTCTAACAGAACATGTCTCTGATTTCCAGGGCCACCATGCTAGAGCCTCTGGAAGATATCTTAGTGATGCCCCTGCTCAGCAGAAAGTAGCCAGATATGATGACATCATCCCAACTCACTATATCTATTTTAGAGTCTAGAATGAAGGAAATGGAGAATTACTCATGGGAAAAAGGGGAGCTTAGGAATCTGGTCTCTCCTAATCACCCTTATCTGCCCAAATCCCCCTGCCCACCAAAATAAGCCCAGCAAAAGTAACTAACCAACTCCTCCCATGCCCTGCTAAACCCTATAAAACTCAGACCCTGCCCGTCACCATTTTCCCCCTTTAAAATGTGCTCCTCCACTGCTTAACAAAGCATCACTGATCCATTAAAAAAAAAGATGATATCAAAAGACAGTGGCACTTCTGACACTTATGACAAGAAAATACTTTGCTAAAGAGGCTGTCTTGTGTAACGTAATATATTTAGCAGCATCCCTTCCTTGCCTTTACCCACAGATGCCAGGAGTACCCCTTCTAACTTAAAATGTTTGATGGTTTTTCTAAAATGTAACTGGGACATGGAGCTGTAGATATTCTGGTTAAAATTTCTATGCAGCTGATAAGAGAAGCATTAAATAAATTCATGCACTAAGTATACTTCTTTGCTTAAAATTCTTTGTTAAAAAGATACATTACACCATCAAGAAAAAAATACCTGTGTCAGAAAGTTTCCAGGAAGGTCATAGGTTTTACACAGTTCTGATATGGTTACCTGACCACTTTCTTGCAATTTATCATTTACTTCTTCTGCTAACCGATCCAAATAGTTGCTAATATTGAAAAAACAAAATGAAAAACAATTAGAAATAATGTTTTTCTTTATTTTCTGAATCTTTTAGGCTTATTTTCTGTTGGAATAAAGTATGTACCAAAAGTAATGAATAATGTATTGGTAAATATTCATTATTCATATTTTAAAATATTTTTTTCTCATCAATGTAACTAAATGAACACAAGGTTAATCAAATGATAAATTTTGGGATTTTTTTCTTATATTGTAAAGTTTGTTATTCTTCATTAATATTTTTGCTTTCAAAGTTAATATCATATAGCAAAAATTATAAAAGTTACATTTTGCATTGCTTTTTATTTTCAAAGACAGAGGTTTATAGAAAAGCAGAAGCACATTCAAGGGAGAATATGGGCTATCCCAAGAGTGAGAAACTACGGGGGTACAACAAAGAATATACATTCAAGGGAGAATTTGCTTGATCTCCAGAAGCTTTGCACTACTTCAATAGAAACAAAAGAAAAAGACACAGTTTATAGTATTTGCAACTATGTATTCCAAATAATTAAGCATTTACATTTTAATTGCAATGATATTTATAACAAAAATCAGCACTATAAGAGCTGTAAACAAAATGCCTAACTGGCTATAATTGGTCTGAATTTTAACAATATTTTAAAAAGAAAGAAAATAAATGCTCCTAGATAAAGTACTTACTCATCTATCAATTGTCCCAATACTAGCTGGACATGCTTTTCTGATTTAATAATGTCACCAATTCTATTCTCAATATGAATCAGGTCCACATTAATTACCTGGAAAATAAATAGAAATTCTACTAGTATAAGTATGTACCGTTTCTTAAGTTTGTTTGTTTTGGCCGTACTGGGGATTAAACAGGGGTACTCTATTACTTAGCTACATTCCCATTCCTTTTTTGAGACAAGGTCTTACTAAATTGCTGAGGCTGGCCTCACATTTGCGATCCTCCTACCTTGCTGGGATTACAGTATGGTGCCACCATGCCTGGTTATTTGTCAGCTTTGAAATTATATATTTAGATATTCTTTTTAAAAAATTACTTGAACAATTTTGAATTTATTTAAAATATTGTTAAAGGCTTCAAATAAAAAATGACTTTTTGTTTACTTATGTTCAGTTCTAAAGAATTCTATTTTTACTTGCTAAAATATTTAATATAAAATTAATATAATAAACAACAATTTTCATACAACAGACACCACTTCACACAAGATTGCCTAGCTTCTTATATATAATGTACCTCGTCAACCACATGTGTATTTATATTTTGAAAATATATTCTACTTCTTACTATTTCTCCATTACTTCCACATAATAAAGACAATAAATATAAAACTCAGGATTTTTCTCCTGAAATGACATGAACTTTAAATTATATAAAATGGTAGCTACTGAGTTTATTAGGTAAAGAACAAGCAAGTTGACCAAGGAAGAACCTATTAAATCAATTGAATATATCATAATTTATTTGATTTAATGTATCAGTGAGGGCTATGTAACTATTTTTTCATAAACATTATATAAACTGCGATACCAGTATCAGTCAATGCTTTTAAAGACACTGAACTAATTCACAGGATTAAAAATTAAGAAATCAATCAAGGCAAAAATTTTATAAATTTAAAATTTACCTGTTGCAGATCAACAATGTTTACTCGACCTTGAAAGAAAAGACATTCACTTATTTTAAATTATGTCTAAGTACAAATCAGCTAAAAAGTGTACATTCTCATAGATTTAAGTTTTGAACAAAGTTTTTTCCTAAAGGACACAGAATCATAATTAACATCTTTAAATGTAAACCATTTGCTAAGTGTTCATAGCTGAAATCAAAGGCAATAATTTGAATTTTTATTACATGAGGCTACACATAAGCATCCACTGATACACAAGTTAACTAGACTTACAGAGGGTACTGAACTCCCTTAAGAACTCAGAATTTATCTACCCTGACCAAAGAGATATTGACAACTAAATTAATTATTTTTAATAATATTTTTCTCAATTGTTTGAACCTGAAAGGTAGGTTTCTATTTACCAGCAAAAGAAAATTTACTAAATACCCCTAATTACAGGTCATATTTCATTAGCACTATGTAGGGAGATAAAAAACTAAACTAACACCAAGGTTATATTCTGTAAAAATCCAATAAAGAGCTGCTTTCATAGTTGCTTGTATTTTAATCAAATTGTGTCCAATTTGCTCAGTAATTTTTCCAAATAAAAGACAAAGGAAAACTGTGTGTGAGTGTTTTATGCTAACCACAATAATAGCATTTCATATAATGTGATGGGTGAAACACTATATAATATTGAGTTACCTAGTTTGTATTACTTACAAAATAAATAATTTAAAAAATATGGTAATATAGCTTTGTTTAGGAATCTCTGATCTTTTTAAAATCCTGTTTCAAAAATAATATTGATAACTGGCAGGTAAGTACCCTACCTAGTTCATATAATAAATTAATAAATTACAAAAATAAATAGCCAACGAATTCACATATAATACATATAACTCAAAATAATAAGAATAGTATTTTGGAAAGTGATATTACTTGAATTCATTTAGATTATATGATCATGTTTATGTGAACCCAGAAAAAACATTAACTTGACTACTAAGTTAACAATTAAGAAGGATGTCCTATAAGCTCCATATAATTTAGCACTTACAATTTAAAGATTTTTTTTTTTTTCTTCCAAAGGTCCAGGAGACAAAAATAAAACACTACAAAATTACTTACCACCTCGGACATGTAGCTCATCTCTCATTTCTTTACTAATTTGGGCTGGAGTAATATATTCTTTTCCATCAAGTGTGTGAACTACTTCTAGTTGTTTCTGAGCAATCAGTTTATTCACAATCTCGATGCAGTTCCGTTCTGACAATCTGAGGGAAAAAAAACTTAAGAGTGAGTAACATACTGGTGTTCCATAAAATTAACACAATGTATGAAAACAGGTTTCTAAAACGTGTTTGGGTAGAGTCATTAACTTCTATTATCACAAAATATTTGTCTTTCATTAATATAACAATACCAGTTTAAAAGTTAAAAAAAACTATTGAATGTAAGCAGATTTTCATATACTTATATCATTTACTTAATATATATAATTTTACTCAATTTCAAATTTGCTCTTTTAGGCCTTCTTTTAATCATGAAATCTAAATAGAAAATTTTGACATGTAATTTAGATAGGAAAAAAAAAACTGCCCTACCTTACTTCAATTTTTTGTTTAACCCAAATCTTCTTTTTAAATTAAGTGCATAATGGCCTCACTGATGTACTTAGTGTGCAGATAGAATCTGGCCTAGCAAAACCGTAACATCTACTTTAAGGTACCCACACACTTACTGTGCTCTAGATTTTGTTTTTGCATCTCTCAGTGCTATAAAATACAAAATATAGCATAAAAGGTCTACTGCCTTCAGGACTAGAAGGAATAAAACATCCACAGTAAGAAATACTCCATCGATAAAAAGGATTCTATTAGCATTATAAGTATGTTCTATAATATTGAAAAGTAGAGTTAAGGTGTTCCTGACACATCCCCCAAAGGTTCATGGGTTTGTAGACAATGTCAGTGGCCTGAAGTCCCCAAAAATGACAGATGACTTCATGGGTCTGTTCTACATCTGTTATGGTAGATAATAAAGGATCACATTTGCAGAGTACTGTATTTGGGGTTAGTCTCGCTTTTCATGCTCATTCTAGATTAGGAAGTGTGTAATCAGGACGATGCAGAAGTGGTAAGGGGTGGGCGAGGAGGATTAGAGGAAGACTCTAAACACAGCCCTAAATCACCAGCTTAGGCCATCGCAGAGAAGGGGCGCGCCATCACCTGGCTGGAGCCAGGAATGGGGGTGGGGCGGGGGGGGGCGTTCAGGGCATGGTAGCAGGCGGGCTTTCCAAATGACTCCTGGACTCAGAACTGCGATCCAGGCTGGGGCGAAGAAGGGAAGAAGCGAGAACGCTGACGAGGGCTGGAAGGCCCGGGGTCCAGGACCAGGGATCTAAGCTCTAATTCCGCGCGTGTCCACCCAAGGCCTAAATTGGACTCCACAACGAAGAGGGAGAGTCTGGCACCTCTGCGTGGCCTCGGCGAACTGAGCCCGCTGGAAGTCAGCCGCCAACCGCCTGATCTCTTCCCAGGCGTCCGCCATCACGGCCTGAGTCGCTGAGACTCGGAGTAACTGCAGACACGTCAGCCCAAACACTACCGGAGGCGAGGCGGCGAGACGGAACGGGCCGCGCGAAGGGACAAGAAACTCCTCCCTTGACACAGATACCAAACGCGCGCTCGCGTGAGCTGGGAACACCCAAAAGAACTGCAGCCCCGCCCACCCGCTGGGCGGCGCTTGGCTTGCCAGGCGCCCGAGGTGCTTTGGATAAGATGTGTGAGAGGAAGAAAGAATTAGTAAAGCGTTACTTGAGATCTTTGCATTTTTACTAATATTTATGCCTAGTGATAAATAAACCACGTTTTTCGTCTGTCTTCCGTGTGTGTGTGTGTGTGTGTGTGTGTGTGTGTGTGTTTTGGAAGCGGGCAGGGGAAATGTGTTTGTGCCTACAGTCAGCATAACCCTCTTTCTCTGGCTATTAACTCTTGAGTAGTCCACTTTGTAGAGAGCATCCTGCTAATTTTTACTTGAGCCCAGAATGATTTTTACCTTTTGGGAGACCTGTGGAGGCACAATACTGAAAGTAATCACTGTTTTTTGTTTGCACAAAATGACTGTTTTGCTATCATAAGTTATGTCAGATTGCTTTCATGTATTCTAGAGACTTTCTTATTTCTCTTGAGGGGAAGATTAACTCCATGAAATAATGAAGAAATGTAAACATGAGATAATAAGAGTACATGGCTATGACAACTCCTGAAGATCTACTTTAAGATCAGTAAAGAGTAGATATTTACTCTGGAGTATTTTTCCATTGCCATTCTGCTTTTATACTTCATTTTAAAAAAATACATTATCCTTTTTTAATTTGAAGCCCTATTGATACAGTTAGTAAAGTTTTTTCAGTTGCTTTCCTTCCAAGTATATTATGCTGGGTAACTCACATCTAATGCCACAAATGCATTTGTCTATCAAATTACTGGCTTCATTTAAAATGTGGAGAACAAGTCATAAAATTTGTTTTTAAGTAGTAAACAATGACACTGTCTGGCAACCTGATGGTGAATCAAAAGGTCAAACACCACAAGTCAAAGGGGTAACTTGAAAGATAGCAGTGCGGTTCCAAGGGCATGAAGCTTCAGAACAAGCATAAATAATATTCATAAAACAGATACTGAGCCAGGCGCAGTGGCACACACCTGTAATCCCAGCAGCTCAGGAGACTGAGGCAGAAGATTGCAAGTTCAAAGCCAGCCACAGCAAATTAGACTCTAAGCAATTTAGAGAGACCCTGTGTTAAAATAAAACATAAAAAAAGAATGGGGATATTGCTCAGTGGTTAAGCACCCCTGGGACAATTCCTGGAACAAAACAGAAAAACAAAAGAAAACAAATATTTAGTCTATATTAGATGTCATGGAATATACTGGTAAATAAGACAGACTCTCCACAACAAATCATAAATCAAACGAGGAGAATTTTAAAACATAAGTAATTAACAATAAAGCAAGTTTTCTAACAATATTGAGAGTACAGTGTACTATGGGATCACTAGGTATCCAAACTTCTTGCTTACCACATGAGACTGTCACAAGCAGCCCAGAGTCAACTTTCCAGTAGCATCTTCTGCTGATATTGCTACACACCATATATGGAAGATGTGGGTCCAAGACATACCAAGCCTTCTCAGGATTCAGTGTTGTTTCTGGAATGCTTGTCTACTTCCTCACCTCCCATTCCTCTCATATTATTTTATAGTTTATTCTATGATGTTCCAGATTTTAAAAAATTTGTTAATGAAAACTATTAATTCTCATGGACAGTTATTCATTTGCTATGTCCCCCAAATTTTTATTAAGATTGTATCATAATTTATTTACTTCTTTTTTACATCTTTCAATAGTCTCTAAGCTCCTTATGACAACTGGTACATAGAACCTGCTATATCCTACAAATGTTTGTTATAGGGATAAGTCAGTTTGAGTGTAGCATTATCTATGGTCCTATGGTTATGTTAATATTATTAATATTTACATTTATTCCTTAAGAAATGAAGACCACAGGGGTAATTTGTGGTTATATTTTCTGGGGAGTTGTTTTGACCAAAGTGGTAGTCAAAAGTCTATGTAAAAAAAAAAAAAAAAGTCATGTGAGACTTTAAAACTTAAGTTAATTAAATACTTTGATTAATTAGAACTTCAGTTTCACTAGCTACATTTCAAGTGCTCAATTGTAATATATGGACCATAACCATATTATATAGTAAAGTAAGAAATATAGTATGTGATTAGAATAATGATAAAAATTCCAAGTGATTATTAAATATGAGATTGGAGATTCCTTGGAAGAATGAGCTTTGTGTCCATTTGGCGAGTAGAGCTTCTATTCCCTACTAAATTTTCTAACAGCTATCTACAAACCTAGCTTGAATTTTGACATAGGTGCAATGAACTGATGATGCCTTCAGCTACCCAGAATATATGATTTGTGACATTCTCAGCCTCAATTCAATACTTAATTGATACATACAAACATAAAAATTGTACATAATAATGGTGTACCATGTAATGTTTCAATTATGTAATATTAAATCATGTTAAACATATGTATCTTCTCATTTATTATCTCTTCATGGTGAAAACATTTAATATCCTTTATTCTAGCCTTTTGAGGTATAAAGAACACAGTTGTAATCCATAGGAACCCTATTGTGCAACATAATACCAGAGCTTCTTTCTCCTATTACTTAGTACCCATTGATTAACCTGTATTCATTCCTGTCCCCCACCTCCTAAACCCAGTCTTTGGTAACCACCATTCTACTCGTGTATGAAATAAACATTTTAGATTCTACCGATGAGTGAGATCACGTAGTACTTTCTTTTAGTATGCGGTTTATTTTATTTAACATAATGACTTCCAGTCCCATTCACACTGTCAAGAATGACAATATTTTATTCTTTTTTTGTGGCTGAATAAAAAAGAAAGAGGTCCCATTTTATTTATCCATTTCAAAGTTGACACACACTTAGGTTGTTTCTTTTATCTTGGCATGCATGAATGGTGATGCAGTCAACATAGGAGTGCAGATGTCAGACACATTTTTAAATGTGAAGAATAATAAAAATTTCTAACATCTTTAAGTAGATCGATGATTTTACTGATATAATAGCAGATGAGAGCTTATAGAATTCCTCCAATTCAAACTTTTAAAAAATATAATTTGAAATCCTTGTCTACTAGGAGAGCAAAACATTAAAATTTGAAGTACTTTCCCCAACTCAACTAGGAAAACAAAACTGCAAATAGGTATTGACAAACAAATCAGTATTTACTATTTGTTATGTAGAGAAATTACAAAGATAAAGACAGTGTTAATTGCATTGCTGGCATTATTCTATTGTGCTTAAGAATTTTAAAATTAATATTACCATAAAAATTGCAGTAAAAATTATACATAGAAAGCATCAATCTCTTAGGAAATCACTATGACTCATAAGTGGGAAGAGAGAAAAAAGTTAAAAAAGATGAAAGTAATTGGAGAAACAGGTGAAAAGGAAGGAATAGTTAATAATACCCCTACAGAGCAAGGTGAATAAAAATCAATTCATGACCATTGACTATTACAGCAAAAATGTTGTGACTTTTAAGAGGATTTTTTTTTACCCCTGGCATAGTTGCTATAGAAATGAGATTATATGAGTCCAAAGAAGGTATGCTAGTTAGTTTGGGTTCTCCAGAGAAACAGATGGAGGAAGAAAGAGAGAAAGGAAGAAAGGGAGAAAGAGTGAGGGGAAGGATATGACACTTGGCTTGATCAACTATGGAGGTTGATAAGTTACACGATATATAAGTTAGAGAACCATGGAGCCAGTGATGTTAGTTCAGTCCAAGTCCAGAACTTGAGAATCAGGTGTGCCTATGGCTGAGGGTAGGAGAAGCTGGATATCCCAGATTTATTCTTCCTCCATATTTTTGTTCCATTCAGACCCTCAAGGGACTGGATGATGTCCACCTGCACAGTTACTTACCCAAATGTTAATCCCTTCTTGTAATATTCTTACTAACATACCTGGACATAAAGTTTTGGCAGATATCTGCATGTCTCTTAGCCCAAACTAAAATTAACCATCACAGAAAGACTATCTCATGAACAAATAGAAATAACTGGAACAAGAACAATGATGGGCTGGATCAGGCATTAAGTGGTTGGAAGACAAAAACTAAAGTTATTTGTGATTAAATTGTCAAAATTTCATTTTAGAGCTACATCTTTGTGAAATTTGTGCTGCAAAAATATGCTCCCCTTACCTCCTGCACTAAAAGAGAGATTATGATAATGTTGAAGAGGGAGTGAGCAAGACCCTCAGGAGTGATAGAATCAGAATATCAGGCCAGTAAAGGCTCTTTAAATCATACATATTAATGGCCTAAAATGACATAGAAATAATTGCTCTGCAAAGCTGCTGACAGATTAGCTTTTGCTTAGATCCTTAAAGTGATGAAATTGTTCCTTGCTTTAAGAGGTGGCCTAATCCATTTTTGGACAGATCTAACTTAAAAATTCTTCTTTATACTAAAGCAAGATCTGCTTCCCTCTCTTCTGTATGCTTTCCTTGGGGGTGATAGAGAAATGACTATAATTTAACTTTCCTATAACAGCTCTTCAGATATTTGAAGCTTGTCTCTCCTGTTTTCTTTTTCCAAGTTAAAATCTTGGATACTTCAAATCTCAGATACTTCTCTTAAGAAGATCTCTAGACCTCTTAATTCCTGAGTACCCAACTGGGAGAGAGTAGTTGAAAGTTTGTTTGCCAGGGTGAGTTTCAAAAAGTGATGTACAAATGGAATTGAGTATTTTTCATGTAGTCTGACTACAGCAAATGATAGAGATTAATTTTGATAGATATTTTACCTCTGTTAATGGAACTCTTGGCTTAAATTGAGCTGGTAATGAACTGTATTTGGCTGGTATTTATCTAAATTGATATCAAACCAGGTTTAGTCTATTCAATGCCTGAACAAATTAGTTTTATTTGATAAAATTTCACCTTGTTAATTTCCATTCACTCATTTAT
Organism: Callospermophilus lateralis; assembly: GCF_048772815.1. Classification (NCBI taxonomy): domain Eukaryota; kingdom Metazoa; phylum Chordata; class Mammalia; order Rodentia; family Sciuridae; genus Callospermophilus; species Callospermophilus lateralis. Next base: position 67,436,728 of record NC_135310.1, read on the forward strand.
TCTTTTAATAAATAATTTTTGAGATTTACTGTGTGGCACTCTGTGCTATGCCCTGGGGATACCATGGAGAACAAGTAGTTCTAACCAGTTGAGATTATTTCAAAAATTAAATGTGACATTCCACATAGTTATTTCTGCCATCACCTATCACTACAAATTTGATAAATGTGATCATGTTTTTATTCAAGTGACTAATAAGATTTATTAAGATAAAATCAAGGACATATTTCTGTGATGAGCCGGTGACCTTGATTCATTAGAATCCTAGATTTTAAAATAATTACAGGTACAGGACATCTAGTAGTCTAATTTAGAGGTAATACAGAAGAGAGAAAATATACACCTTTGGGTATGATTATTTTAAATATCAAACTTTTATTTCAAGGGAAAAATGACAATGCCATTTTGTTTAAAGAATTCAAATTTTCAATCATGCAAGATGTAAGTTTTTATGCTTGTTCCTAATAAGCACCATTTTTAAAAAAATCCAAACCTTACAGAGCCATCCTTTTAATAATTTGTTTTAGAACATTTGTTGCTTTCCTCCATTTTTCTTGTTTTACTTTAAAACCAGGGTTAAAAGTCACTTTGATATTTTTAGGTTTCACTGTGGGATGAGGAGCAGGGTTCTGCTCACTATGATGTTCAGCCTTCATTAGTAAAACAACAACAGCATCACTTAGGTTTGTATCATTTTATACTTCTGTATATAATCTTTATAGTCTGACTTACAGAGTAAAATGCATGTAAATACTTTTTAAACTACAAAATTGTTTCATTATATTTCTGCATTTATTTATTTGTGACTGAAGCTATTTGTGATTAAATTGTCAAAATTTCATTTTAGAGCTACATCTTTGTGAAATTTGTGCTGCAAAAATATGCTCCCCCCTACCCCTTCTCTAAGTATTCGTTTGTTTCCAAGGGAACAAATTCTATATTAGTTCTTTCTTTAAAAAAAAAATTCTTCACAATGTTGTATTTAGAGCCAGATTTATTAGCTCCAGGCATCACTTGCTTTCTTGTGTATACTCTCCATGGTATAACTCTCAGGCAAAATGACAAAAAGCTAAATTCACAAAGGAAGAAGTTAGTGTTCTTGTCAATGTTTGGGTCCCTTTTTCAGGAACTGAAAATTCTTCTAATTCATCAACAAAATGTGATCTAAAGGAAAATATTGTCATCTTATATCGCTTCTGTTGCAGTATGTGTCATTGTAGAGTTAACAATCATAGGAACACATTCTAAAAGTAGATAGTATCTATGCTTCCTGCCAAGCAAAGAAAAATGGAGACTCCACAAGTCTCTAGGAAAAAATGTGTCCTCCATTTTTATCTCTTGCTCCTCTTTCTGTATTCCCTCCTCTCTACCTTCTCTCCTCTCTCTTCTTTACTTCTATGCTTTAGTTATTAATTACAATGACAAGATGATGTTTGTAAAGAAATTGAGAACTTGAAGCAGATGTTGGACTATAGCAGCAGCAGTGACAACTTCTGGAAGTTATCAAAAGCCATAGTTGGCATTTCTGAAATTCACCTACCTATATTTCATTCTAAGAAGATTGTTTCTGAAAGAAAGATCTAGTCAAGTTCCTAAAAGTGACAACATTAGGGGTAGTTGGCCTTTATACTAGTTCATATGAAAGGTAACAGTGTCTATAGAAATATCGATGCACAGGGTTTGCTACTGCAAACTTTCAAAGCAATTCTTACATTCTTATGTGTTTGTTTCTTAGAATTATAAAATGTATGCTTGTATTTTAGGCAGCTCAAATATGTTTATGAGAGAGATACGACTGTTGATACCTGTTCTTATACACATAGTAGTTGTATTTCTATGTAATTTGTATATGGACAAGACATTTATTGACTTGCTCTGCGTCTTTTTGACCATAGCAGTTACAATTGATTTCACAGGGTCAGCAAATACACAACATGAAAGTTAACACTCTTTTTGGTAGTACCACAATCAATTATGGCATTTGTCTTGCTAAACCAGAAACAGCTTCAGAATCCTTCTCAAACAATGTTCTAGCCAGCCACTAACAATACATCAGAGTTGGCATTTGTTATGAGATATATTTGCTATTTCAGAATAATGTTGTGCCTCTGAGAAATGGCTTCATGTTGAGAGATCTCTGGCATTGGCATCAGAAATGCAGGGGTCATTGATGAAGTATGTTAGGAATCTCTTTGGATGGGCAACAATTCCAGGAATGTCAGATGGAGAGATCCTCTTTTCTCAAAAGCTAGGAATCCAAACTCTGGTTTGGATTTGAGATAGAAGTAGGATGAACATTGGGCTAGTCAAATTTTCATTGCTATGACCACAGTGCCTGACAAGAACAACTTAGAGGAGGAAAAGTTTATTTTGGAGTCATAGTTTCAGAGATTTAGTTCATGATCAGCCAACTCCATTGCTCTGGAACTGAGGTGAGACAGAACATCATGGTGACATGAGTAGTAGAAAACAACTTTTCAGTTCATAGTCAGGAAGCAAAGCAGAAAAGGAGATAGGAAGGGAGTTAGAGAGACAGAGGGAACATGGCAGGAGAACAAGCTATAATCACCAGGCATGACCCCAGTGACCTACTTCTATCAGCCATGACCTACCTGCCTACTGTTACCACCCAGTAACCCATTCAAATTATTAATCCACCATATGAATCAATCCACTAATTATTATTATCAGTCACAGCTCTTATAATCTAATCATTTCATTTTTGAATATACTGTCACAGATGCTTATTAGGGAACCCTCATATTTCAAACATAAAAGAAGAAAAAAAAGAAGAAGAAAAAAGAAAAAGAAAAAATACCTTAGGACTATGTCCATAAATCCACAGATTGTGTATCTGGGCAGTCATCACTCAGATTCTCATTCTATTGAGTTTTTTTTTTGTGTGTGTGTGTATGTGTGTGTTTCAAGGTGATGACAGTGACACTAGTGACCCAGTGGAGCATTGAAAAGGGAAGTGTTAGTTTTTGTTTTTGTATAACATAGAGGAAGAAGTCCCTTCTTTAAACCCTGTGGCTCTCATTTTTTGTTCTCAGGAAACATTGTGAGGACCTCACAAAATGCTTTTATTTACATGAGTTATATTTATCATGTTAAAATTAAAACTAAAAAAGCTTAAATAGTTGTTGAAATTGATAATGGTATATGTTTACTGACATGATTTTTTTGAAAAATTAGAATAAAAGTTTATTCCAGAATAAAAAATTTAAATAAGAAGAGTGGTATTGTTTTATATTTTTGCAAATATTTTAATTGTTGGTTTATAAAAAGACTGGAAGTTGCTTCATTTAACTTATGATATCATATATCATGTAACCTCAGGAAAACTTTATACTTGTGAGAAACTTAGAGAGCAAAAGCCAAAGAATGTCTTAGCATGATTTTGAAAATAGTTTTGACCTCATAGATCTTTTATTATGGTTTAGAAGTGAGATGCCCCCCAAAGTACCTCTTTTGTTTTAATTTAGAAAATTTTTTTAATTGTAAATGGACACAATACATTTATTTTGTTTGTTTATTTTTTAATGTGGTGAATCCAATGCCTCATGTGTGCTAGGCAAATGCTCTACCACTGAGCTACAATTCCAGCCCTTGTTTATTGATTTTTATGTGGTGCTGAGGGTAGAACCTAGTGCCTCACACATGCTAGGTAAGCCACTGAGCAACAACCCCAACCCCTCAAAGCTCCTGTTAATGCAAAAATATTTGAAATGAAATAATTGAATTGTGAAAGCTGTAACCTAATCAGTCCTTTCAAAGTTGGAGCTACTTTGAATGAATTGATTGGGTTGTAAGTGAGGGCAGGTGGGATGAGGCTGGAGAAGCTAGGTCACTGAGGCATTGTCTGAAAGTGTTGTTCTTCCTGTTACCCACACCATTTCCTTACTGTCATGAGGTGAGCAGCTTTCCTCAGTTGGGTGCTTCCGCCATGGTGTTCTGCCTCTCCTTGGACCTAGAGCAAAGGAGTTGGCTATCTATCAACTGAAACCTATGAAGCTGTGAGCCCCAAATAGAGGTTTCCTCACCTATGTTATTCTTCTTGGGTATTCTGGCTGACTAAAATACCTACTAAAAGAATTTAAAGACACCAGAGGTTTTTTATAGTTGGAAAACTATGGCTTGAACTTATTCTGTAATGACTGATGCTTTGTTTTAAGATAAAGGCAGAAGGTCTCTTGCTAGGGCTGTGCCTGGTGTTACATCATTCAAGAAGTTTCAAAACTTTATACATCAACTGAAGTTATTCATTCAACTATATGTTTATTAGAAATATTTTTGGTGTGTGTATTTATAATTTAGAGAAAATGCATCAAAAAATCATTGATAAAGAGCTAATTACTCCTTGAAGCACAAATAGAAAATAAGCAGGTGCAGAGAAATATTAAAAAAGGAAATTAAAATTTGAGAAAAAATAGAAATGAAAATATTTGGACTTCAAAGTTGGCTCATTCATTTATTTACTAAATGCTTATTGAGCACCTGTGCTAGGCATAAGACTTGTATAAATAACTAAGCCGCAGTTGTTGTCTTCATTGGGTTATATTATAGTTGTAAAACTTGCATAGCAAATATAGCTGTAGATAGAGCAAATAAATAAAAGCAAAAACCAACCATCTAAATATATCAAGTAACAGATTATCATTCACCAAAAGATTAAAAGAAGTCCTCAGGGGAAGCAAAGATTTTGGGAGGTGTACTAAATAATTTTCCTATAGTAAATTTATTAATTGACATGTAAAGCTCTTTCTTATAGTCTCCATTGATGTAAGTTGAGGTCATGAGAATAAAATACCTCTGAGAATATCATATACGCTGTTTTTTTTTTGTGTGTGTGTATGTGTGTGTGAAGAGCATGATCCATTTGTTTCCATTAGTATGAGACTGTGATTGTAAAACAAAATTATGTTTTTTTCCTGTATTCAAATCTTCATAATATAAGCCCCCGTTCATGCTTAGAAATACAGTATAATTCCCCCCTAAATTAGTTCCAAGACTCCACCCTATAGCAAGGGAGCTGAGAAATGTGAAGGAGTGTAGGATATTTGATGAGAAGTAAATGTGTGATATGGATGATAGTTGAAGATGGATGGAAGTTTTTTTTTTTTTCTTTTTAGAATGGGCAATAATGGTACGAAGAATTATGGGCCGAATGCTATCCTTTGAATTTGTGTATTGAGCTAATCCACAGTACTTCAAAATGTGAGTGTATTTGAAAATAGGGTCTTTACAAAGGTAATTAAGGTAAAATGAGGTCATTAGAGTGGACCCTAAACCAATATGCCTGGCATCCTTTTAAAAAGAAGCGATTACAACACTGTCACCTACAGAGGGAAAACCATGTGAAGATACAGGGAGAAGCTGGTCATCTAGAAGCCAAGGAGAGAGGCCTCAGAGAATACCCAGTTAACCAAATGCCCCAGTCTTGAACTCTAGCTTCTAACATCATAAGAAAATAAATTTATGCTGTTAAGTACCTGGTCTATGGTACTTTATTAGGGCATCCCTTGAAAACTAAAACCATATGATTTAATGATGAAGGGACAAAACCATTGATGGAAGAATAATTAAAGATTCAAGGGAAAGGGAGAAGGAGTCAGGAAGAGGGGAGAGAATGAGAAGGAGAAAATTTCAGGTGTGGCAGAAAGATATGGAACAAAACACAGACAGATGGTTTGGTAGGCTGAAAAGTACCCCCTCAAAGATATCCATGTCAAAATCCTGGAACCTGTGAATATTTCCTGTTGTGATAACAAATGTGGTAAATTTTAGACTCTTTGGAAAAAAATGTTTATCCTGGATTATCTGGGTGGGCCCTAAACAGAGTACCTTTAGAGAGGCAGAGACAGTTTTGAGACAGACACACATAGCTGAGACACACAGAAGATGAGAAAAGGTGATGTGATGTGGCCTCAAGTCAAGGAAGACCTGGAGCCACCTGAAGCTGGAAGAGACAAGGAGAGAATAAATATCTGTTGGTTTAAGCCACCAAGATTTTGGTACTTTTTTTTCCCCATCAGTCAAAGAACAAGTTCGGATAGACTAAACTTGACTATCAGAAGGGAAATTTCTTCCAGATATGCTGTGTACAAGGAAAGAAGGGCATTTTTGTGTTGATTTTCTTGGAGGTGGTGGTGATGGAATAGTTGAATAGAGACTGTTCATTTAATAAGTAATAATGCTTATTATCAATAATGCTATTATAATATAATTAATAATAATATTATAAATAATGCTTATTACCAATCTTTCTGATTGGTAGATAATTTAGAGTGTAGACTAGATCTCACAGATAATAGAATTTTTTTTTTAACTTGGCAATTTACTTCAATAAGCAAGAAAGCTTATTTTCCATCTTTAAGTATTCTTTTATAAATAATGAATCAGACAGCAAATAGGTCAATAATGACATACCTAACAAATCAAAGTATGCATAAGGTTTCATAAGTTGGTAGAAAATTCCAATTGCTTTTCCTGAGGTAGAGAAAACTTTTATAACAAGAGTGCTTCTTTGAAATACTGTAACAGTATAATGTTCTAGATGGTTACATACAACAATATATTAAAATCTAATTGACTTTCCTTAAAACAATCTGTAATTTTGCTATAATAGAACACAACTTCAGAACTGGGTTAAATACATTGTTTTTTTCCAAAATCTTATTTTTGTTAGCATATTTATTCTGGCAGGTGAGGGGGCCTTTGGGGTGATGTTTGTTGATAACAGAAGGATGGCTTAGTTTTACAACATGAGTTGGCATTCTATAAAATCCATTCACAAAATAATTGCTTACTGGAGTTTTTTTTTTTTTTTTTTTAATCTTTGTAGATGTCAGACAGAGAGAGGCACATCTGTGTTCCTAGCAAAATGAGACACTGCTCTTTCTAGCAAATGATACATTCTAGAACAGATAGGGACATGGAAGAAAAAAAAGATTCAGAGGTTCTACTTGAGTTTGTGATTCTAAAATTAGAGACAATATTGAGATCCAAGTCTATAAACTATACCAGGAAATGCCATAAAAACCATACAGAGGCCTGACACATTTTACTTATATCTTTAATTGCTTTCTTGTGGATAATTTGGTAGAAAAAACAACACAAAATGAAAGCACATGTTTAGAAGTCCTTAAAGTATCGCTAATTACTTATGGGATTGGTTTCAGAAATTTGATACGTTGACATCTTAAATAAACAAGAAATGCTCTTAACAGTAAACATGAAATCATTTTCTAAAGCCAAAATGTTTTAATTTCCCCTGATGATATTTGTTCAACAACGCACAAGCAAAAGGAACAGTTTGTGTGTGTTTTGGGAAAGGGATTGGTGGTATAGGAGGAATCAATCACCAGCACTATTTGATTCCCAAAGATTCTTTGCCTATAATATCTGATATCCTTTCCTTTCTCTCAACAACCACCCACAAACTGCTTTGTAAGTTACCTGGGTTTAGGCACAACATCATTAGTTTTGGTACTGACACATGGTACATATTACAGTGTTTACCTGTTTTGCTGATTCATTTGTATAAGATATTTATATTAAGAAACATAATTGTATTAAAACATAGTTCAAGTCTTAACAGTTCTGCTTTTAAAAATATTTAAAGTGTTTTCTTTGTTTTAACATGTTAATGGATATTCATTGGTAAAAAATAAAATGAATTTCAGACTCCTAAAAATTTTCTGAAATGGTCATTTACAATATTTCCCCCAAATTACTGCTCTAGCTGCAGCCTAATCTTCCTCAGCACCCTTCATGAAGGCTGGGATTCAGCAGCATGCACACTGTTTTCCTTCTCGAAACGTGCCAGATTCCTTAGGGGCTCTGCCTATTTGCACTGGATGGTATACCTTTCTAAAATATCCTTTCCCTCTTCTTTACCCCTGGCAAAGTAAGTTTCTCCCTGTTCTTTTCTCTTAAAGCTTTTATCAACTCTCTGCTTAAACAATGTAAGAATCTTCATAAATTTCCCGCTTACTTGATTTCTAAAATTCATTTTACTATATTTACTCCCCAGATTGGTCACAAACTTAGCAAGGCTTTGACCTTTTTTTTTCCTCTGAATTTCATTTTTATTTACGTTTCCTTTCCTGGTTATATTTTCTTCATTACAAAATAGATTTATTTGTAGTCCTTTCTGCAAAGGGCTATTGGTAATATAATGATTGCAGTCTTTTTAGCAGTCAAATCCACCAGAATAGCTAAAACTAAGACTGACAGCTCCAAGTATTGATGAATATCTTAACACTGTCGGTAGAAGCATAAGTATGTACAATTTAGAAACACAGTTTGACATTATCAACTAATGCCAAACCTAATGAATATCTTATAATCTAATAATTTCACCCTCAAATGCCACATAAAGGCATACATATTGAGGTAGGCTAACTAATGGCCCTCCAAACACAATTCATACCCTACTACTTAGAGCATGTGTTTCCAACTATGCAAATGTGATTTTGCAGATATGATTATGTTAAGATTATCCACAATAGGGAGGTTATTCTTGATTATCTGAGTGACAATGAAGCCATAAGCATCCTTATAAAAATGATGCAGAAGGAGTCAGAGAGAAAGCAATGTGTTGACTGAAGCAAATGGAGTGGAGTAGCCATAGGCAATGAATGCCAATCACTTCTAAAAGCTGGAGGGGTCAAGAACAGATTTCCTCTGGAGACTTGAGATGAAGCCAGACCTGCCAACACTCTTATTTTAGGCCTATGAGCTTCATTTCAGACTCTGACCTCTGGAACTGTGTGAGTGGAGATTTTATTTGCTTTCAAGAATACTACCCCCTATGTCTAGACAGTGTAAGTGCTCGGTAGCCAATGTTGAATAGCAACAACAATGAAATGTGTGAATGAACAAATGCAAATGTCTTTATTTCATTCTTACTTTGAAGGGTAAATTGGCATGGCATAGAATTCTGGGTTGACAGTTATTTTCTTCCAGCATTTGAGAGAGGTTTCTGGTTTCTCATCAATCTTTTCTTAGCCATTCCCTCTTTGAACACTGTGTCTTCTTTATCCTCTCAATTCTCTCTGTTTGTAGTTGCTGTTTGACTTTCTGTCCTCTGTGTATCTGAACCTTTCTGCCATTGTGTCTGTCTCTTTATTTTCTCTGCTACTTTCTGGGTAGTTGTTCATTTGTGTATCCAGTTCATTAATTTTCTTTTTTTCCCCATTGGTGCATTGTAATTATACATAATAGTGGGATTCATTATGCCATATTCATAATGCAGTTCATTAATTTTGTGTTTAACTCATCCACACAAAATGAACAAACCACAGGGGTAAATCTTCATGAATTATTACAAAAGAACATCACCTAGGACAATAAACAGAGTTTGTTTGATTTTTTAAGCCTCCAGAAGCCCTTTCATCCCTTTTCCCAATCACTGTGACTTTCTTCTTACCTATAGGTGACCATTATTACTTTGATATTTCTTAGTGGAATCTACCAGCAATGTCAATGGGTCTCTAACAGAAGATCCTTGAAGATGCATTTCAGTGTCTTTCAGCTTCATTGTTCTAATGGAAACGTCACTGGTGACCTTTACTGTGTTCCCTATCAAAGTCGTCCTTTTTCCTTCCTTGTAGATGATTTTATATTTAAATTATCTTTGTTCTTCATTGATTTCAAATTTATGTGAGAATGCATATTTTTCTTTTTATTTATCTTTTCTGGGATTCCTAATGCTATCTGAATCTGTGGCTTAATTTCTTCTGCTGGTTTTGGAAACTCCTTAGTTATACTCTCTTCAACCATTTTTCTATCCCATTTTCGTTTCCTCTTCTTCCGGGACTCCAGTTATGTATTTGTTAGAACTATTCTCTGTATGCACTATGTCTTTCCTATGTAATTTTCTTTATTGTTTCTTCCTTTTATTCTCTAAACTTCATTTTTGATATTTTCTTCTAATCTATCCATATTAAGATTTGCTGGGGGTGGTGGTTCACGCCTGTATTCCCAGTGACTCTGGAAGCTGAGGCATGAGGATCACAAGTTCAAGGCGAGCCTCAGAAACTTAGCAAGACCCAGCCTCAAACTTAAAAACAAACAAACAAACAAAAATCCTCCAAAAATAAACTAAAACAACAACAACAAAGGACTGGGGATTTGGCTCAGTGGAGAGCCCCCTGGGACCAATTCTCAATACCATAAAAAAAAAAAAAGATATTAGAAGTTGTTTCTTATAACTCTTACTTATCTCCTATTGTCTGTTTCTATTATCTTTTTTTTTTTTTTTTTTTGGTTGTGCACATGCTGTGTTGTCTCCTTGTTATCTTCTTTACATTTTAAATACAGACTGCATGTTTCATACATAGTAGTGGAGATAGTTAGGTATGATAATGTTATCTTACACTAGAGAAGATTCATATTTTCTTTTGGTAGTAGCTAGAAATTACAGACTACCTTAACTCAATCAAGTCTTGACTTTAATTCTTCTAAAAGTTCATTTTTTCATATAATTCTTTCTTAGTGGGTATTCTTGTGGTTCCAAACAAAAGTCCAGGATATCTACTGTGAACCATACACTGGGCATGCAGTAAATACCATTTAACTCCACTTTTTGTTTCCTTGACCCCATGAATCTGTTTAAAATTCTAAGATCCTAATTCTCTCAGCAGCCCCATGTGGCATGAGCACTGTGCATCAAGGAAAAGTGGTTCCAAATGCAGAGCTCTTCTGTCCTTTTAATCCCCGCCCCACCAGATATTCTTTTTCAAATTCATTTATCTCTCTTTCATCTTCAAACAAAACCAAGAAGGTTAAAGTATGTATTTTTCCAGTTTAAATAGCTCTTCTTAGTGTGAGATTGATCTGATTTTTGTTGGTAATTATAGAAATGGAAATCAGGAGAGATGCATTTTGTTGCTATAAGTTCTATTTTATTTTACTTTTTTAAAAAATTGCTTGTCCTTCCTATAAAGTCATTTTCTTTGATTATATGACTTGGATTCTTTTCATATGTCATCTATTTTTATTCTAAAGATATAAAGCTTCTTTATACTGTCTACTTAATAATTACATCATTTGAAGTTCTTGGTAGATATAGTCCTGTGGCTTATTATGAGTTTTTTTTTTAAGTGGGTGCTAGGTTTATATACTACTTCTAATTTTTTAATTTGTTATAATTAGTTATATATGATATCATATATCATACATATATGGAGTATAAATTCTTATTCTTCTGGTTGTACATGATGTAGAATCACACAGATCATGTGTACATAAGGATTCATTCTACTATCTGTCCTACCCCCACCCTCCAACCCCTCACTTCACTCCCCTATGCCTAATCCAAAGTAGCTCTATTTTTCCCTAGCTCTCCCCACTTATTGTGAATTAACACCTGTATATCAGAGAAAAGATTCAGGCTTTGTTTTTTTGGGTTAGGCTTATTTTGCTTAGCATAATATTGTCCAGCTCCATCCATTTACCATAAAATGCCATAATTTCATTCTTTTTAAAGCTGAGGAATATTCTATTGTGTAAATATATACCACATTTTATTTATCCATTCATCTGTTGAAGGGTATTTACATTGGTTTCATTGTTTGGCTATTGTGAATTGAGCTGCAATAAACATTGAGGTGGCTGCATCAATGTCAAATGCTTATTTTAAGTCCTTTGGGTATAAACTGAGGAGTGGTATAGCTGGGTCAAATGGTGGTTTCATTCCAAATTTTATGAGGAATCTCCATACTGCTTTCCAGATTGGTTACACCAATTTGTAGTTCCACAAGCAATGTATGAGTGTCCATTTTTTCCCACATCCTCAACAACATTTATTGTTGCTTATATTCTTGATAATTGCCATTCTAACTGGAGATGAAATCTTAAGTGTGGGAGGCCATACTCACATGTGATTTGAGTTACCTCCCTGGCTGGGTAAGAGGCGCTTAGACATAGCGGTGTCAGAGCCTTCCCCACCCTGTCCTAGGTTCCACGCTTGTTTGTGCAGAGGCGTGCCTGGCCACTGACCTGAAGACCCAATCGCTGGCCCTGACCTTGGGATGCTTCCCCCCTTAACCTTCATTGGATGGGATTTTCCCTTGAATTTTTTGTTCCCCAATAAAAGCTCACTCCCTGGCGTGTTCTCTCTCTCTCTCTTTCTCTCTCGCTAGCCTCTTTGTAAACCTCGCCACTGCATTAGGTGGCTGGAGGTGGAAGCTAGGAGAAGCCATCTCGGAGCTGGGAAATAAAGGTAAATGAGCATCTGTCTCTTTAATTTAAAAACTCAATAGCAATTTTTTATGTATTGAACCTTCTTTTATGAAGCTTGCGCTGGTCACGTGGCAGACTTAAGAGTAGTTTTGATTTGCATTTCTCTAATTGCTAGAGATGTTGGACATCTTTTTTCATATATTTGTTGATTGATTATTTTTCTTCTTCCATGAAGTGTCTATTCCAATTTATTAATCTGTTATTTTACTTCTTGTTCTTTGGGAGTCTTGTTAAGGAAGTCAGCTCCTAAGACAACATGGTGAAGATTGGGGCCTACTTTTTCTTGCATTAGGTGCAGGGTCTCTGTTCTAGTGCCTAAGTCTTTTTCCATTTTTAGTTGAGTTTTGTGCAGGGTGAGAGATAAGGGTTTAATTTCATTTTGTTACACGTGGACTTCCAGTTTTCCTAGCCCTATTTGTTGAAAGATGCTATCTTTTCTCCAATGAATGTTTTCAGCACCTTTGTCTAGTATGAGATAATTGTATTTATGTGGATTTGTCTCTGTGTCTTCTATTCTGTACCATCAGTTTGTGTGTGTTTTGGTGCCAATACCATGCCGTTTGTGTTACTCTAGCTCTGTAGTGTATTTTAAGTTCTGGTATTGTATGCCTCCTGCTCTTCTTGCTAAGTATGGCTTTGACTATTATGGGTTTCATATTTTTCTGAATAAATTTCATGATTCTTTTTTCTATTTCTATAAAGAATGTCATGGGATTTTAGTTGGGATCATATTAAATCTGTATAAAGCTTTTGGAAGTATGGCTATTTTGACAATATTAATTCTGCTTATCCAAGAGGATGAGACATCTTTCCATTTTCTAAAGTTTTTTTCAAATTATTTCTTTATTAGTTTTCATTGTAGAGGTCTTTTACCTCTTTTGTTAGCTTGATTCACAAGTATTTTATTTATCTATTTATTTATTTATTTGAGGCTATTGTGAATGGGGCAGTTTTCCTTTTTTCTTTTGCAATGGATTTATCACTTATGTATAGGAACATGACTGATTTTATATCCTGCTATTTTGGTGAATTCATTTTTTAGTTCTAGAAGTTTTCTGGTGGAATTTTTTGAATATTCTAAATATAGAATCATGTCATCAGCAGATAACAATAGTTTGAATTCTTTTTCTATCTGTATTCATTTAATTTCTTTAGTCTGTCTAATTGGTGTGGCAAGAGTTTCAAGGGCTATGCTGACTAGAGGGGTTAAATAGGATATCCCTGTCTTGTTCCAGTTTTTAGAGGGAATGTTTTCAGTTTTTCTCCATTCAGAATGGTGTTGGCCTTGGGTTTAGCACAGTTAGCTTTTACAATGTTAAGGTATGTTCCTACTATCCTTACTTTTTCTAGTGTTTTGAACATAAAGGAGTGCTGTATTTTGTCAAATGCTTTTTCTGAATTTATTGAGATGATCATATGGTTCTTGTCTTTAAGTCTTTTAGTGTGATGAATTACATTTATTGATTTCCATATGTTGAAACAAACTTGCATCCCTGGGATGAACCCCACTTGATTGCTGTGCACTATCTTTTAATATGTTTTTGTATGAGATTTGCCAGAATTTTACTGGGAATTTTTGCATCTATATTTATCAGGAATATTGGTCTGAAGTTCACTTTCCTTGATGTGTCTTTGTCTGGTTTTGGAGTCAGAGTAAGATTAGCCTCATAGAAAGAGTTTATAAGGGTTCCTTCCTTTTCTATTTCATGCAGTAATTTGGGGAGTATTGTGAGTTCTTTTTTGAAGGTCTTGTGGAACTCGGCTGAGAATCCGTCTGTTCCTGGGCTTTTCTTGGTTGATAGGCTTTTGATGGTGTCTTCTAATTCATTGCTTGAGATTTATCAGTTAAATTGTATATGTCCTGATTTAGTTTGGGTATATCATATGTCTCTAGAAATTTGTTGATGTCTTAGTGATTTTCTATTTTATTGGAGTATAAATTTTCAAAAAGTTTCTAATTATTTGCTGTATTTCAGTAGGATCCATTTGTGATATTTTGTTTTTCATTGCGAAATTTAGTGATCTGAATTTTCTCTTTATCTTCATTGCATGGCTTAAGGGCTTATCAATTTTATTTATTTTTTCAAAGTACTAACCTTTTGTTTTGTCAATTTTTTTGTTTCAATTTTATTGATTTTGGATATGATTTAAATTATTTCCTGTCTTTTACTGCATTTGTTGTTGATTTGTTCTTCTTTTTCTAGGGCTTTTAGATGTAATGTTGGGTCATTTATTTATTGACTGTCTACTCTTGTAATGAATAGTTTCCCAGAGGTTTTGATATGTTTTACTGGTGTTCTCATTTACCTCTAAGTATTTTTTAATTTCCTCCCTGATTTTTTCTGCTATCTATTCATCATTCAATACTGTATTATTTAGTCTACAGGTGTTGGAATTAGCTTCTATTTTTTAATTTTATCATTGATTTCTAATTTCATTCCATAATGATCTGATATGATGCAGGGTATTATCTCTATTTTTTTTTTTTTTTTTAGTATTTGCTAAGAATTTCTTTATGGTATAACATACGGTCTATTCTAATGAGGATCTATGTCCTGCTGAGGAGAAAGTGTATTTTCTCATTGATGGATAAAATATTTTATATATATCCTGTAAGTACAAATTGTTAGTTTTATTATTTAGTTCTATAGTTTCTTTGGTTGGAAGATCTATCCACTAGTGAGAGAAGTGTGTTAAAGCCACTTACTATTATTATGTTGTGGTCTATTTGATTCTTGATATTGAGATAGGTTTGTTTGATGTATATAGATGCTCTATTGTTTGGGGCATAAATATTTATGCTTGTTATACTTATTGATGTATAATTCCCTTAAACAGCATGAAATGTCCTTCTTTGTCCCTTCTGACTAACTTTGGTTTGAGGTTCACTTTATCTGATATGGGGATGGAAACCCCTGCTTGCTTACATGGTCCATGTGAGTGGTAGGTTTGTTGTTTGTTTGTTTGTTTTCCCCAACCTTTCATCTTCAGTTTGTAGATATCTTTTCCCAGGAGGTGAGTCTCTTGAGACAGCATATTGTTGGTTCTTGTTTTAAATCCAATCTGCCAGTCTATATCTTTTGATTGATGAATTTAGGTCATTAACATTTAGGATTATTATTGAGACATGATTTGTATTCCTGCTCATTTTGGTTTATTTCTGGTTTTAAAATTGAGTTAGTTTCTCCTTTGATTGACTTTTCCCTAGTTTAGTTTCTTCTTTTGCTGTTTTTTTATTGTTGTTTTTCATTTCCTTCTCATGGTATATTTTGCTGAGAATATTCTGTTGTGCAGGCTTTCTAGTTGTGAATTCTTTTAACTTTTGTTTATCATGGAAGGTTTTTATTTCACCTTCAAGTCTAAAGCTCAGTTTTTCTGTTTATAAAATTATTGGTTGGCATCCATTTTCTTTCAAAGCTTGCTGTATGTTTTCTATAGGACCTCCTAGTTTTGAGGGTCTGGATTGAGAAATCAGCTGATATTTGAATTGGTTTCTCCCTATTTGTAATCTGATATTTTCCTCTTGCAGCCTTTAAAATTCTGTCCTTATTCTGTTTGCTAGGCATTTTCATTATAATGTGATTTGGTGTGGATCTGTCTAATTTTGAACATTTTTTTTCCTGTAAGTCTCTTGAATTTAATTTTCCATTTCATTCTTCAGATTTGGGAAATTTTCTGATATTATTTCATTGAAAAGAGTATGCATTCCTTTGGTTTGCGCCTTCATCTCTCTCAATAAATCTTAAATTTGGTCTTGGTCTTTTCATTTTATCCCATAATTCTGTTCATGATTTCTTAATATCTTCTTTCTGTGATCAACTCATTTTCAAGATTATATATTTTGTCTTCATTGCCCGAGGGTCTATCTTTTAAGTGGTCTAGTCTGTTGGTGATACTTTCCATTGAATTTTTAATTTGGTTTATTGATTCCTTCATTTTGAGGTGTTCTGCTTGATATCTTTTCATAATCTCTAGCTCTTTATTGAAGTGTTCTTTTATCTCTTGAAATTTATCTCCAATTTCACTCCTTACACCATTCTTTATGTCATGAATGAGTTTAACTCTGTACATTCTGAACTTCTCTGACATTTCTTCTACTGTGTAGTCAATGGATTCTATTATTGAAGAATCTTGGTTTGTTTTGGTGCTTTCTTCCCTTGTTTTTTCATGTTGTTTGTGAGTCTTACCATCTATCAGTGTGAATATGAGGCAGTATAGTTTCTATCCTGTAGACTTATACTATACCTGAAGGTTTCCAGTACCTTACCTTTAAGGGGAAGACCAATATTAACAGCACCCAGTGCAAACAATATACAGCCTCAAACCATATAGCTCCTATTAAGCTATAAGGCACTTCACTCCTTGGTGGTCCTGAGGCTGAATGCCAGTACCTGTGGAAGAGTCACAGAGAGATGTTCTATATTGGGTAGATCATGACCAGGTGCTGAGATCTGCATGTTGGTCACATAGCTGTGAGCACTGGACTGGGTTGGTGGCTAGGGAGGGTTTGGGAGACTGGGGATTGGAAAGCCAGAGGGTCCTGTTGGGTGATGGAGTGATGTCAGAGCTGGTGGGACTTAGTGGGACCAGGAAATCGGTGTATGCTGGACTGGGGAGGGAGTCAGGGACCAGACTTGTACCATAGACTGGGGTGGTGCCAGGGCCCAATGAGTGCCAGTCTGAGTGTGCCCCTAGAACCCAGTGGGTCCTAGACAAGCTTGCTAGGTGAACCAAGAGGTTATATTGTTATACCCTCTTCCAACCTTCCAGACTGCTGTACCCAGCCCCCAAATCCCCATGCACTTCAGGACCCACAGAAGTGGGGAAAGCCTGGCTCTCTCCCACCTCTGCAGTAAGATGGTGACTATTAGCACACGTAGCAGGAAGACTTCAGATGTCACCAAATATGTAGGTGCCTTGATATTGGACTTCTAGGCCCTGGCTGGTGTTCTAAGATGTAGTCTTCTGCATCTCAAGATGGCAATGGCAGTGGTGGTGGTTTCTGAAGATTGAGGCAGTGGCTTTTGGAGATGGGTCATGTGGGAGGGCAGCAGTGGAAGGCAGTATGGTGGCAGCTGGAGGCAGCTGCATTCAGAGATCCCCATAGTAGATTTAGCCCTTAATTATTCTGTGACCTTAGGCAATTTGATTACATTTTAAGGTTTAATTTTTTCAACTTTTTTTTGAAATGAAAATTGTGCTAAATGTCATTTTCATAGTTAACTATGTAACATAGTTTTAAAAAACATATTATTTAAAATATAAATGGTGAAGAAAAGTGGATTTTTTTCTGTCTGCCAGAAAAATAAGTCAAAATATAAACCTCTTGTTCTGTGGGTATATAGAACTTGGTTTTTTTGGAAAACTCTAATCACAGTGATTATTTCTGACATTACCTTGACAAACGGGATTCTAATCTTTACTGATAGAGAAACTTGGGGATTTCAGCTTTCAACAATGTGGAGGACTGCATCACTCATTTCAAAATGTGCTGTATGTGATACAATAACCTTTTAAATTCCACTAGGGCATCTCCATCATCTGGTCATAAAGAATAATTAAAAATCTGGCTCATAAGCCAATACCACATTAATGGGTGCTTGAAGATGTTTTCTGATACTAGCAGACTTGTGTTTCCATGGCACAATAATACCTGGTGCCTGTGTTTATACAATTAGTTCCTTCAAAGTGGTGTTTTCTCAGTGAAAAGACAAAAAAAAAGAACAAAAAGTCTCCCCACTTGCAAAGATACATGACAAGGTCACTTCTTTGTCCTTGGTTAGATTTTAGGATGGACAAAAATAATGGATTTCTTAAAAAATTCTAGGGCTGGGCCTGTGGCTCAGTGGTAGAGCACCTGCCTTGCACATGTGAGCCACTGGGTTCGATCCTCAACACCACATTAAAAAAATAAATAAATAAAGGTACAAAAAATTCTAAATGTAACTCTAACTTTATGTGGAACTGGTATTGAACTTTATATAATTCAAACTTAAAAATTAATGTAGTTGAGCTGGGGATGTGGCTGAAGCGGTAGCACTCTCACCTGGCATGCGTGCGGCCCGGGTTCGATCCTCAGCACCACATACAAACAAAGATGTTGTGTCCGCTGAAAACTAAAAAAATAAATATTAAAATCTCTCTCTCTCTCTTTCTCTCTCTCTCAAAAAAAAAAAAAATAGTGTAGCCATGATATCTGGTGTAACCAATAAAGGTTTTATCTAGTAACATCCATATTTATCTCTGACCTTCTCATTATTTCCACAGTTTTAGAAGAATTGAGGTCAAAATTCAAAATTATAAAATATTCATAAAATAAGTCTCATTAGTAAGAATTGACATGAACAACAAGCAATAGAATTAGAAATGCTTTACAGCATCAGTGGCAGTTTTGGTTTGTTTTCAAGATGAAGTAGACTTAGACATGTCGTAGGCTAAGAAAACACAAAAACAAACAAACAAAAACCACAAATTTAAGAAGCAAAAGCCAGGGGAAGGGTTGATGGGAATCCTGAGGTACTGGAAGAAGAATACAAGAAGTAGAGATTGAAAGGACAAAGCTCATTTATTTCTTGTGGAATGGAAGCTGATATTGAAATGTTAAGTTAGGAATAGACAAGAACATGAAAGATTTGTGATTCAGTTTTCTCCATATAATAGGAAATGAGAAGGAGGCAAGAGTGGAAATGTGTGGGCATGGTTAAAAGTTTAGATTTTTTATGAAGTATTTAAGGAAATGAATAGGAAAAAGTAGAAGGTTGGCTGAGGGCTGTTGAGAGCCCAAGAATGATCATGTGAATTTGAACAACATTCATTCTGTGAAGTTGTGGGATTTTCTGTCAGCCATGGAATGATGGAAAAGCATAAAATCCACAGTTCCACGGAAGACAGATTTAGAGCAAAAACAAATAAATAACTGGAATTCTTGCATCAAGAATAAAATGAATTTCTGTTTAAAATTCAGAGTTTAAGAAAATGAAATTGCACATAAGAATTTTGAAAGCTCTTGTTGAGGTTGAAATGATTAAATATTTTAAGGTTTTCATGACAGAAAAGGTAAATATTAATGATTCAGAAAACTGTATAGATAAACACTGAGCAAATCAACTCTTATTGAATTTCTTTACTTTTTAGCCCATTAAGCTGAGTGACAAAATTTTTAAGTTTTTTTTTTCTGTCTTTTAAAATGTATGTAGTAAAATAAGGGACAAAAAAGAGTCAATTGTAAAACTCAAACAAAATATTCTGAAACTAGTTAGGAACTGCATGTGTTAAATTTGAGATCTTGACAGGCAAAGAACAAGTGCGTGTATGAATTTTTAAATGTTTCCTATATCATCGTTTCAGTGCCACTGGATTCATTCACTGTGTTAGGTGTTCTAATCATTTATTGATCTTCTAGTAAGTCGCATGGCAGCTGCAACAAGAGCCCTATCATGTTTCTGTCCAGAATCACCACCACACCACAGTACCTGCTGTGAAGAAAATTAAGTATGGATGAGCGATCTTTGTTGATTTCACTCCCAGCAGGTTCCACATGGAGAAAAATACTTTGGTTCAGGAGATCCTGAAACAAGAGAGAAAATAAAAAGAAATGAAGGGGATCTGAAACAATAAAAGGTAAAATGAGTGGAAAAATAGTAAATGAAATCAGAAAAAAAGCCTTAAAGTGTAAAACTCAGGGACTGTAAGAAGGAAGATGTCCACAAAATGTTTGGTGAGGGACTTGGATTTGGGAAGTGCCCAGAGTCCAGAAAGCAGAGTTGATATAATTCCAGTGCTCTTGGCATCTTGTCTAGCTCTTTGGCAAGCTAGGCTCCTCTGGAGGCTGCTAACTGCTTAGTACCCCTCAGGGGTAAAATACAGAGTCTTATTTAACTTGGTTGCTGCATTTAGTTTTGATACTGATGATTTGATATGTTGCCGAGACCTTGACAGGCAAAGAACAAGTGCGATTTTATTTTCTTAAACAGAATTCATTTTGTTCTTGATGCAAGAATTCCAGTTATTTATTTTCTTTTTGTTATTTTATCATTATGGTATTTGTTTATGAAAGAATTCCAAAGATATATTTTAGGCCCGACTAATATGTTATCAGGACCAAGAAATTTGGTGAGATTTTTTTTTTTTTTTTTTCCATACCAGAAATCTCTCAGATCTGTAGCTTAACTCAGTGCCAGGAAACTGAAGGAAGTGACTGTTTCCCAGCCAGGCACTTTCTAGATTGTGATGCTTCGAGAGCATGCTGCTTCTGTGTTGTCTATCTTTTGCTTCATTTTCTGCCTTAGGGGAAGGAAGTACCTGATAGAGGCTAACTGAAAATGGATATAAACATCTCACCAAAAATATGATCATGGGATGTAAGTTTTTTTTTAACTTATGAAGGTGACAAAGGTTACTGTTTTTTACAAAATGGTGGGGGTATAAATTAAAATACAGACTTTGAGGACAAAGAGAAATGAACATCTCAGAGCTTAAACTTTGTATCATAAATGTAGGCTTATGTAAACCTGTGCACACAATCTTATGCTTTATAGGAAAGCCCCTCAGGTTCACATGCAGATATTTCTTACTATATTTTATGTAACATTCCTACATGCCTGATTACTTACTTCTCCTGCTTATAGATGATATAGGAAAAAGCTGTTTTTAGATAGTTCTGAGAAATCCATTAGACTATAAGCTCCATTGAGGGTGGAGACCAGATGTATCTGATTCAAATTTGGATTTCCAGGGCCAGCGCATACATGCCTATGAAACAGTAGCAGTAGAAGCTATATTTGTTGAACAAATTAATGAAAGGTGAAAATTAATTGGGAATGACCAGTAAATGTTGATGTAGTATATGAACCAAACTTGTGATATCCTCTGAAACCTGAAAAACATCTCAGTTGTGATGCTAACAATATTGCCTTATAGAGATAATTGGAGTGCATAAGACCCTGGTTTCAATCGCTACTATACTGCAAAACAAAACAAAACAAATATATAGAGATAATTGGAATGAAAAATATTTTATTTTTTCTAAGGTGTATACTTCTGACTTGAATGACCTAAGCTGTGATTTTTATATGTATATATTCTGGGACTATTGGCAATTACTTGAATCAAAACTAAACTCAAGGCTGGGGTGTAGCTCAGTGATGGAGCTCTTGCTTAACATACTCAAGGTCCTGAGTTCTATCCCCAACATCACATAAACAAACAAACAAACAACAACAACAAAAAAAACCTCAAACATATTCAAAATAGTGATCTTAAATAGAAGATTGATATCCTTCTATATACTTCTTAATCCAGATTTAATGTACTCAATATATTTAAAACTTAGCCCTCATCAAACAACTCTAAATTATGATGCCCCTGACCTAAATGTTGTCTTAAAAAGAACTTTTTGATCAAAGTAAAAATCTACTTATTGACTTAATTTAATATAAGGAAGCTGGTGCTTCTGTATCTCAGAGGCTAATTCAATGATCGTGATAATTCTTGAGTTAGATTCTTTTTGCTTCTTATTCTGAAGAATGGTAATGAATATAAAACAACCAAATACAGTAGGGATTTACTTCCTTAAAATACAATTTAAAATGAGGTTGACAACACATTGAAATATCATTAGTAATGTGCGTTCTAATCAAGGAAATGCTATGGAATAATTTATTCAGCTAGAATGAGAGAGCTAACCATAAAATACATTGGTTATAAGCACAGTCTCTGAAGCCAAAGTAAGGTATTTAAATCTGGCCATATCACACTTCAGTAGTGTCATCTGGTGATACTTAATCTTTCTTGGACTAAGATTCCTTCTCTGTAGAATGGAGGTAATAATATTATCTATTACATAGGGTTGTAAAGATTAAATGAGTTAATATGCAATTCATAGAAAGCACCCACAATGCAATAAACACTAGGAAAGAATTTGGTTTTCTCATCATTTCTCATAAAGTTCCACAAAACTTTAATCATCCTTCAGAAAGTTATATGGAAAGGAAGAACAGCATGCAATCATACCAACATTTATTCCACCAACACCTTGCCTGTATTCTCTGTGTAATTGGGCAATTGTTTTATTACTGGTTCTGTCCCAAGATGACTTCATTTTGGAAGGGCTTTAATATTGATTTTCTTCACTTATGAGCAGTTTAGTGGATTCTTTAGAGGCCAAACCTGTGGTATGGCTCTCATGGCTTACACTAATGTACTCTGTTAGATCAGTCACACTCTCTTCAGGCCCCAGCATGCCACTGGAGCTCTCATTCTTTCCTCCACCAAAGCAGCCTGCCAGCCTTCTCTTGCCCTTCAAAGTTCCTGGGAGGCAGACGCTGGGTCCTCCCAATTCAATAGTGCACAATAAGCTCTCTAGTACTTCTGTGAAGAGCCTCTCTCCTCCTTTTCTCACAGCATCCTGGCAACTCATTTTAAAGAGATTCTCCTTCTAAATTCTTTCTTCAAATTCCCTGCCAACCCATTAATTGTCTTTGTGTGTTTTTTAGAGTTGTCTAACTAGTTTTCCACCACATTACTTTGAAAACATTCAATTTCTACTTAACTAGCGTTGATAGCTAATATTCAACATATCTTGGTGTCTCAGATAAAATTTTCTATTACTTCCTATTATCAATTATAATCTCTTAGGTCTATGAAGGTAATGATTGATTTTTAAGAGCATTTCTATCTAGAATTTCTGTTTCCTGCAAGTTTCTTTTTGCAGTGTGTTTTGTTCTCTTCCTTTCTTCCTTCCTGTTGTGTCCTTTCCTCAGCAATCTGTTGGTTTGGATTGTGTGCTCACTTTTCAGAGTGAGGCAAGACGAGCTGACTGGAAGCTCTGTCTTCAAGTGTAGGTTGGACTGTAAAACAGTGAGGGTGACTAAACTGTGCAGTTTCATTTGGGAACATGAGTGAAAGGGGATTATTTAAGCTTTTCCTTTCCTTTGTAAAGGGGATTTTCCAATCTCCTGCTTTTGAAGTGTGAAGGTGGTAAATAGCATCTGGATTAGTTTTCTCATAACTAAGGCATCTCCAGTCATAATGTAGAATTCGGTTGCTTTTCTTAGTTCAGGTACCACACCTTTATCCCCGCCCTCAGTTATGAGGTTATCACCAAATCTCAAGCCTCTCTAGCTAAGATTCCTGGTTCTACCTGTCTTCTACCAGTGTTCAGTGGAACTGAATGTGGAGGATAAATGGAGAAGGGAACAATCTATTTCACATAGACTTTCATTCAGTCTTTCTGCAACTTTATATCTCCACTAACAGAGATAATTGACCCTCCATTTTCTAAATTTTTCTATGTATATTCTATAAGTTTTTCTATAAGCCTATCAACTTTGGATGGCAAATAAAGGTTCTGTTTTTCCATTTTTTCATGTTTCCCAAATTATTTACTACTCATCCATAAGCTTTTTGTTTTCTACATTTTTACTTGTCATCTTTTTTCTCCTTTTATTTCTTTTGTGAATTTATGAAATGTGTATCCAATTATTACTTTAGTGGGGTTTTAGCTAACATATCTATATAAGAACACAGAAGTGCTTTATCCTTAATATATTGTAAATATTGTGAATTGTGTTGCTATAAACATTGATATGACTATGTCCCTGTAGGAGCCAACCTAGATGCCCTTCAGTGGATGAATGAATAAAAAAATGTGGTATATATACACAGTGGAATTTTACACAGCAATGAGAATAAAATCATGGCATTTGCAGGTAAATGGGTGGCGTTGGAGAAGATAATGCTAAGTGAAGCTAGCCAATTCCCCCAAAAATGTTTTCTCTGATATAAGAAGGTTGACTCATAGTAGGGTAGAGAGGGGGAACATTGGAGGAATAGATGAATTCTAGATAGGGAAGAGGGGAGGGAGGAAAAGGAGGAGGTAGGAGATTAACAAGGATGGTGGAATGTGATGGACAACATTATCCAAAGTACATGTATGAAGACATGAATTGGGTGTCAACCTACTTTATATACAAACAGAGATATGAAAAATCGTGGTATATATGTGTAATAAGAATTGTAATGCAAAAAACCCCCACAAAGTACATGTATAAAGACATGAATTGGCATGAACATACTTGATATGATAAGAAAAAGTGTGCTCTATATGTGTAATAAGAATTGTAATACATTCCACTGTCATGTATTTAAAAATAAAATCAATAAAAAACATATTGTAAGTATGTTTTTCTCTTGGAATGAATCGATATACATATAAATTGTGCTTGATTGATATACTCAATATAATACATTACTAATAGAATCTATAGAATCAGATCTAAAAATAACATTTAGGTTAAAGCCTGAAAGTTAAGTGTGTTGATGCATATAAGAAGTAGGAGGAACAGTGATCCAGTAGAAGAAATAGGTGTGAAGACCCTAGTAGGTATGTAGTTTGTCAAACTCAAGGATTTGTGGTGTGATTTCAGACTATGGGGCAATAAAGCAGACAAGATAAAGTGGAAGAGATAGAAAGGGGACAGATTTGCAACTTGTGAAACACCATATTAAGAATTTTAGATGTTCATATACTACCACAATGGGATCCTAATTAGAATAAATCATACTCCATGTATGTATGATATGTCAAAATTCACTCTACTGTTATGTATATCTAAAAAGAACAAATAAAAATCATAAAAAAGAATTCTGAATGTGATTCTAAGATTAATGGGAAACTAGGCAAAGATTTTAAAGTGAGTAGCTTGATAAAAATTGTGGTTTTAGTAAAATAACTGGATTTTGTCAGGAAAATACATTTGAAAACAGAAAATTATGTGTCAAAGAAGAGTTAAGGTATCTTGGGAACTAGTCAAATGCTTTCTCTAGCTCAGAATTGTGGTTTGAAAGTAAATGCTAAAAATGGTATTCTAATCCAAGCAATTGCAGAGAATTGGACTGACCTTTTCAGAGGTAACAGTTATAAAATATACATAGATGTGTGTGTTTATGTGTGAGCATGTATGTGTTTTAAAGGCACATTAGAGAGTGACCAGAAGCAAACAGAACCCAGGGGGGATTTAACCACTGAAAGAAGAGAACCATAGTCACTAGGTGAGAATCACATACATATGATTTTCAAGTCATTTTGTCATCTGTATGACATAGGACCATGTGGACTTACTCCGAAAGCCAATATCTTAATGGCTCAAGGAATTAGAAGATGAAATTCAAGAATGGAAAAGTGACTGAAAATTAAGGACATCTGTAAAGTATGAATCCAGAGGAAAAGCCTCAAAATATGAGAATGAAGTCTCCTCAAAATCTCGACTGACCTCTGAGTTATGCATGCATGGGAGAGACAGAGAAATCTACTAGAAAGTAATAGCTAAGGTTAGAGAAGAGTGATTTTAAATTCTTATCAAGGTAAAGCAGACAGAATTTTGAGTTTGAATCCTTTCAACTTAAACTCCACTGGGCTTTTACCTATCCACCCTGGCAAAGCATAACACCAAACTGCTGCCAGTTCTAGGTGATCCGTAAGAAATCTAACTCCCTGACAGAACAAAACTCACATGTTTATAAAGGATAAGTTATATCGCAACATTTTAATGATGAAAATAATGTTTCAGATAAATGTGACCTATAATCAAGAAAGAAAGTAGATGAATCATTTGGGAAAACCAGCATATGAGGACTTTAAACTTGCTTTTATAAATACGTTGAGAAACCTCAGGAAAACAATAGTTATAAAAAGTTAGAGATGGGAAATCTCACTATAGAAATTTATTAAAAACTAAAGAAATTTTAAAATTGAAAAATGCAATTTATAAAATAAAAAATTCACTGAACAGCTTCATAGCAGATTGGCTGAAGCAAAAGCATGCCAGTAAACTAGAAGGTCAATAAAATTACTCCATCTGAAGGAGAGAGAGGAGTAAGATTGGGGAAAATTGACATGCCTTCAGTAGCTTATGAGATAATAGCAACTGACCTAACATATGTCTAATTTGAATTAATAAAAGAGAGAACACAGAATGAAAAAGAAAAATGTTTGAAGAAATGGTATCTGAAATTAAGTGGAAAACATCAATATACAGATCCAGGGGAGCTCAGTGTACTCTAGACAGAATAAACACAAAAGAACCACACTGCAGGCACATCTTATTCAAAATTGGGGAAAAAAAAAAGATTAACCTAAAATTTTGACAGTGGTCATGTAAAAAATTTACATGTGTAGCAAGACTGGTATGAATGACAGATTTCTCAGAAGTATTAGAGAACTGAAAAAATTAGAATTAGATATTCTAAGTAATGAAAGAACAAAAAGTAACTATCAATGAAGGATTTTATTTCTAGTAAAAATATTCTTTAAAAAATGAGAATGAAAGAAAGACATTTTCAGATAAATAAAACAGTAGATAACTAGTTATCATTAGGCATGCATTTTAATGGAAACACTAAAGAATATTTTTCAGGCCAGAGAGAAATAACATCTTATGAAAACTAGATATACTGAAAAGAAGAGCACAAGAAATGGTAACTATATAGGTAAATATGAAAGGTATATATTCCTTTTGCTTTCTTTACAAGATAATTGACTTTTTTTGAGGTTAATAAAATGTTCAGAACACAGGTAAAAATTTGTAAGCAATGGCACAAAGGATGAGGGTAGGTGAATAGAATTTTACTTTTGCAAGATTCTTGGCTTTACATGAATTATTTCACTATTAAGACTAAATAAACTGTGATAAGTTTATAACTAGGACCACTCCAAAATAATACAAATAGGTATAGCTAAAAGAAAATATGTAGGTTAAAATGATATGTTAAAAATTATTTGAGTAGTGAGAGTATTCAAGATGGCTATCCAGAAGAAGGCTGCATTCCTTATCGCTCTGTGACTCAAGATTCCAACACAGGAAATACTGCTTCCCTGCAAGGCAGCCATTGCTGCCCACTGATCCTCTGCTATTTACCCACCATTTTTCTGCCACCATCACTTGCCATCTACCAGCATATTGCCCTCCTTTTTACCTGTTCACCTGTGCCTGTCACCTGATGTCCACCCATGGGTTGCCCACTGTTAGCCTATAGAACACCCACTGCTGCCTGGAAGTCAATTGTCACAGTATCTGCAGTTAAGGTAATGGAAGACTTCAGGGATACTATAAGACTACAGGGTAGAAACTGTACTGCCTCAGATCCATAGCTCTAGATGGGAAGACACAAACACAACATGAAAAAACATGGGAACAAAGTACCTCAAACAAACCAAGATGTCTCAACAATAGAATCCACAGACAAGACAGTAGATGAAATGTCAGAAAAGGAATTCAGAAGATACATAGTTAGGTTGATCTTTGAAATAAAGGATGGTATTGGAGAGAAAATACAGGAAGTGAAAGACCACTTCAATAAAGAGGCAGAGATTATAAAAAGGAATCAAGCAGAAACTCTGGAAATGAAGAAAACAATAAACCAAATTAAAATTTCAATGGAAAGTATTACCAATAGATGACCACTTAGAAGATAAAACTCAGGAAATGAAGAAAAAATATATACTATTGAAAATAAAATCAACTGAACAGAGAAGATGGTAAGAAACCACGAAGAGAACTCCAAGAAATATGGGAAAATATGAAAAGTCCAAGTTTAAAGTTTATCAGAATAGACAAGGCATGGAGATATTAATCAAAGGAATGCACAATATTTTCAAAGACCTAATATCAGAAAATTTCCCAAATTTAAAGAATGAAATAGAAAATCAAATACAAGAACCCCAAATGTACAAAATTACAGCAGACACACACCAAGTCACATTATAATGAGACTGACTAACATTCAGAATAAAAATAGAATTTTAAAACCTGTGAGAGAAAAAAAAATCAAATTACCTGTAGGGGACAACCAATTTAGATTTCAATTGATTTCTCAACCCAGACCCTCAATGCCAGGAGGTCCTAGAATAATGTATATCTGCCTCTAAAAGAAAATGGATGCCAACCAAAAATCTTATATCCAGCAAAATTAAGCTTCATATTTGAAGATGAAATAAAAATCTTCCACGATAAACAATAGATAAAAGAATTCACAACTAAAAAGCCTTCACAAGAGAACATTCTCAGCAAAATATTCCATGAGAATGGAATAAAAAAATTAAAACAAATAAAGGAAGGAGATACACTAAATAAAAGGTTAATAAAAGGAGAAACTAAGTCAAGTTAAAAACTGAAAATAAACAAAAGTGATCAGGAATACAAATCATATCTCAATAATAACCTTGAAAGTTAATGGCCTAAATTCATCAATCAAAAGATATAGACTGGAAGATTGGGTTTAAATACAAGACCTCACAATATGCTGTCTCTTAGAGACTCACCTCATAGTAAATGACATCCACAGGTTGAAGGTTAAAGGTTGGGAAAAAGCACATCACTAACACAGACTGCATAAACAAGAAGGGGTTTCCATCCTCATATCATCCAAAGTGGATTTCACACCAAAGATACTCAGAAAGGATAAAGAAGGACATTTTATACTACTTAAAGGAATCATACATCAACAAGACATAACAATTGTAAATATATATGCCTCAAATATTGGAGCATCTATGTACATCAAACAAACCCATCTCAATTTCAAGAATCAAATTAGACTACAACACAATAATACTCACTGACTTTAACACACCTCTCTTGCCACTGGATAGGTATTCTGAACAAAAACTACACAAAGAAACTACAGAATTAAATAATATAACCAATGATTTAGACTGGATGAACATATATAGAGTATTTCATCTATCATTGAATGAATACATCTTCTTCTCAGCAGCATATGGATCCTTCTCTATAATAGACCATATGTTATGCCAAAAAGCAATTCTCAGCAAATACAAAAAAATACAGGTACTACCCTGCATTCTATCAGATCATAATGGAATGAAATTAGAAATCAATGATAAAATAAAAAGTAGGAGATATTCCAACACCTGGAGACTAAATAATATGCTATTGAATGAACAACGAATAGCAGAAGACATCAATGAAGAAACAAAAACAAAATTCTTAGAAGTAAATGAGAATACTGATATAATGTATCAAAATCTCTGGGACACTATGAAGGCAGTGCTAAGAGGAGAGTTCAATACATTGAGCTCATTCATTAAAAGAATAAAGTCAACAAATAAATAACCTAACATTACATCTCAAAGGCCTAGAAAATGACCAAATCAACAAAAGTAGTAGAAGACAGGAAATAATTAAAATCAGAGCTGAAATCAATGAAATTGAAACAAAAGAAACCATTGAAAAAATTGGCAAAACTAAAAGTTGGTTTTTTAAATAAATAAAATTGAGAAAACCTTAGCCACAAAGAGAAGAAGAGAGAAACTCAAATTACTAAAATTCATGATGAAAAAGAAAATATCACAAAAGAACCCTACTGATACACAGAAGATAATTAGAAATTCTTTCAAAAATTTATACTCCAAAAAATATAAAATCACTAAGACATCAACAAATTTCTAGAGACATATGGCATACCCAAACTAAATCAGTACATACACAATTTAAGCAGATAAATTTCAAGCAATGAAATAGAAGACACCATCAAAAGCGAAACAACCAACAAAAGCCCAGGACCAGATGGATTCTCAGTTGAGTTCCACAAGATCTCCAAAGAAGAATTAGCATTAATACTTCTAAAATTATTTCATGAAATAGAACAGAAGGAAAACCTTTCAAACTCATTCTACGGGGCTAGTATCACCCTGATTCCAAAACCAGACAAAGGCACATTAAGGACAGCAAACTTCAGACCAATATCCCTGATGAACATGTAGGCAAAAATTCTTAATCAAATACTAGAAAATCACATACAAAAACATTTTAAAAGATAGTGCACCACAATCAAGTGGGGTTCATCCCAGGAATGCAAGTTTGGTTCAACATATAAATATTGATAAATATAATACATCATATCAACAGACTTAAAGACAAGAATAACATGATTATTTTGATAGATGCAGAAAAAAGCATTCAAAAAAATAAAGCATCCTTTCATGTTCAAAACACTAGAAAAACTGGGGATAGCAGGAACATACCACAACATTATAAAAGCTATCTATGCTAAGTCTTGGGCCAATATCATAATAAATGGAGAAAAATTGAAAGCATTCCCTCTAAAACTTGGAACAAGACAGGGATGCCCATCTCTTTCAATACTTCCAGTCAACATAGTCCTTGAAGCTCTAGCCAGAGTAATCAGACAGAAAAAAAGAAATTAAAGGAATGCAAATAGGAAAAGAAGAACTCAAACTCTCACTGTTTGATGATGAAATGATTCTAGAGGATTTAGAGGATCCAAAAAAGTCCACCAGAAAACTTCTAGAACTAATAAATGAATTCAGCAAATTAGTAGGCTATAAAAGCAATACCCATAAATCAAATGCATTTCTATACATAAGTGATAAATCTACTGCAAGAGAAATTAGGAAAACTAACTCATTCACAATAGCCTCCAAAAAACCCAAAAAACAAGAAACAAAAAACTAACTAAAGAGGTGAAAGACTTCTATGATCAAAATTACAGAACACTAAATAAAGAAATTGAAGAAGACCTTAGAAGATGAAAAGATCTCCCATGCTCTTGAATAGGCAGAATTAACATTGTCCAAATGGCCATACTAGGAAAACTGTTATACAGATTTAATGCAAGTATCAAAGCAATCCTAAGCAAGAAAAGTGAAGCATGAGGCATCACAATGCCAGACCTTAAAATATACTACTGAGCAAGAGTAAACAAACAAAACAAAATAAAAAAACAAACAAACAACAATAACAACAAAAATAGCATGGTATTGACAGCAAAATAGACATATAGACCAATGGAACAAAATAGAAAACATAGAGACAAACCCATATAAATACTGTTATCTCATACTAGACAAAGGTGCCAAGAACACACATTGGAGAAAAGATAGCCTCTTCAACAAATGGTGCTAGGAAAACTGGAAATTCATATGTAGCAAAGTGATATTAAATGTCTATCTCTCACCCTTCACAAAAATCAACTCAAAGTGAATCATAGACTTAGGCACTAGAACAGAGACCTTATGCCTAATAGAAGAAAAAAGTAGGCTCGAATCTTTATCATGTCAGATTAAGACCTGACTACCTTAACAAGACTTCTAAAGCACAAGAAGTAAAATTAAGAATCAATAAATGGGATGGGTTCAAACTAAAAATCTTCTTCTCAGCAAACAATCAATACCATGAAGAGAGAACCTACAGTATGGGAAAAAAAATCTTTACCACATGCACCTCAGATAGAGCACTAATCTCCAGGATATATAAAGAACTCAAAAAACTTAATACTGAACAACAAAAACAACAAAACAAAACAAGACAAAAAATAACCTAATCAATAAATGGACTAAGGAACTGAACAGAGACTTCAAAGAAAAAAAATACAATTGATCAACAAGCTTGTGGAAAAATGTTCATCATCTCTAGCAATTAGAGAAATGCAAATCAAAACTCCTCTTAAGATTTCGTCTCACTCTAGTCAGAATGGCAATTATCAAGAATGCAAGCAATAATAAATGTTGGCAGAATGTGGAGAAAAAAGTACACTCATACCTTGCTGGTGGGACTGCAAATTGGTGCAACCCCTTTGGAAGGCAGTATGGAGATTTCTCAGAAAACTTGGAATGGAACCATCATTTGACCCAGGTATCCCACTCCTCAGTTTATACCCAAAGGTATTAAAATAAGCACACTACAGTGATGCAGTTACATCAATGTTTATAGCAGCTCAATTCACAATAGCTAAACTATGGAACCAATGTAGATGCCCTTCAACAGATGAATGAATAAAGAAAATGTGGTACATATACACAATGAAATATTACTAAGCCTTAAAGAAAAAATGAAATTTTGGTATTTGCAGGTAAATGGATAGAACTAGAGAGCATTAAGCTAAGTGATATAAACCAATCCCCCAAAACTAAAGTCCCAATGTTTTCTTTGATAAGTGGATGCTGATCCATAGTGGGAGGGGGTAGGGAAGAATGAAGGAACTTTGGAGTGTGTAGAGGGAAATGAGAGGAGGGCTGAAGCTGTGGGGATGGGAAGGACTGTGGAATAAGACATTATTATCATATATAAGATTACGCTATTGGTGTGACTCCGCAACATGTACAGCCAAAGGAATGAGAAGTTGTGTATAATGTGTCCAAATGCATTCTACTGTCATCTATAACTAATTGTAACCAATTTAAAAAAAAGAAGGGAGGCCAGTAGAATATAAAAAGGGGACCAGAGGGAGGGAGGGTGGGAAAGATACTGGGGAATGAAATTGATCAAATTATACCATTTTATTTTGTACACATATGAATATATTATAACAAATCCAAAAAATAAAAATGGGTATAGAGCATGTTATGGGTTAAATTATGGCTTGTAGAGCATTTGTGTGGGTTCTAATCTCACACCTTGGAATAAGGCATTTTTTTCATAACTGGCAATATTATGGTATAAATACCTACTATATAAGGGAGTAGGGCAAGTCACTATTGTCTCAGTGGGGCTTATGACTTATGAGAACAGGGTGGGCTGCTCAGTTGGTAGGTCTTGTGATCTACAAGGGGAGCAGGGCCAGCTGCTGATTCACTGTGCCTTGTATCCATTAATGATTATCTTCTCTCCTATCTAATTGATTTTTCACATAAAATATTTGAGTTTCCATCCCTTTTATTTTACATATGCTTTATAGGTATTTCTGTGCAGTTCCCCTGGGCATTCCCTTTAACATGAGCCAGAGAAAAATCTCTGGTGTGAATCTATACCAACATACCTTCAGTAGCAGAATATGCAGCTCTTGTATATTTCTATCTGTCCCACTCAGTTACTGGTGTCACAATGTAATGTGTATGCATCATGAATAGGACTACATGGAAGAATTATGATGAAAATTTAAGCCTCCTTCTCATCCCCAGAGGTGTTAACACTGTGCTTTATGGTGTCTTAGGGAACAGAGCATTTTGTTGCAATAACCATGTGAGTGAGGTGCTACCATCCTTTTGACACCAGTTGTTCCAAGTTAGAAGAAAAAGGAATCTACTACCTCGAGAATAGATAATGTTGTGGCCTTTCAAAGCAAAACATTATTACATATTTTGAGGCTACAAATGAAAAGTTTCGTACAAATGTTAATTCCTAAACATGTAAATATCAGTCTCCATAACCCATTAGTGCAAAAAATGTCTAGAATCCTTCCTTATTCCTATTCTGCAAATGGGAGTAGTTCTAGAGGCCCAAAAGGGAGATGACCACTGGGAGTTATGGCCAGGCCTGACTGGGTGATGATTTGCTCTGATGTCACAAGGAGCCATGATGAGTGAGTTTCAAAGTGCAGGTATATAAGAGAGTGGCTGTGGCTGAGTTTTTGTCCATCAGTATAGGAAGCGTTTGGTGATGAAAGGTTAGACTACCAGAGAGTTAGTGCATTTGGTGGTTGACAGTTGGTTGTGGTGGTCTTTGGATATTGGCTCTTTGATTTGGGTTTATTGTTTTGTCTTGTTTGTGGTTTTGATTAGAATTTGTTGTTTTGGTCTTTTTTTTTTAAGCTACCATCCTTAGATGGTGTTCCTTAGAATGTATAGCCAGAGCAGTGTGACTAGTCTAGTGTTTCAGGGGCCCAGATTCTGCAAGAAGGCAGTCTTGAGGAACCTGTAGGAGGTCCTGAGGGACACTGGGCATGGCGGGTTAAAACTAGCTGCCATTGGCCCACAGGGGCAGAGGTGGCAATGAAAGTCCTGTCAAAGACAGTGCAGAACCTCCTGCTCCTCTCTGAACCAGATATGATGAGAAGCCTTGAACATCCCAATGTGATTCAGTTATTTCAGGTTGTTGAGACCCACAGAAATATCTACATGGTGATGGAGCACACAGTTGGAAGACAGGTATTGGGCCACTTCCTGCAGGGTGACACGCAGGAGAAAGAGGCCCATAGACTTTTCCTGAAGATAATGTGTTCTATGGGTTACTGCCATGACAAGGGCATTGTGCACAAGAGCTGAAGCCAGAGAACATTATGCTGGATGCCAGAGGCCATGTCAAATTTATGGACTTTGGCTTCAGCACCATGATCATGCCAGGGCAGAAACTGCATGGGTTCTGGGGCACTCTCACACTTTGCCCCTGAAATTATCCAGAGGTTAGCAGATGAGGAACCTCCATGGACATCTGGAGCCTGGGTGTCATTCTGTATTTTATGCTGACAGGGGAGTGCCCATTTATGCAACCCACCACTAAGGAGATGCTGATAACAGATCATGATTGAAATCTACTGCATTCCTACCATGTTTCTGTAGCAGTACAAATACTCTCCTGCCAAATACTGACCCTGGACCCCAAGAAGCAGCCCACAGCCAAGCAGATCCTTAAGCACCCATGACTGATGCAGTGTGAACAGTATTTACCCCATGATTATGGTGAAGCCCTTCCCAAACATCCAGGCCCTGAAATATTGACAATGGATTACTATCTACAAGACCTGGGTGTCTCTGGCCAAAAGAAGGTTCAATGCTACCATGGCTACCTACCTTATACTGGAGCACCAGAAAAACCTAGGGGCAGGATGCATATTCCAGGGGAAGCCTCTGCTTTGGAGAGTTAAACCTCACCCATGCCCCTTGGATCTTTCCAATTCTCTTGTCCTCCCAGAGAGGTGTTCCAGTGAGCCTGTCCTTCACCACTTCCCCTGTGAGCCTCCACTGCCTGTGCAGGCTCAACGGTCAGGACAGAAGTGCCTCAGAAGGGCTAGCCAACCTGCCATCATTTTCGATACCTGCCTGCAAGGACTGCCATAGGATTTAGCCTCCCAGACCGACTCTGGTCAACCCCATGCCAACGGGAAGTTCTGGAAGAAGATGACTGGGAGGATTGCTACCTATGTCTGACAACTGTGCTGTTGCATGCCATGTGTCAGCAGTAAGATGGCTCCAAAGTATGAGGGAAGAAACCTGACAGATTCATAGAGTGTGGCTCCAATGAAAGGGAGAGGTGACCAGACTAAACCAGTGTACAGCCAGAGCACCTGTGCTCTGTGCATACTGACACCTTGTGTGGGCATGGGTCATGTGGACTTTGAATCGCTGCAGGAGAAACACACGTCAACTACCTCAGGTTCCTCTGTTTGGGTTTTAGCCATGAGCACTTCTGCATCTACCTGGACATCAGGAGTCTCCTCTGCCGCCACTTGCAGAAGATATCAGAGACTGTTCTCCCTGGGACACTTCCCCTGCCCTGTTCCTCTGTCTTTTCTCCCATTCTTCTGAGATATTTCTTAAGAAACTTGTTTTAGACAGAAAAAAACAAACAATTATTTGAGTAACTTTCCCCCAGACAACAAAGACAGGAAAAGAGTAATAGAGAAATAAAAATCATAAAAGACAAACAAAAACCTAATAGCATACTAGTATACTTAAATCAATGATTTCAATAATTGCATTAAATTTACATGGTCAATAGGTAGAGCTGATGACAATACAAATGGGATTAAAAAGAGAAAGCAGAGAGACACGCTGGTGGCAAAATGTAGTTAACGTTGTTTGGTAGACTATATATATTATGAAAACTGATACAATTTGGTATTACTATATTGTATAGGTTAGAACTTTCACAGATACATCTGGCCTAATTTGGAACCACAAATAGAACTCAGTATTGTTAATTGTTTACTTCATTTTCTTTATTCACAGGAGACTAAAGCATCTATCTATCCAGGTACTAAGTTACTTCTTTCTTTTGGATGTTTGCAGACTGGAAGGCACAAAAATATCTAAAGAATAATGAAACAGGAGAACTGGGGCCAGTATACCCATGGCTATTTCTTTCCTGTGTTATTACTTTCTTTTATACCATCCAGCACAAAACAGTGTTTATCTATTTTTAATGACACCCATGGGATAACATTCCTCTTGGCAACTTAAAGCAATGCTTAGCAGGTTTCTCTGGAAAGGAATGTTTTATATAGAGCATGAATCCCTTGTGTTGCTCTTTGAGTTTATGTGAGTAAATTCAGAATTTGTTGAACACCTGCTATGTGCAGTTGACTGGGAGAGGGCCATTAAAGGAAAAACAATTAAAAAAATGTCTCTATGCTTATTAAATTTAAATATGTATGGAGAAAGATGTATAAACATTCCAGTAGTTAATTGAAAATGCAATGAATATGATAAATATTAATTGGTTAGCAAAGACAATAAATACAATATGAGTCTCTGGGAAATATAGACAATTCTGAGATGGGTTGATTAGGGAAAACTTTAGAGAGAATATGACTTTATTTGAACCTGGAATTAAGGGTAGGGTTTGGACTTATGAAGAAAAGGATGAGAGTACTTTCCAAATGAAGAAACATTGGGACCAACACTCTGCTAGTAAACCTACATTTTGTACCTAAAAACTAAGGACACAACAGCCAGAGCAGAGGATTTGTGTGGGCTTGTAGGATCTAATATAGTAAAGATAGGAGGGAAAAAGCTTATGAGGAGCAATAGATGTAGGCTAGTTGGTTATGATAATAACCAAGAATTCACTGGATACAGCTGATGAGAAAAGCGACATGGTGAAAGTATTAATGAAATTTAATCTGATTGTGAAATATTGTCTGGTTTAGAGGAAATAAGATTATTTTTATTTGTATTTGTATAGTCAGAGAGGGATTGAATAAAACAGAATTTTATTTGAGTAAAAAATAAGTACATTTACTATAGTCTATTTTTATAAAGCAGATAAGTTAATGCTAATATTAATTATGGACCTCTTTCAAAGAAGGAATTATGTTGTCAAATATTTAAGAAAATTTATGTGACCTAAGTTATGATCTATTAATAGTTATATAGTTATGTCTTCTAATAGCCAAATACTCAATTTAGATGAAGTGCACAGGGTCCCTAGGAGAAGGCACACAGAATTTAAAAGTCTGTTACTGACTTGACTTTATTAGCTCTTTGTTCATGGGGATTAGAGGCTTTCTATAGAAGCCTAATTTCTTTATTAATAAAAAATAATTAATAATGCCTCCATAGAAGATTCCATTTTATATTTCATTTTGACTTTGAGTTTATTTCAATGTTCATTGTGATAAAGTGGAGGGATATCTTTACTTATTTGCTATGAAATATTTATGTAAGTCAAGACACCAAAATATCTAGAACACCTGCAGGAATCTGGAACTTTATAGTGCTAACCAACAATTCGGTACACCATAAGATAAATGTATCAGATGGAAATCTTAAAAGGAAATAGCAAGTGCCCTTTTTTTCATTTTTCTTTATTATGTAATCTACTCCCAAGATGCAAGTGGGCATCACAATGATATTTGTTGTGAATTCTGTTCTACCTTGCTATGGCATCCTGGTGGCTTAAAGAAGTTGTATTTATCAAAGGAGGTCCTGGGAGCAGTATAAAATAGGATTTTTCAATCTGATGATACATTTTTTTTTATCATTTCAGGGGAAAGTTTGGTAACATTTAGGCTAGATATGGTATCTTGTACTATTATGAATAAGAATGTTAA
Organism: Callospermophilus lateralis; assembly: GCF_048772815.1. Taxonomy (NCBI): domain Eukaryota; kingdom Metazoa; phylum Chordata; class Mammalia; order Rodentia; family Sciuridae; genus Callospermophilus; species Callospermophilus lateralis. The sequence continues at coordinate 67,474,504 of NC_135310.1, forward strand.
TAATTCATTAAATTTTTATTTCTTTGACTTCAGGCATTTATGAACTGGTTTGAATCACCCATGTCTTTACCTATTTATAACTTTTAGGATTTTGATTAATATTGTCCATAATTCTGCAAATCCAACACAATTTAGATGGTTTTATATGAAAGATAGTCAGAATTATTCTTAAATGAATGAATTTGCTAAATGCTGAAAAGTAATTTTATATACAAAAATCTTTAGCAATTTTTAAGACATAGACTTTTTCTGTATATATATATATATATATATATATATATATATATATATATTTTTTTTTTTTTTTTTGCTCTTACATAGGACCTAGCACTGAAAAAAACCACTAAAAACAACAAGAGAAAGTCACCTTGCAAAAAATACATCACTTTTTAGAATCTGGACAAATCCTTGGCCAGGCCATTTCTACCAGGAACAAATTTGGGATAACTATTCTGAACTTATCTTTAAGGAGTGTTGCCCTTCAGAGATGGAGTAGGTTCTATTTTATCCTCTACCCTCTATTTTTCTGAAATTTTATATAAATCAATTTTTAACTTCCATGAAATGAAAATTTCATATATATATATATATATATATATATATATATATATATATATATATATTTATATATATGGAAAGTATGAGGTATATGCAATTATTCACATATTGGCACTTTAAAAAAACTATTTTTTTTAGTTGTAGATGGACACAATATCTTTTTGTTTATTTATTTTTATGTGGTGCTGAGGACTGAACTCAGGGCCTCATGCATGTGAGGCAAGCGCTTTACCACTGAGCTACAACTCCAGCCTGTCACATGTTGATGTTTGTCTGGATCTTTGAATGTTTAGAGATATCTGACTTTCGCATGACTCCATGTTTTTCATTATTTTTTTTACTTACATTGTGTGTGTGTGTGTGTGTGTGTGTGTGAGAGAGAGAGAGAGAGAGAGAGAGAGAGAGAGAGAGAGATGGTTTGCTGTGCTGCTCCTCATTGCCCCTTGCCCTTCTGCAATCTTATAAAGCTTCTGAATTCTTTAGTCTCATGTTTTGTTTACCTGTTTGAATGGAGATTAACAAAAGGCATTCAAAAGCATTTACTCACAACAGATATTTAAAAAACAGCTTCAAATATTTGACTCAGTATAGAGTTTGTGAGAAACTAGAACTTGATTTGTATTCTCTTTATAAGAATGGAATAGTTTCAAGTTTGGCTATAGCGGAGCAAAACTGTGATATTCTAAGGAGAAAAAAAAGAGGACATCACTTCATCACTGACATCTTTCTTATCCTTTATCTAACCTGCCAGAATAAATATGCTATGATATTACATTATTGTGATGCCTGTTCTTAACTCAAATCTATAATTGTATTATGGATGCATTTAGAAACATTTAGTTAAATCTTGTTATGAACATTGAGATCCAAGTTTATAATCTCATCTCAAAATGCATTATGTACTATATGAGAGTCCAGCCACTAAATAGGTGGGTTATAGAGATCATGTCACTTCTTGAGGATAATTCGGAAATTAGGCTGCCATTTGGCTCAGTATGTAATGAAATGCATGCTGATTTTTATTCCTCATATTCTTGTAGGCTTCCAAGTGCTTGTTGGACTGTAGCTAGAACATTGTTTGGGAGTAGAATCATTTTAATGTTTTCCTGAATGTGGTATTTTCTAACAAATGACTCAAAATATCTTGTAAATGGCCAGAGTATTTTATTCCATTCTTACTGAAGACTGGACAAATGTAGGTGGTTGTGAAATGTTTTTTCACCTGGAATTAGTTGAGGAATAGAAATTGGATCAGAATAAAAGGAGGGTCTATAGGGCAAAAGCATTAAAAAGCAAAGATTGCTAAGCAAAACTAAAATTAGTAATAATTTTTGAAAACTTCATATCAGTAAGAAAAACTTGAATTCTGGAAAGGATGCATTGGTCACATAGTAATAAAAAACGTGGAGTTTTTTTATGGTTGAATTTTTCTTCATTTTGCCTAATGGGTAGTGTTAACAAAACATTCTTTCTAATGCGATGGAAATAACAATTTTTCTTCAAATTCACATGAAATTTCAAATTGTGGCCAAAGAACTTAACTAGCAATTTATTGTGCCCCAGGCTTCACCATGTTATTTTATTCCCTGAACATGAAAAGTGGTTTTCTCAAAGGTGTGTTCATGGGAAGAAACTCAGGTGCAGATACAGAATATGTAGATTAGGCTCCAGAAAATATCCTGTACACACACCATCTGGCCTCTGTTCTTCTGAAGAAGTATATGTTTACCATATACTTCAGGTGGGACCTAACCACCAGGTGGGACCTAACCACCCAGGACCTGGGTGGTGGGCCAGAAGGCAAGAAATTCTTAACTCCCTAAATTCCCATTCTGTTCTGAGTGAGAGGTTATTCCACATGAAAAACAAAAGTAGCACATTTAGAAATATTAATTATGAGGGATACTATTTATTTCTACTCTGAATCACTTTCACTTTTCCCTTGATTGAATTTGTTTTAAACAAAAGGTAAATCATTTAAATGACAGAATTTTAAAGTGATATTTAGAATGCATACCCAAGTCCTGTTTTAGCAGACTTTCAGGATCACTGTCGTGGTTATCTTTATGAAATAATAGTCTCTAGATGGCAGCATTTCAAGCCTTTAGAACACCTGTTTTAAAATATATAAATTGAGGTGTTCCTGAGTGTGGTTGAGTATGACCAGTGGGAATTTGAGGGAAGTTTTCCTAATTTGCTGAGGAAAATCAAAGACTAGTTGAATTTTCAGGACATATTTGTTATTACTAGAAATTAAATTGATAGGAAAATAACTGTATGCCCACAAGATAAGACTGTTTTTGTACACAACAGGATTTATCAAGGACCATAAGTGTGATTCTCCATATACCACTCTCTTAAGTTGTGAAGGAAGGAACACACTCTTTAGTTGTTCTTCTCAGAATGTGTGGGTACAGAAAAGATTCTCTGCTGCAGTGGTCTGTGTGGCTCCCTAACAGTCTAACAAAGGAACATGACCCTAGTTTGCATGCCTGGGACCATATCTACTATTACAACTGATTTTGTATTATATTCCAGCTTCAGTCTTCTTAATTTACATTAAGTTGAGGATTTATTTCTCCCAATAACCCTAATAGGTAGGCACCACTGTTCTCCATTTTGCAGATGAAGTACAGAGACACAGGGACTTTGCCCAAAGCAACACAGTTAGCAAGTGGCAGAACTGGGATCTGATCTTAGCCAATCTTACTCTAGAGATTTTGCTTTTTAGATTATGCTATACTGTATAATACTAACCAGGGAAAAGGCCCGATTAGAATGAGAAAATCAGAATAGTAAGTAAAGTGTGGCTTTTGGGGGGTTAGAGGAGAAACTTCCTTGTGCTCAAATCTCTACAGACTACTCTTTAGAGAGTTTTGAATCTACTTTCTGACCTGGAACTTAAATTCAGTTTAGTACACATTAATCAAATGCCTCTTATGATCCAGGAATCAAGCAAGGCACTAGAGACATAAAGACAGGCTCGACACAGATAAGCCTCCACGTTATATCTTAAAAAGATGTTCTTTTTAGATATACGTTCTCAGATGGCAATTCTTTGCCAATGTCCTTGAAGTAGCACTGAAAATGTAAAGCTCCAAATGTATGCTTGTTCTTTACTGGGGGTCAACCTTCCTTTTTGTTCAAGTCTCAAGTCATTTAGTGAAGTACAACAGAGGATGACAGTATCAGATGAATCTGATTCATTGTGTCCTTTCTGGCTATCAGCAGAAGGCTCTGGTTACTTGCAGCTGCTTATTACCCTACAGGCTTGCTGATCAGCTTCTTGGACTACAGACATGCAATAACTTTAATGGAAAAACCTTCCTCTTCTTTCCCTGCAATTTAGATTCCTTTCACCTCCTGACTTGCTTTCTAAAATTGAAAATATCATGTAGAAAGAGCTATCATCTGATAAATAGTCATACAAAAATGACATGGCAAAATCGCCTCCCTAGGAATGAAGGAGTCACCTGAAATAACACCATCAAATTTCATGAATTACATTTAATAAATAAACAGAAACCTCATGATTAAACTGTTTAGGGACTATGACTCTTGATTCTGATTATTTTCTACAGATGACTTGCAGTAATTATTTAGGGAACCCAGAAATTAGAAAATGCAAGAGAAGATGCTTAAACTTCTCAAATACTTTGTGCACAAGATGGACTTCAAAGACTATTATATTTCAATCTTTAAGTCTCTAAAATCTATACTCAACTCGCAATCTTATTAATAGAGACTATTTGGGATCATAGTATTGGTGAGATCAAAACATTTTATGATAATAAAAATGGTAGCCAATATTAATTGAAGCAGGCCCTATGCTAAGTGTTTAACATGTGCTATTTCATTTAATCCTCCCAAACATCCATTTTACATACAAGGAAACAGTTTAGAGAGGTTACCTCTCCAAAGTCACAGAGCTTTTTTTGACAGAGTAGGGCTATGCACCTGAGGGGTTTGTATAATAAGACGTTTCTCATGCTTACCGTCCCATACTCTCTGACAAAGTCTTTTACATTTACTCACTGACTATATTTAGTGCCTGCTCATTCAGCATATGATAGCTGTAAGCCTTTCCTGACTCCCCAAATTTTTGAGAAGTTATTGTGAGAAATAAATTTATTTCCCAATTGTATATACTCTCACTGCTCCAGGTACCTTTTCATCATAAATTGTCAGAGTCGTTCACTTTACGTTCATTTGTGTGGTGATTTCATTAGTGTCAGTGTTAGTTACCTATTGGTGATGCAAATTACTTCAATCTTTGTAGCTTAAATCAACAGTAATCACATATTCTCTCTCGTGGTTTCTGTGGGTCAGAAATTTGGACAGAGCACAGCAGGGATTTCTTGTTTCTTCTCCATGATACTTGAATCCTCAGCTGGGGTTGGAATCATCAGGAGCCTGCTCATTCAAGTGTCTGGCAGTTGATGCTGGCTGTCAGCTGAGTATATAGCAGGTGCTTTGGTTGGAACATCTATGTGCAATCTCATCATTAGTTCTGGGCTTTTTCACAACATGATATTTGGATCCAAAGGCACATACCCAGGAAAGAGAGAGTGAGAGATCAACAATGTGGAAGCTGCATTACATTTTTATAAGAGAGATGATGGTGATAGTTTTACCGAGCTATAGTTTATATACAAAATTCACTCATTATAAACATAATGTACAGTTCAATACTTATTAGTTAATGAATACCGTTGTGCAACTCTCACCACAATCCGAAAGCCCTGTGATGCTCATTTATTGTCAGTCTCTGCTCCTTTGTCTAGCTTCAGGTCACCACTAATGAGTTCTGTAGGTTTTGCCTTTTCTGAAATTTCCTGTAGATGGAATCATACAATATGAGGCTTTCATATATAGCTTCTTTCACTTAGCATAATGTTTCTGAGATGCATCTCTGTTTTTAATTTTCTCCATGATTTGTTGCATTTTATTGCTGAATAGTATTTCATGGTATAGATTTGTCACATTTGGTTCATCCATTTACCATTAGGACATTATTTCCAGTTTCTAGCTATTATGAATAACATTGCTATGAAAATTCATGTATAAATCTTTCAATGGATATACATTTTAAGATTTCCTTGCTGTCAATAGCTAGGAGTAGAAATCCAATATGATATGCCCAGTATTATTTAACTGGAAATTTTCATTGTGTTCATTGGAAATAAGGGTGTTAAGTCTATTACTTACTATTATATTTCAATTTATCAGACTATTCTTGTGATATTGCTACTTGAGTTCCTATCTGTGCCAGGTATGATTTTATTCATGTAATTTGATAAGCTGATGCACATGCAGTTATTTTCTTTCTTGTTGGAACTTGCTATTGATTCATCTGCAGATTTTCTATGGTTTGTTTTTAAATTTTTTTTATCATTCATTTGTGAATGCTGACTCTTAACTATTTGTCTTGTCTTATACAGAAATTCTATATTTTCTCTTATACCTGGATGCTTGCTTTAATTCATGGTTATGTCTTGGCTTCTGACTCTTGGGTACTCTCTTGTCTTGAATACCTGTTCCACATTGGAGCTGCTGCTCTGATTGGATTTCTGGCTTCATTTTTGGGTATAGCACATTCTCTTAATTGTTTGGTATCCTACATCCAGCCTGTCTTTGTCCCTTTCACTCTTTGCTTCCATTCCTACCTCCACTGGAAGCCAAGGTTCTGGATTTTCTTATCAAGTAATATGAAAAGTGAAGAGTATGTAGGAAAATAAAAGTGTGAGTACTGTTCAAAGAATGTACTGTTAGCATTTATGTGAATGGGTATATGATTAAATATCTACTCAAATTGAATATAATTAGGTGTACTTGTAGTATTCCAAAGTCATTATGACATCTCTGATTGTGGTCTTGCTATGAACTATGAGCTATTTCTAAGTTTACTATAATCTGTCTTTTGGAAAGTCAATGCTAGTGACTGTATTTTTTTTTTAACCATATAACCAACTGAGGCCATAATGGCTGTGTGTTAAAGAAATATCAAATTAAGCCAGGTGTGGTGGCACATGCCTGAAATCTTAACTACTTGGCAGGAGAATTGCAAGCTAAAAGCCAGCCTGAGCAACTTTGAGAGATGCTGTTTTAAAAACAAAAAGCAAAAGACAAAAAAACAGAGCCAGGCTGGGGATATAGGTCAGTGGTAGAGCACTTGCCAAGCATGCATGAGGCCCTAAATTTGATCATCAGCATTGAAAAATCAATTAATCAATCAACCAGTTAATTATGATTATAACTAAAAATGTCTTACCTAAGTTTTGAAATTTTTGTTTTCCGATGTCAGAGGAGCTAGGGAGAAATCTCGGATGATCTGAGTAGATGATTTAGGAGACAAAATAGTTGGGAATTTAAAGCTATAAAATACCTCTATGGCAGGGGTGCAGACTGGGAGGCTGGGGATCATTCTGAACTATTGAGTTGTGTGCACAACTCCCAGTAGAGTCAATCACAATGATACGTGAAAATCGATGGCAGGATCTTGCCCTGAAACTGTAAGTGAGGGAAGCTGAAAGATTGGAGCTATTTCTTGATAAATGTCTGGGAATGCAAGCAGCCTTTGGGGAGGTCAGATGCTTGATGGAAAAGAATGTTCTTGAGATACTAATGTTGCTGGATAAATTATCAAGAAAGAGAGAATCCCATTTACTTCCTTTCTTTAAACTTGGAATGATTTGCTTTTTAAAAAAATCCTTTCAGCACTTCTTCAATTATTATTTTTTCCAGATGGTTGAGTTTTTTAATGAATAATACTCAGTCTTTGAAGGAATGGTATAAAATTAGACGTTTCCCCCGCTAATAATTGTAGAAAAAAATCCTTTCTTTCAGGCCTAAACTAAACCTGTGGGCCAGAGGGCAGATTCTGAGCACTCCTGCTTCTGGAACAGGAGGTTGTGATTGAACATGCCCTGTAATAGCCACTATTGTGAGTCCAAAGCCAGAGAAGTGAGGGTGGGACATCAGGCAAGGTCAACTCTCTGAAATCCACTTTTGAGTAATACAAAACTATTGCATGTGCTTATCTGACACAGTGGCTGAGGAAGAAGTTGTGATTCATTTTAAAAGTAACACTTAAATTTATTAAGTACTTGAAGAACCAGTAAAGAGAATCTTGTTTGAAGTCCGAGTTGATAAGAAACCATTATTATTAGTTGAATTGGAGAAGGAATTTTTTTAATCTCTGTTTTTAATCTTTGGTTATGAAAAATTTCATAAACTTTACTAAATCAGTTCTGTAATTTATAAGGTCACTGTTCATAGGGATAAGTAGTTATTGTATTTTTATTGTTGTCTCAGTGTTATGAGATAATTTTCATTATAATTTTATCACTCCATTGCATATATTAAGTTGGTATCAAAGACTTACAATAGGCCACATTTTAGGATCTGCGATATTAACTACAAGGCAATTTTGGTAAAAGTAATAATGTTTGAAATGATCTAAGATTCTTTTGTTTAGGTGTGAATCATAAAAGAGGCTTAGGTGGCTAAGACCAAAGGCATAGACAGGCTAATTGTAGACAGAACCTTCCAGAGATTTGCACAAACTGTGATTTTCTACTGTTATGTGGAATTTTGGGAACTAGATACAATGTTTTCAGTTCTCTATGCCCCAGGAATTGGAGGACCCCCTGAGGTCTAATATCTTGCCTGGGATATACAGAAGGTTGGTTACACAGGAAAAGAACCTATATCTTTTAACCCTTGTCCAGAGGTCTGTTGACTATGTCATATATACATCACAAATAGCACCAAACTTCCCCAACAATCTACTTTACAATTATCATTTTGTTTGTCTAAAACTTTATTTTTCTAGGTCATTTGCAGGGTTACATGTTCAGTTATATTAATATACAATTTTTGCATTCATTATCTTTGTCTTTAGACATTCACTTTAAAATTTTAAACTGACTTCTGGTTTCAGTGTTTTGGGATCCAGTAAATTATTATGCAATATACTTATACCCTCTATAATATAGCTTCTCTGGGTTTCAATGGTCTCATCAGAAAATGAAGGTCTTTCCATAATTGATCTCTAAGGTCCAGACCTAGAATTCTATTTATCTGTATACAATTTCCACTTATTCTTTGGGTTAATTCTCATTGGTTTTAGTATTTTTATTGTGTTTCTTTCACTGGGGAATCAAGGCTTTTTTGTGTATGCTAAAATAATTTTAGGCATGAATGGTTGGAAATATTTTTTGGCAAGTGTCCACTTCATTCCTGAATTAAAATTGGTTTAAGACTGACCCTAGGGATAAAACAGCAATAGTCTATTAGAATACTAAAGAGTCTGAATTAGAAGTAAGGTCCCTGGGCTAGCCTCTGTCTTTCATGTTCCTTAATGAAAGTCTTTCTTTTCTGATCTCTCAGTTCTTGGATTCTCAAGTGCCAGAGAGGCAGAACCATTCCCCATTCTGTTTCTTTCCACCCTCCACCTGCCTGTACTTAACTAGACTGAGATCTTGCAGCAGGTAAGCTATGACCTCATTCTCCAAAGTTCCTAAGGCCTTAAAGTCCTCTGTGGCCTTGTGCTCCCAGGGCAATAGGTGTGGCACAGGTATCAGCAAAGTGCTCAAAGTCCTATCATATTGTGCTGATGGGCCTGCACTGATAAGAAATGAACATAAATAATATCATCTCAGGGCATGGGGCAGGAATCAGTGGTGCAGGAACTCTAGACTCTGGTTTTCCTATGTATTAGCATCAGTGTGAGTGTGGTTATACTAATGATGATGGTGAAAAGAAGTAAATAGTAAATACCATTAGGAAAACACAAAATCCATGCTATCAACAGATATAACATGAAATGGGATTATTGTTTGAGATCTTAAAAAAAATGAGTTGCATCATGACCGAGTTAATTTTGAGCTTAAGGAATTTGTGTTAATGCTAATTAATGCCTGCCTGGAAACCATCAGGTACATGCAGGCAGATCTTGAGATTTTAGAACAGGAAGAATTATTTTTGTTGTTGTTTACACAAGTTTATTGTAAACACAATGAAAATAGAGAAAATTTTAAAATAAACACATCTTGGAGATTTTATGGGTCTGTTCTAAACCACTGCAATAGCGTGGATATCATAATAAAGTGAGTCACAAGTTTTTTTTTTTTATTTCCCCAGGGTATATAAAAGTTATGTTTACACTATACTGTAGTCTAATAAGTGTGAAACAGCATTATGTCTAAAAAATAATGTAAATACCGACATTCCTTAATTTAAAAATACTTTATTGCCCCCAAACACTAAGAATCATCTGAGCCTTCATTGAGCCTTAATCTTTCTGCTGGTGAAGATCTTGCTTTTATGTTGATGGCTGCTGACTGATCAGTATGGCAGTTGCTGAAGTATGAGGTAGCTCTAGCAGTTTCTTAAAATTAAACAACAATCAAGTTTGCCATATTGATTTACTCTTCCTTACAGAAAAGACTTCTTTGTGGTAGCCATGCTGTTTGACAGCACTTTGCAGACAATAGAAGTTCTTTCACATTTGGAGCAATCTCTCAAACCATACCACTGATTTATAAATTAATTTAAGGTATTATTCTAAATCCTTTGTGTCATTTCAGCAATGTTCATAGCATTTTCACCAGGAGTAGATTCCATCTCAAGAAACTACTCTCTTTGCTCATCTGTAAGAAGTAGTTCTTCATCCATTAAAAAATTATCACAAGATGCCAGAAATTCAGTCACATTTTCAGGCTCTACTTCTAACTGTAGTTCTCTTGCTATTTCCACTACGGCTGAAATAACTTCCTCCATTGAAATTTGAAACTCCTCAAAATCATCCATCATGGTTCAAATAAGTTCTTCCAAACTCCTGTTGATGTTGACATTTTGACCTCCTCCCATGAATTACAAATGTTGTTAATGAAGTTTTGAATGGTGAGTCCTTTTCAGAGGGTTTTGACTTACTTTTCCCTGATCCAACAGAGTAATCACAGTGGATGGCAACTATAGCCTTATGAAATGTATTTTTTTAAATAATAAAACTTGAAAGTTGATTTGCTTCTTCTTTTTTATTTTTTTATTTTTTATTTTTTTGGTGATACTGGGCATTGAACCCAGGGCCTTGTTCATGGCAAGCACTCTACCAAATGAGTTATATCCCCAGCCTTGATTTGCTTCTTGATCTATGGACTTCAGAATTGTGTTAATAGGCATAAAAAATATTACTCTTCATCAGAGCTCAGGCACAATGTCACTGAGAAGTAATATTTTGAAAGGAATCTTTTTTTTGTTTGACCAGTAGTTTTTAATAGTGGGTTTAAAATATCCAAGGAACCATGTTGGAAACAGATGTGCTATCATACAATCTTTTTTGTCTCAGAGAGCACAAGCAGAATAGATTTAGTATAATTCTTAAAGATCTTAGGATGTTCGGAATGGTACATAAGCATTGGCTTCAAGTCACCAGCTACATTAGTCCTTGATGAGAGAGTCATACTGTCCTTTGAAGCTTTGAAGTCAGGCATTGACTTTTCCTTTCTAGGCATGAAAGTCCTGGATGTCCTCTTTGCACAGTATAAGGAAGAAGGTGTTTCTCCTACATGGAACAACTGCTATTTAGTGTGGCCACTTCATCAATCATTTTAGTTAGATTTTCTGGATAACCTGCTATAGCTTCAACATAGCACTTGCTGCTTTACCTTGCCCTTTAATCCACTTTCAAAGAAAGAAAATTGCTTTTTTCTTTAAACCTCATGAACCAACCTCGCTAGCTTCAGTCTCTTCTCCTGTAGATTCCACCTCTCTCAGCCTTCATAGAATTGAAGTGAGTTAGAACCTTGCTCTGGGTTAGACTTTAGCTTAAAGGAATATTGTGAATGGTTTAATCTTCTGTCCAGGAACTCACTAAAACTTTCTCCACATCAGCAATAAGCCTGCTTTATTTTCTTATCTTTTGTGTGTTCACTGGAGAAACATTTTTAATTTCCTTCAAAAACTTTTCCTCTGCATTCGCAACTTGACTGTTTAGTGCAAGGGACCTAGCTGTCTGCCTGTCTCTGCTTTCTATATGCTTCCTCACTAAGCTTGATCATTTCTAGCTTTTGATTTAAAGTAAGAGATATGCTACTCTTTATTTCACTTGAACACTTAGAGGCTATTTTAGGGTTATCAATTGGCCTTATTTCAATACTGTTGTGTCTCAGGAAATAGGGAGAAAAAGAGCCAGGGGCATGACAGAATACACACATTTATTGATGTCCTGAGTCATCTTATTAGGGTGTGGTTTGTGGCATCAAAAAAATGATAATTGTAACACTGAAGATCACTGATCACAGATCACTAAAAGAGATATATTCATAATGAAAAAGCTTTTAAATACTGCAAGAATCACTGTAATATAACACAGGAGACAGAAAGTGAGCACATGTGATGGAGAACTGGCACTGATAGATTGTCTTGAAGCAGGGCTGCCACAAGCCTTCAATTTGAAAAGATACAATGCCTACAATGTGTAATAAAGTGAAGCAAATAAACCATGGTATCATTGTAGACGAAATAATTATTTAGGCATAATCACACTAAGCAAATATAAGTACCAGTAACATGTTGGTGTAGACTTTATGATTCTTTAACACACATGCATGCGCACACACACACACACACACACAAACACACACACACACACACAATTTCCCATGCAATATTACTCTCAACAGTCTATTTTAATTCTACTTTGACATATCTTTCTTAGGTTTCAGTATATTCATTGGAAAGTAAGATTACTGCTATAATTTATCTTGCACATCTAGTACCTTTTCTTCCCTACCCCTACAATTTTATAAATCCTGTTAATTTTTTACTGATTTTTGAAATAAAACTATAGCACACCAATATAAAAAATTATTTTTAATCCACCATTTCATACCTAATAATGTTTTGTGAAAATTTTCATGTCATTAAGTATTATTTAATATGACTTAAATTACTTTTTATTATCTTCTAATAATATATTTTTTACCAATCTTTTTTTAAAACATTAACATAAACCCTTATACACATGTCTGAGGATTTGTGGATAATAAATTCCCAAGTGTGTAATTTATAGGTTCAGGAATCCCTCAGTCTATATTTGTTCTAAATACCTATTAATCAAGTTAGTATGATAGAGCTAATGCACATTTATTTAATAGTTTTTCATGTACTTATTAATCACTTGTATTTTGCACATTTTTGTATTTACCTAGTTTACTAATTTCTTCATATTGAGTTTCTTCACATATTACATTCTGTTATAAATTTTAAAAGCATGTAATTTGTTCCCTGTAATCTTGGCAAGACGTGTATCTTGTCTGTATCTCAGAGTCTCTAAGGTCAGACTGACTAATCGAATCCGTCTCTTGAGTTTATGTGTTCTGGATCTGAAAACTGGATCAAATTGGAGGGTTGAGTGGGTTTGTGACTTTCTCTCAAGGTGACTCCCTTAGTTTCCTGCTACCTTTTGGTCTGGTTGTACCTTAGGCAGTGCATGTTGGTTGCATGTCTGTTTTCTCTGTAGAGATGGCAAAGCCTATTAACCACTCCTTGGCCTTGAAAGCCTCTGGGTCACCTTTCTTGGCAATTATCAGGATAATGTGGCCTTCTGGCTTCTGGTAGCCGAGCACTTCCACCTGAACTTTCATCTCTTATTTTCTTTCATCTCTATAAATATTAATGAAGCCAGCTCTATGGCCGCCTTTCCCATGGGGAGCCTTAGCCTCCAAAGGGCATCGTAGAATCTCTTAATGGTGCTGGTGCCTCTCACCCCAGAGCAGTCTTGATGAACTTGCTGAATGATATGTTACTCTGTGTCTGATTCTTTCAGAGGAACATAATCCTCTGGTTGGTATTCTGATGGCATGTAAGTATTATATCTACTCCAGCATGCCTATTTCTCTCAGTCTCTCTATTCTTTCCTTTACCACCTGTTAGGCAACTCAAACATTTCTACCTTGCTCAGAATGAGCCAACCACTTTCCTCAGACTTCAAGAAGCCACTGAGGAGACAAGTATACTGTCTTAGTCAGCTTTTTCTCTGCTGTGACAGAAGGATCCCATCAGAACAGCTGTAGAGGAGGAAAATTTTATTCAGGGGCTCATGATTTCAGAGGTCTCAATTCTTAGACAGCAGGCGCCATTCTTTGGGGCTCAAGGTGAGGCAGGACATCATGGCGGAAGGGTATAATGGAGGGAAGCAGCTTAAATGATGATCAGAAAGCAGAGCAAATGGCTCCACTCACCAGATACAAAACATATACCTCAAAGTCACGCTCCCAATGCTGCAGCTTCTCTAGCCACACCCTATCCATCTACCACTCAATTATTCCCATTGGATTAAGACCTTCATAACCCAATAATATTTCCTCTAAACCTTCTTGCATTGTCTCACACATGAGCATTTGGGGGACACCCTACATCCACATCAGAACATGTATACACTCTTTGCGTTTCCTACACAGTTGTTAGAGCCCATGCCTTGAGAAAGTGCCCCAAGTGAATTAGAGTGAATAAGTCCTTGTTTATTCAGTCTTAAATTCCAGTCCTCTTGATCAAGCCTCTTTGAATCCAATACAGAGGTACTCTACTGGCTCCCACTGATATAGGGAAATGTTGTGGTCCTTTTGTATATAGAGTATTTCCTCCACTATCTGGCTCAACATGTCCCATGCAAGTTATGCTGGGATTTAGTCCTATTTATCAGACTGCCAGCCAGAAGAGAAAGTTGTGGACAGCTCTCAAGAGGGCTACCTATTGCTCTGCCTGGAGAAGCCTCTGCAGCATCTCTAACAAAAGGACTCATGTTTCAGTTTTCCATGCAGGGCCTTGACCTTAGAGCAACAGACCTTCCTCGATGGTTTAATCATTAGTGGAGTTCTGTGACTTTTACCTTTCAGGCTACTTTCTACTATTCACTACCGTCTTCTCTTCCATTTTGTGACTAAACAGTCTGCTGTCTCTCCCATAGCCATTACTCTTAACCACCCTCATTTTCTTCTTACTTCTTAGTAGTTACCAGTACAACTTAGCAATGACATGCTGACTCTGCTGTCCTTGGAGGCATTGTTTCTTATCTTCCAAATTCCTTCCCAAGTCACCACCTTTAGCAACTAGGTTTCCTTATGCCAGGGACTCTGTGAACCCCCATATACCACTCAGATTCCTCGTAGCTAAACAATGCCCCATCTTGTTGCTTATCTTGTTGCTTCTTTTCTTGGACCATTGTGACACCATTTATGTTAGTTTAGATTCTCAAGAAGCAGGCACCAAGACATAATTAGACATGAATATTAGTTTTCTATGACTGTTCTAACATATTATCAGAAATTTAGTAGTTTCAAACAACACACAGTTATTTTCTTACAGTTTTGGGGGCCAGGAGAAGTTCTGACATCAATTTCACTGGACAAAATAAAGGTGTTAGAAGAGCAGAATTCCCTTTGAATGTCCTATGGGAGAACCTGTTCCTACCCCCTTCAGCTTCCAGTGGCTACTATTTTGCTTGACATCAGTAACATTTTCAAATAAATCTCTCTCTTTCTCTCTCTCTCTCTCCTCTCTCTGTTAGTCTTCACATATCCTTTCTCCTGTCCATATTTATGTGATATCTCCTTTTGCCTCTCTTTTTTATAAGGGCACTTGTGGTGGTACCTAAGACCCAGTCAGCTAATCCAAGATAATCTTGTTTTAGTCATTTAGTCCATTTTTAGTCATTTAATTCATTGCTGTGACCAAAAATTTTGAGAAGAACAACTTAAAGAAGGGGAAGATTATTTTGGCTCATGGTTTCAGAGTTTCAGTCCATAGATGGGCAACTCCAATGCCTTGGGCTTGGTGTGAGCAGAATATCATGACTAAAGGGTATGACAGAGGAAAGCTGTCAGTTCATGACAGCCAGGAAGCAAAGGGAGACCTCTGCTCACTGGGGACAAAATATAAACCCCCCAAAATGCCCTCAGTGACCTACTTCTTCCAGCCACTCTGTGCTCTGTTTAAAAACTTTGTGTCTGCAGGAATGGGTATGCAGAAGCTGCTGTGTTAAGTCATTGATTCAATTGAGCCCATAGAAAGTGTGGCCTTGGCTGGATGTGGAGGTGAATCCAGAAAAGCAATAGCTTGAAACTTCAGCCATTTGTGCTACTCACAGAAGGGGATACAAGCGAAACTCTTTCATACCCACCACATCCTTTTTCTTGTTGCTACTAATCTTCATATTTCTAATAGTCCTTGACCCACCAGTCAACTCTTAGCCACTAACAGATAATAACTTTAGGTTTGAACCTCTCTCTCCTTTTAGAGATAATGGAGTATAAACTATCCCCTGAAGTTCACCTCAGTAAGATTTCCCTTCACTGGTATCTTTTAGTGACATCCCTTAGTAGGACTATATTATTTGATAAAACATATTGTTATCTCCTTGGCTGGTGACAGAATACATTTTTTTAGGGGTAGACTTACTCCTAAAGAAGGGTATCTTTCTTTTCTTCCTGTATTAACCTCATACAAAGGACTGATTACGACTCCTTAGGTGTAGGTGAGGATGTGATGTTAAGGCATAAGGATAGAGCCCATGGGTCTGATTCACTGGCTTAGGTGATTTAGTTATTCTGTCAGATCATCTTGAGCTTGCCCTTTATTATACTGTTTCAACCAAAATGTAGAATGACTTAAATGGAATGTGCATGTTGAACTTAATAATTTGACAAATCACATAAGGCTTAATTCACAGTAAATAGCCCTGTTCTGTAAGACCAACTTCCAAACTGAAATCTCTATTTCAACTTAAGGATAATTCTTTTTTTTTTTTTTAATGGTTCCTCTTGTATTTATTTTCTTTAAATTGTAATGACAACTTCATTCTCTCTGTTACTTAACGGGAAAAAAAATGGTCATCTGGGACTCCTTATTAAGGATAATTCTTGAAAGAAGATTTCCATGCTACCCTCAAATTCTAGAAGTCTGTGTTGCGATTCTTTTTCTTTAAAGCCTCATGTATATTGAATGACTTCAAGTATCATCTAATCTAGCCTAGATGGAAAAGCCACTCTCAGCACAGCTTGCACCAGTATTTAGTATTCTCTTACTCTGGGACCCACTTTACATATTAACTTTAAATGGATAAAATGGTTATATATACTCCAATATGGTATATGTTCCCTCTAAAATCTAAAAATGTCTAGCAAGCACTATGCCCCCTTTTTTCATGGTAGGAGCATCAAGTACAGCCAAATTTCCTCTCACTTTAGAGGGACTATCCTGACCTGGTGCAGATCACCACTCATCCAGAGCCTTCATCTATATGGCAGTTCTCTGGATTTTTATGGGATTTATCTCACCTCCCTCTGGCTTGCATATACTTTTCGAAAGCATCTACTTTTGCTACTTCCTAATCACCAGGTCTAATTAGCATATTGCTATCAGTATAATGAACCAGCATGATGCCCTGTGGAATATCAAGATAAACAAGATTCCTCCAGGATATATTAAGACTGAGAGCTGGAGAGCTGACATAGCTCTGAGTTAAGAGTGAAGGCTTTCTTGATTATCCCAGATAGAACAGACAATGTTTGCTGGGTCAATGACTGCATAAAAGGTGCCAAGGGATGCAATAATTTGCTTCAGTGATGATACCACATAAGGACTAGCAGCAGCAATTGGTGTTACAACCTGATTAGGTTTATGATAACACATAAGTATCCCTGAACATACATATAGCTTTTGTACTAGCTAAATAGTGGAGTCAGATGAGGATATGGCAGAAGTCATAGACTCTGCATCTTTCACATTGTTGATGGTGGCACAAACCTCTGTAATACCCAGGGATGCAGTGTTGCTTTCCATTGGAGAAGTGAGCAAATGCAGATCTTATCCTGAGTCCTTACACCATGAGCTACAGAACTGGTGCATACTCACCCAGTTTCTGAGGGAAATACCACGGAGGGAATTAACCACAGAATAGTTCTACAGTTTCAGTGGATCCACTATCAAATTGACTACAGTCAAGACTTATCACTTGTTCTCTGTAAACCTCTCTCTGATTGCTCAATCAGGGTGGAATTTCAGGTCTTTGGGGGTTAAACATCAACTTAGAGAAGTATCTTTTAACTTTTGGATGTCTGAGCTTTTCCCTTTGCTCAATGCATAGTGACCCTGGGACATGGCTATCTGTTCCTATGGGGAAGGCTTGGCAGAAGAGTTTTAGTAACCATTTGTGGCTCTGTTCAGGACATTCCTCAAGATCTCCAATCAAAGAACTTTGGGTCTAAAAACTAGCTTAAGTTTGGGAGCTGGATAATGATATTACATTCCTATGACAGTGACTTACATCAAGATTTTGCTGCTAGAACTAGAATATTTTCACTTACACACATCAAGCAGTGTTTTAATAGTGGCCCATTTATTTTATTCCTAGGCATTTTCATACTCAATTACCCACCACCAGAGATCCCTTTAGGTTAAAATACTTTGGTTATAGCTCTACCCCATTGTCTTATTATGTTAATTGCACACAGCTTGCCTCTGATGATTAACACTGCCACCTGGTCTCTATCCATTTGTAAATGCAGCCAGGGAGCCCAGTTTTATGATGGCATCTGCTATGACCATCATCTCTGCCCTATAGAGAACAGCAACCACACTAGTTCATTTCCTAATACTTTGGTGAAAGAGATGTTCTCATGGTTATCAAGAGGAATGACTAGAGGTAGCTAAGCAGAATGCTTATGGTTGTTTCATTCTAGCATTTTCTGCCTAATAGTCCTTCTTTAGTAGGCCAGGAACTGGTATCCTCATGTCTGTAGGCCACTAAGGGCCCTTACATGAAATCCAGCATTTATAGATATTTTTCTAGAAGAATGATTTTTTATGTATATATTTATTTTTTTAAGTTGTAAATGGATACAATACCTTTATTTTATTTATTTATTTTTATGTGGTGCTGAGGATGGAACCCAGGACTTCACATGTGCTAGGCAAGCGCTCTACCGCTGAGCCACAACCTCAGCCCTTATAGCTGTTTTGTATTTGGAATTTTTTCTGTTTATATAATCTGCCATATTACAATAAATATATTATTCTTATGGTTTAAGATTAATGTTTACATTGTTTTGGATGTGATCTATAGACCATTAATTTTATTCCTCCTGATTACAATAGGACTTTGTTATGCTTTAATTATTTGTTAAATATTTCTTACACATTAGGAATATTGTTTAAAGATTCTGTAATCTCCTGTTATCAACTCACATATTTTCTCTTAATTTCTTTCATGTTTTTAAAAAAGTTGTTTTGATACTGAGGATTGAATCCAGAGATGCTGTGCCACAGAGATACATTCCTAGACCATTAAGTCTTTATTTTGATACATGATCTTACTAAATTATCATGCTTGTTTTAAACTTCTGATCTGCCTGTGTCAGGCTCCTGAGGATCCTGGATTATAGTTGTATCATCATAATCAGCTATAAAACTTGTGATTATGCTGTGCATTCTAGTGAGTTTCTCAGTTCTGTCAACCTACTTATTCTCCTTTTGACTGAGTACACTGTAGTACTCAGTGTAATCCCTCATATTACATTTTTACTACGATTTCATGCTTCCAATAGCTTTTTTTAAAAAAATGTTCTAATTAGTTATACATCATAGCAGAATGCATTTCAACTCATTGTACATAAATGGAGCACAACTTTTCATTTTCTGATTGAACACAGTGTAGAGCCACACCATTCATGCAATCATATGTATACATGGGGTAATAATTGGTCTCATTTCATTTTCCCACCCCACTACCACCTCCCTCCCCTCACTCCCCTCTGCTCAATCCAAAGTTCCTCCATTCTCCCCTTACCCACCCCCCTATTATGGATCAGCATCCACTTATCAGAGAAAACATTTGGACATTGTTTTTTTTTTTTTTTTTTTTTTTTTTTTTTTGTGTGTGTGTGTGTGTGTGTGTGTGAGGGGGATTAGCTTACTTCTCTTAGCATGATATTCTTCAGCTCCATCCATTTACCTGTGAATGCCATAATTTCATTTTCCTTTAGGGCTGCGTAATATTCCATTGTGTATATATACCACAGTTTTTTTTTTTAAATTAATTCATCTATTGAAAGGTATCTAGGTAGGTTCCACAGTTTAGTTATTGTGAATTGAGCTGCAATAAAATTGATCTGGATGTGTCACTGTAGTATGCTGATTTTAAGTCCTTTGGGTATAGACCTAGAAGTGGGATATCTGGGTCAAATGGGAATTCCATCCCAAGTTTTCTAAGGAAATTCCATACTGTTTTCCAAAGTGTTTGCACCAATTTGCAGTCCCACCAGCAATGTATGAGTGTAGCTTTTTCTCTATATGCTGCCAACATTTATTGTTGTTTATATTCTTGATAATTGTCATTCTGACTGGAGTGAGATGAAGTCTTAGAGTAGTTTTGACTTGCATTTCTCTAATTGCTTAGAGATATTGAACATTTTTTTATATAATTGTTGATAGATTGTATACATTCTTTTGTGAAGTGTCTGCTCAGTTCCTTAGCCCATTTATTGATGGGGTTAGTTGTTTTTTGTTTGGTTTGGTTTTGTTGAGTTCTTTATATAACCTAGAGATTAATGCTCAATCTGATATGTGTGTGGTAAAGATTTTCTACCATTATGTAGGCTTTCTCATCAGGTTATTTATTTATTTATTTATTTATTTTTTGCTGAGAATAAGTGTTTTAGTCTGAATCCATCCCATTTAGTGATTCTTGATTTCATTCTTGTGCTTTAGGAGTCTTCTTAAGGAAGTTGGGGTCTAATCCGACATGATGAAGATTTGGGCCTACTTTTTCTTCTATTAGGCATAGGGTCTCTGTTCTAGTGGCTGAGTCTCTGATCCGCTTTCAGTTGATTTTTGAGCAGGGTGATAGATAGATATTTAATTTTGCTACATATGGATTTCCAGTTTTCCTAGCACCATTTGTTGAATAGGCTATCTTCTCCAATGTGTGTTTTTGGTGCCTTCTTCTAGAATGAGATAACTGCATTTATGTGGGTTTGTCACTGTGTTCTCTATTCTGTATCATTGGTTTATAGGTCTATTTTGGTGCCAATACCATGGTGTTTTGTTACTATAGCTCTGTAGTATAGTTTAAGGTCTAGTGTTGTGATGCCACCTGCTTCAGTTTTTTTTTTTTTTTTTCCCTAAGGATTGCTTTGGATATTCTGGATTTTTTATTTTTCCAAATGAATTTCATATTTCTTTTTCAAGTTCTATGAGAATGTCAATGGGATTTTAATTGGAATTGCACAAAATCTGTAACACACTTTTGGTACTAAGTCCATTTTGACAATATTAATTCTGCCTATCTAAGAACAAGGGAGCCCTTTCCATCTTCTAAGGTCTTCTTTAATTCTTTCTTTAGTGTTCTGTAGTTTTCATCGTTGAGGTCTTTCACCTCTCTTGTTAGATTGATTCCCAAGTATTTTATTATTTGTTTTGAAGCTATTGTGAATGGGATAGTTTTCCTAATTTATATTTTAGAGGATTTGTCACTGATGCACAGAAATACATTTGATTTATGGGTGTTAATTTTATATCTTGCTGTTTTACTGAATCCATTTATTAGTTCTAGAAGTTTTCTGTTGGAGTTTTTTGGATCCTCTTAGGATCATGTTATCTGAAAATTGATAGCTTGAATTCATCTTTTCCTATTTGTGTTCTTTTAGTTTCTTTCATCTGATTGCTCTTGCTAGGGATTCAAGGACTATGTTGAATAGGAGTGGTGAAAGAGGGGATCCCTATCTTGTTCCAGTTTTTAGAGGGAATGCTTTCATTTTTTCCCCATTTAGAATGATGTTGGCCTTGGGTTAGCATAGATAGCTTTTTACAACATTGAGGTATGTTCCTACTATCCCTAGTTTTTCTAGTGTTTTGAATGGAAACCCCTAATTGTTTATGCTGTCCATGTAAGTGATATGCTTTTTCCCAACCTTCCACTTTCAGTTTGGGGATGTTTTTTCCTAGAAGGTAAGTCTCTTAAAGGCAGCACATTGTTGAGTCTTTTTTAAAAAATTAAACCTGCCACTTTGTGTCTTTTGATTGATTACTTTAGGCCATTAACATTCAGAGTTATTGTTGAGAAATGATTTGTATTCCTGGTCATTTTTGCTTATTTTTGGTTTTTAACTTGACTTGGTTTCTCCTTTTATTTGCTTTTTATTTATTCCTTTGCTGATTGTTATTGTTTTTAATTTCCTTCTCATGGAATATTTTGCTGAGGATGTTCTGTAGTGCAGGCTTTCTAGTTGTAAATTCTTTTTAACTTTTGTTTATAGTGAAGGTTTTTATTTAATTCATCAAATTTGAAGCTTAATTTTGCTGGATATTAGATTCTTGGTTGGCATCCATTTTCTTTCAGAGCTTGGAATGTGTTTTCCAGGAACTCCTAGCTTTGAGGGTCTGGGTTGAGAAATCTGCTGAAATTCGAATTGGTTGCCCCCTATATGTAATTTGACACTTTTCTTCTGCAGCCTTCAAAATTCTATCCTCATTTTGTTTGCTAGGCATTTTCATTATAATATGACTTTGTTTGAATCTGTTGTAATTTTGTACATTTTGTGTCCTGTAAGTCTCTTGTATTTGATTTTTCATTTCAGTCTTCAGGTTTGGGAAATTTTCTGATATTATTTCATTGAATATATTGTTCACCCCTTTGGTTTATATTTCTGTGCCTTTCTCTATCCCAATAATTTTTAAATTTGCTCTTTTCATGTTATCTCATAATTATTGGAAGTTCTGTTCAATATTTTTAAGATTATGTATTTCATTTTCCTTGTCTGAGTTTTTGTCTTCCAAGTGAGCCAGTCTGTTGGTGATGCTTTCTATTAAATTTTTAATTTGATTTGTTTTCCTTCATTTCAAGGACTTACTTTTATTGCCCCAGAATCTCTCTTTATTGAAGTAATGTTTTGCTTCTTACATTTGCTCTCTTATCTCTTTATTGATGTGATCCTTTGCTGCCTGTGTTTGCTCTCTTATCTTATCCTTTACTTTGCAGATCATTTTAATTGTGTACCATTCTGAACTCCTTCTCTGACATTCTTCTACTGTATTGTCAATGGATTCTATTATTGTAGTATCTTGGTTTGTTTGGAATGCTTTCTTCCCTTGTTTTTTCCTGTTGTTTTTGTGTCTTGCCCTCTAGACTTATAGTGTTACTGTAGGTTTTCAATACCTCACCTTTAAGGGGAGATAAATATTAACAGTATCTAATACAAACCTTATGTAGCCTTAAACCAAATAGCTCCTATTAAGATGTTTACAGTTTTTTCACAATAAATAGAAAACGTGTATTTGATTATAATCTACAACATAAATTGTGTGTTTGTGAATGTATCTATAGTTTCTAATGATGGACAAAGAGAGAGCTGGGAGGGGGGAGGTGTAGGAGGAGATGTTAGTGAGGTAGGAGTTGAGAATATAGAGATATTAGATCATAGGAGGCATGAAAGAAGAATTTAAAGAAGTTGGCTCTTAGCAGGAGAAAAGAGAGAAAGGGACTCCAGGGAGACAGATAAGTGGGAGGAAATAGAGAGAGAGAGAGTAAAAAAAATTAAAAAGAAAAAAATCTAAAAATAAACAAGTATACAGAAAAACTGTAATATTCTATCAAGATGTCCCAATCATCAATAGCTTGATGCATGAAAAATATTTGGTTTCACAAATGTTGGGAATATGAGGGCAGGAAAAGAAAGAAAAAATAAATCTCTAAGGAAAATTGAATGATTATTTCTGTTGGAGTTCAATATCTTCCGTGTTTTCCTTCCTATCCAGTAGGTGAGTTTGTCTGGAGCTGATATCTTCTCCCTCAGGATGGTGAAGGTTACTAAGGTGGAAGGATTACTCTGGGAGGTGGATATCCTGGAGACAGGGTATAGCAATTTCTGGTCCCCAATGTAAGACTGTACCCCAGGAATTTCATTTGAGGTCCACTCATGTGATGTGGGAGCCTGGTCTTAGCCCCTTGCATCACTTGTGGACTCCACAATTCCTGGTCTCTAATTTAGTCTCTAAACTGTATATCTCTCACCCTGCCCTTTCTGCTTCCCAATCAGGAACCTCTCTCTCTGGAGGTCCTGAGGACTGAGCACAGGGACCTGTGCATCTGTATTAGAGAGCTGTTTTGTATTGGACAAATCAGGACCAGGCATTAGAAACTGTGGGCTAGCCACATAGCTGAAAGTGTTGGGCCAGATTGGTGACTGGAGGGGGTTGAGAGACTGTTGGGTACCTTGATGTTGAGTTTCTAGGTCTTGGTGGTGTCCTAAGATGGAAGCTGCCCCAAATACAGAAGGCAATGTCAGTAGTGGAGGTAACCCAAGATGGCGCAGAGGTATCCCAAGATGGAGGTGACCACTTTCAGAGATGTGGCAGCAAGGGTGGGCTGTGCAGTGGCATTGGGCAGCCTGTTCAGAGGTACAGCACTGTGGTGGGCAGTGCTGCTGTGAGTGGCTGCCTCCAGGCCCTTTCTAATGTCCCCAAAGGGAGGCTACCATGTAGAGGGGGTTATCATGATGGCTGCAGCATCCTGGATGGAGGTGACAGTTGAACCCCATGTTGATTGATGGGGAACTTGGCATAGGACTGGTGCAGGAGGTCTGCATGGGTGAGGGAGATCTGGCACAGCCAGCTGGATAACAGAGGTCTGGTGTTGTGGGTCCAATATCTTAATGATATATTTTGCGTGTCTTATTTTGTTTCTATTTGCCACTCCCCATTCTTTTCTTCTTATTGGTCCTTTAATATAAGTGATGCTCTCATTCATCTCATTGAAAACTTGTTTTATACAGTATTTCAGAGTCTTTTTAGTTATTTTTGTGGGATAAATTTCATATGAAATGAATTCTTATACCAATTATTAGTTTTGTTGGTTGTCTATCCTAGCATTGGAATTTTTATTTTCTTTTTTATTGCTGTGTAACAAATTACCATGAATCGGTGACATTAAGCAGTATCTGTTTATTATTGTATGTTTTTAATGTTTTAGAATTCTAGGAACATCTTAGATCAGTGTTTAACAGGCTTTATTTAAGATATCACCCAATGCCAAGATTTCATCTGAAGTCCGAAATTCTCTTTCAAGCTCTAGTGGTTTTTGGTAAAAGTTGTTTCCTTGCAGCTAAAGAACTAATGGTGGTTTTCTTCTTCATAGCACAAGGAGAAATCATCTCTGATTTCTTTTAAAGAGGTCACCTGATTAGGTCAGGATCATCAAGGGTAATCTTAAGGCCAATTGATTAAGGATCTTAGTTGTATCTTAAAAGTCCCATCACCTTTGTCATACAATGTGATAATCTCTAGAGTACCCTTTATCATGCTCACAGACCTGTCTATACTCAAGGAGAGAGAATTACAAAGGTCATCTTAAGAATTCTACCTATCACAAATGTATTGTGAATTAATTTTAGGGAGAGAGTAATACCCATTTTCTATGGAATGTTTATCCATTTAGCCCTGTTCCCTATTCTAGAAGTGAGTTTTATGATTTTTTGATGATAATTTTTCATTTTGATGTTTGGGATCTTGATGTAGGATAGGTAGCTTGCTGACTCTTGGCTCTGATCAAATACTGTTCTAAATCTTTCACTTCCCAAAGTTGAACTATAATCCCAGATAGCCCTCTATAAGAACTTTTGATTATTTTGTTATTATGACTTTTCATTTGTAATCCTCCTTTCAACATTTGGTGTAAACAAATTCAGACTTTCAATTCAACAAACGTGAACCCATCACTAGCTTTATGTGGATTTATTTTTAGTTTTCTTGATTTCCATTGTCAACTTCTCTACCAGAGCCCAGCCATTCTGTGGATTCAATCCCAGTGATCATTTTGATTTTCCTTCCATCTCTAGTACACCATGATGTTTAACCATTAATCTGTTTGATTTTCTTTTTGCATTAAAATTGGTCCTCCATATCTCTGGAGTCTGCTTTGGCAGATTCGACCAACCTCACAATGAAAATATTGGGAAAAACCCTGTGTTTGTAATGAACTTTGTGACACCTTTTTTTGTTGCTGTTGTCTTTCTATAAACAATAAAGTATAAAAACTATTGACATAGCATTTATAATACTTAGATATTACAAATAATTTAGAGTAGAATTAAAGTGTAGGGAAGATGTTATACACAATATGATATGCAAATAAATACCGCACCATGTTATATAAGGAACGTAAGCATCTGGTATCCATGGAGGATCCCCAAAACAATCCTCAATTGACACTAAGGTATGTTTGTACCTTTCTGTTACTTGTATATCTCAGGAACAAAGTCAGTTTTGAAAATATGAACCCATGATTCCATTTTCATTCAAAATTTTAGTATCTTTTTCTTGTGACATGTATTTTGGTGGTTATTGTGTTTGGATTCAATAATCTGTGTGATTTAATGAAAAAATTAGTTCATTTACATTTATTTAATAATGAATGCATTTGATCTTTGTATTATATTAGCTGTGTTTATGAGTCTTGTGAGTGGGAGAGATCAGGACATTTCATTCATGAATACCATCTGATGACCTTCTAGAGTATTGTATTGATTTGTTCTTAGTACTGTTTGAACATTAAAAAATTATCAGTCTCCACTAGTCAAATGAAGTTGACTTATTTAATAAAACAGAATACAGTAATGTCTACATCAGAGGTTCAATCTTAATCTTCCTTTAAAGAGCCTACCTGAAAAGCTGTGGGCTGCTGTTCTCTCCAAAGACTTTTGGTTTGTACAAGGCAAAGACTTATTTTAACTACTTTCTTCAATTGCTTTAAAAGCTCCATTTGTCTTTTTCTTGGACTTGGTAAGAATGCAATTTTTTAAAAAATAAACCTTTAATTTTGAATAATTTTAAATTTAAAAAAATAAAATGCAAAGATCGTACAGGGACTTCTTGAATACTCCTCATCCTGTTTCCCTTAAAGATTACATTTTATAAACCTGGTATGACTGTCCAAAACTAAGTATGCTTCACTTTAACTGAATTCTAAACTTCATTCAGATATCACCATTTTTTACACTAATGTACTTTTCTTTTTTGTTTTAAGATCCAATTCACAGTCCAGATTGTATTTGATCATGATAAAGAGATTTGAAAAATGAAGTCACATAGGTTTAAATACATTTGATTTGCAAATTCTAAAACAAACTACAGCAGGGTCTACAATAAAAGAGTTTGAAGACTTGCTGTTTCTTTCTGTGAAAAGACAAACTATTAGGGCTCTAAATAGCATCACACTTAAGCATTTTTTTATTGGTTGAATTGACACTGTAGAGTGGAGGAAAGATAAGACATCAAAACATTGATGTGATGTTTAGCTGCTGTGCCTTCTGAGGAGTAAAGATTTGTCATTAACACATATAAAGAAGTATCAGAACTCAGGACAGATCAAGCTGACCCAAAATAGAGTCTTAAGATGGATAGCCAACAATTTAACATCCCACAGAGCTATGTGTTCTAAAGGGTTTCCTTGGCTGCTAGAAGACTCCTATTCAGTGTAACTGTATGACCATTTCAATAAGTGGTCAGGGATATGTTGTCTTAATGTTCAAGTGTATAGGTACCAAGGAGATAAACTCTCTCTAAAGACCAAGAGGTAGATTAACAATGATGCAGCCTATTTTCAATCACAAAATATTACCTAGTGTAATTTTGAAACTTGTGTTCTTACTAGTAGGGAGGAGGGGTGGAAATTTTCAATACTGAATACCTTGCACTTTGGCCATCAAAGACAAACAAGATTCAGAAGGGTGCAGAAAGTAGGGCTTCCACATTGAGTCTGCCATTGCAATACTCACAGAATCCAGTGGGACTGTGTATTTAGGTATGGCTTCTTTACCCTATTCATCTCATGCCTCCAGCTGCTCAAGCCCAGCTCCCAGAGCTACCTTACAAGGCTTTCCCCTTCATATAGTCACTATGGAGTTCAAAGTTCTTACTTCTGTTGACCTTTCTGCTTTCTCTTTTACATCTTCCGGCTGCTACTGGCTGCTACTACTGAGTTTTCTTCTCAGCTTCAGGGCAATAATTTTTGCCCCATCTGCTTCTCTTTAAGATATATACATAATGGAATATTAATCAGCAATGAAAGAGAATAAAATCATGGCATTTTCAGGTAAATTGATGGAGTTAGAGAAGATAATGCTAAGTGAAGTTAGCCAATCCCAAAAAACAAATGCCAAATGTTGTCTTTGATATAAGGAGGCTGATTCATAGTGGGATAGGGATAGGGAGCATGGGAGGAATAGACGAACTCTAGATAGGGCATAGGGGTTGGAGGGGAAGGGAGGGGGCATGGGGTTAGAAATGATGGTGGAATATAATGATTGTTATTGTTCAAAGTGCATTTATGAAGACATGAATTGGTGTGAATATACTTTGTATATAATTAGAGATATGAAAAATTGTGCTCTATATATGTAATATGAATTGTAATGCATTCCACTGTCATATATAAATAAAAAAGAGATAGGATTGGAGTTGTGTGAGGGCATTGCATTTTGGGATTTTGTGGAAGGTAAAGCTGTAAATCAATTAGATATGTTACACAGAATCACATAGGTCTTGCAAAATATTGCACTAAGAGCATGTTTGCTTCTCTAGATTTGGTTGCAATTCCAAACACCTACTTTTCCTATCCCTCTTTAGATATGTAACAGGAACCAGGAATGAGTTTGTAATTTCCTAGATATCAAATATGGAGGGTGGAGATAACGGGGTGAGAAAGAGGAAAAGACTTTGCTCTGCCTTTTTGTTGCATTCTTTCTTTTCTTCGTTTTTTCTTCAGATTTGCCTATTCCTCTTGTTTCTTTGCTGTGTTATATTTAGACTATATGTGTTGGCTTGTTTTTCTCCTCAGTGAAATGAGAAGTCTATATTCTATTTTTATGACATAAATTTTTGATTCATATACCACATTTAAAGCCCTTCCTTTCTATTGATCAATGTCAAATATGAAATCACATTTAGAGCAGAGCTAAAATTCAAATCTGCACAATTTCATTCTAGCATCATATATCTTTAAATTGTTTTTTAGTTGTTGATAGACCTTTATTTAATTAATTTCTTTTTATGTAGTGCTGAGAATTGAACATAGTACCTCACACATACTAGGCAAGCACTGTACCACTGAGCCCAACCCCAGCCCCTACATTGTATATCTTAATAATTAAAGTACTAACTGCGCATAGTTATTCTAAACATCTTCTCATTTAGTCTTTAGTTTTAGCATTACTTTTGAGTCTTTTAAAAAAAGAATATACAGAGCAAGATTTCTTGAACTAGGGTTATATACTTTTGGGTCATAACTTTCCTAAGTTTATTTTAGACAGAAAAAAGGCAATTTCTTTTACTGGCTGATCTTTACTTGAAGACTTGGGAAAGTATTAATGAATACATGTGTGTGTGTGCACGTGTGTGTGTACACATGCATTCATGTGAACAGAATTCTGTCTACTCAGTTCATCTAGTTTTATGGGTCTGTCTATATGTATCTATGTACACTGGGTATGTGTGTATAGGGGAGATATTTTTAAAAAGAAGAAAATATACAAAAAGTATACGGAAAATTTGGTATTTTTTTTCCCACCAGGAAACAGCTGGTGCTAGTTTAGTATGGTAGGAGAAACAAGGTTGGGTAGGCTTGTTAAAAATATACGCTCATGTCATCCACCCCCATGGCTTTTGCAAATCTATCAGACAAAAGAGTAGGGCTGTATGATAGTGTACTAAGTCTGTGATCATCCATATGGCTGTTTCTGTAAAAATACAATTTATCACATTGTAAAACATTGCTTCTTTTCTCTACTCTAATTAACTACCAACTAACAAAAATTCAACTCCATCAGTTGAATCAATTCAAATGTTTGCTGCAATTTTGCTTTATTAAATGTTTATTTATAAAACGCATAACATTTCTTCCTTTCATTTCCAACCAAATTAAGCATTAAGCCAGAACTCTTGACACACAGAGTTTTCAAAATAATGGGTTTTCCGAGCCATGACGGATGCTAGCCAGGAAAGGACCAGGTCCTGGGACAAGTTCATCAACAACAGCAGCAAGACTTGTTAGCCAGCTGGAAATATGTCTTCGAGACTAAGAGTCAAGAACATTTTAATAATAAAAAATTGGTGTATAAAATCATAAATTATTTACATTGAACCTACGTTGACGTAAGAGGGGTAGGATAATGTAAAGCAGGAGAAGTATTGAGGTGGGTGGACAGTCCATAAGGAGAAGTATTTATTGCTTCCAGATTTGTTTTGGTTAATATTTGTAAGTAGGATATGGTGTTATCTGGTGGAACAGTCTCTCCTTGGTTTGGTCCATGGCTATTAACTGATTAATTCTCCTTATCTCTTCCCACCTCCATCCTCTAGCATTCAGAATTAAGTTTAGAACATCTTGAAATTTTTCTCTTATCAGTACCCTTTTCAGAAAAATATTCTTAGGGTTTTTTTTTTTTTTTATCATTTTACTTGTTGTGTCAGTCAGCTTTCTATGGCTGTGACCCAAATACCTAACAAGAACAACTTAGAGGTGGAAAACATTATTTGGGCTCACAGTTTCAGTGGTCTCAGTTCATGATCTGTAGAATTCATTGCTCCGGACTTGAAGTGAGGGAGAACATCATGTTGTAAGGTTATGGTAGAGGAAAGTAGCTTCTCAGATCATGGCAGCCGGGGGAGAGGGAGGGAGGAAGAAAGGGAGGGTGGGAGGGAAGGGGAGAAAGAAAGACGGGGGGTGGGGGGGTGGGGGGGGTGGGGGGGGGAAGCCAGGGACAAGATCTAATCTCCAAGGGCATACTCCAGGGACCTACTTCCTCCATTCATGTCCTACCCACCTTCTTACAGTTACCACCCAGTAATCCATTCAAATTATTAACCAATCAAATGTTTCATTCGATGAATAGTTCTCATGATCTAATCATTTCTCCTTTGAACATTCCTGCATTTTCTAACAAACGAGTGTTTCAGGGGATACCTCATACCCTAACCACAACATTTATCCTCCTTTACCTTATTCACATGTCTTTCAAAAAGAATTTTTAAATTGTATATCTTGGAACCTGGCTATATGAAGCACAATCATGAAGAGAGTAAAGTACAAAGCATGACAAGGAAATGCAGAACAATATGAAATCATCCTAGATTATGGTAGATGAAGGCATTATCCCGCAGTCTCCCACAATAAACTCACAACAAAGATGATGATAGCTCGTCCAACCACAGCCATTAAATTGATACCAACCTACAGTTATCAATCTAAAGAAGTTTTGGGTGTACTTAGATGCCAATTTAAAAGTATAGGCTTTTATTATTGTAAATATGCAAATTTTGGTATCTTTTATGTAAGAAAACAATG
Organism: Callospermophilus lateralis; assembly: GCF_048772815.1. Taxonomy (NCBI): domain Eukaryota; kingdom Metazoa; phylum Chordata; class Mammalia; order Rodentia; family Sciuridae; genus Callospermophilus; species Callospermophilus lateralis. The sequence goes on from NC_135310.1 coordinate 67,505,459, forward strand.
AGCAGTAACTTCATGAAGTAGTCATTATTTCAATGCCATTTATAAAATCTGCATTCACTTACTTTGCACATGAAAATGTTTCTGTTTTTTCTTTTTCCAATTTCCAGTTCAAACATTTCATCAGAGTACATCTAGATAACCTCATTCACTTTCTTTGCACGCATGAAGTTTTTCTTTTTTCTTTTTTTTTAATCTCCAAGTTCAGACATTTCATCAGAATTCATCTAGATATATTTTTCCTTAATTATTCCTGGAACTCCGAGCTTTTTAATCTTTTGAATTGCAGACTCAGGTTTTCCTTTTGTGAAGGAAAGCTATCTTTAATATGTACATATACACATACATATATATTTCAAATATGAAATACAGTATTTCATATTTGTGTTTTTTCCCAGTACTGGGAATTAAATCCAGGGACTCTTTATTATTAAGCTACATCTCCAGTCCTTTCAATTTTTTATTTTGAGAAGGATCTCAATGAGTTGCTGAGACTGGCCTTGAGCTTATGATGCTCCTATCTCAACCTCCCCAGTTGCTGGGATTACAAGTGTGTGCCACCGTGCCTTGATGGCTCATATTTGTCTTTTTACATATGTGTTTGCATTGTCTTATCCTTTTAATGTCAATTATCCTAACTTGGTCTCTTACTTAACCTATTTAGTTCTTAGATAACACTTTCTACTACTCTTCTTTACTATGATTTAATATTATTCTGTTTAAAAGAATTCTACTTCCATAAGTGGTGAGTTAGCTTATTTGAACAACTGAAGAACAACTAAACAGGGTTGTAAAACAACTAAGAGTTGTAAAAGTATGAACAAACATCTGGTCGGAGGTGCCGTAAAACTACCTTCGAGGCCCTGTGAGGCTGCAATGTAATGAGATGGGGAAGACCACACAGGTATATGTCAGATATTGCATCCTATTATTTTCTCTCAGTGCACCTGGAAATATGAAAGCAGTGAGGGAGAGGCTCAAAAGCCATGCAGAACTTGTAGCCATCTCATGATATTAGCAGAACAAACACTGGGACTACTGCAGGAAGGAAGGATACTAATAAATACATCAGATTTTCAGTAGAAATCCTAAAGAACCACACTTTAGCAATAAGGGTAAACATAACATAGGCTAGACATCTAAAGGGCTGATTTCTGTTTTAAATCATCAAACTCTGTGATTAGATTAAGGGATATACCTCTAGACTTATTTCTGTCAAAGACAGAATTTTAGATAAAGGAAAAAGTTATTATGTCTTCAAATGATCTCTAGATATTTTTACATACAGTTATAATATAATAAGAAATTTCAAATTAAGATAAAATAAGTAATTAAGATCAAAAGTTTTTAAAAAAACTAGGGGAATAGTTCAATGTACAGTGCTTACTTAGCATGCATAAAGCTCTGGGCTCTATCAAGCACTAAAAAATATAATCAAGGAAAAAACCTAGACATATCTTAAGAAGCTACTAAAGATAACAAACAAAATTTTTACAATACCATGATAATATATTTAAGAAATTCAATTTCAAGTAGATATACTTAACCAGAGCACACTAAAACTTATAGGGAGAACCCAATGAAAATTTAAAACTAAAATCTAATATAAATTCAAGTGTGTGCTAAATATATGACTTTAAAGCAGATTGGATACAGGTAAAAAGAAAATTTGTGAGCAAGAAGATAGGTCAGAAGAAATATCCAAACTGAAGAGAAGAGAGACAAAAGGATTGGAAGGAGCACACAGCACACAGAATATGCAATTAAAACATGGGCAATTGGAGTCCTTGGAGGAGTGCATGGAGATTAGGAGGCAGAAGCATTCTTGGAAGAGATAATGGCTGAAAATTTAGATTTGTTCATGCTATTCATTTTATTTTGTTCTGCTGTTGCTTCGTCCAGGTGTTGAATCCTCAAAATTTCTATCAAAAATGATCTATTAAAGAAAGGATTTGGTACAAGCTATATTCTGTTTATCTTAGTTAAGGCTGCTATAACAAAATACCATAGACTGGGCATTTAAACAACAAACATTTACTTTTCATAGTTTCAGAGGCTGAGAAGAGCTAAATCAAGGTGCCAACAGATTAGGTGAGGATCCTCTTCTAGGTTTGTGAACAGAGACATTTTTCCTGGTGTCTCTTCTTGTAAGGATACTAATTCTGTCACATGGGTTCAACTTTCATGTTCCAATTACCTCCCAAAGCCCCACCTCCAAATACAGTCACACTGGGCATTAAAGCTTCAATATATGAATTTTAGGGCAACACAAATTTTAATTCATAGCACTGATGCTGAGGCTGAAATTCATATTCATCATTATTAGACTTATGGCCCATTCTGTATAATCTATACTATCAGCAAACAATGAACCCAGGTTACTTGTAGTGGGAGTAGTACAGATTTTTACCCCTGAGGCCTGTGAGACCCTTGTTATTCTACCCTTGTTAGACAATGACTTGCACAATTGACCACTTAAATTTATCAGCACATGGAAGTGCCCAGAGGTAAGCCAGTGAAGTCTACCAAGAACTAGACATTTTGCCCATTATGTACCAGCAATTGTATCTTCTCAAGATAATAAGGCCAATACAACACAGGACCTCTCTTTTTGTCAGTTTTAAGAAAAAAAATTAGGCCAGGCGCAGTGGCATACACCTGTAATTTCAGAGGCTCAGGATTGTAAATTCAAAGCCAATTTCAGCAATTTAAGCATTAAACAATTTAGTGAGACCCTGTCTCAAAATAAAAAAAATAAATAAAAAGGGCTGGAGATGTAGCTCAGTGGTTAAACAAATGTCCCTGGGTTCAATCCCTTATACAAAAAAATAAAGAAAAAAATAGATTTAGTAGAATTCTTTTCCTAATAGAAGTATCTATGCATCTACCCACAGGAAACAGAACCTACACCAGCAAATCCCAACTGTGGAAAAGGAAGCATAAATATGTTAAGTGGATTACTGGGAGTGACATTTGGAGGAGCCACTTTTATTTCTGTCCCTTGGTTTCCCAAACTCCTATATATTACACATATCAGGGACATAAAACTGTAAAAGACCCCTTGTTTCAAAGTACATACAGCAACTCATTGAAGCAAATGTTAAAAGAACATGGTTGAACAATTTTCTAAAAATAAGATAGCCAGCAAGTGGTAGAGGGAAGATTTGAATGTAATTCAATCTGATTTCAGAGGTATTGCTCTTCCCACCACTCAATAGAGATTAAAGAAGTAACCATTGCTGTCAGACAATTAATTTATTTGTGTTTCCCAGTATAAGGAAAACTCATGCAGTGCAGGAAACTTCACTTATCAGCTTTTGTAACTTGACACAAAGTAGTCCTTTCATAAATATTTGATAAGTAAATGGCTGATTTGTTCAAATAACTCAGGTGAAATTAGCTGCCATGAAGAGTCTGGCTGAATAATTTTGTTGTGTCTGTTTATTGATCATGACAGTGCTCTTTGAGTGTAATCATTTTGCTAAAGATTTCAGGTTTAGCGACATAGGAGTAGATGCATGTAGCATTCCCACAAAGAATGGTAAGCTCATTCACCTACCAATCTTGGAAATAAGAAAGTATGAATTGATTGAGTAACTTCATATGATATTCATAAATCACAACATCACTCTGTACCCCTAAATTTATGCAACTTTAAAAGGTCAATTTTACAACAAAAAGGCGTGAGGGAGAGAAAATGATAAGCTCATATTTTTCTCCCAATAGTATATAATCACAAAAAGATTTTTTAAAACATTAATGTAAATTCAACCCATAATACTTGCTTAAAAATTTGTCATTGATTCAGCTGGGCATCGTAGCATATGCCTGTAATCCTAGCAGCATGAGGTCTGAGGTAGGAAAATTACAATTTTGAAGCTAGCCTGAGAAAATTAAAGAGATCCTGTATCAAAATCACAATAAAAAGGGATGGAGATGTAGCTCAGTGGCTGATCAGCCTGGGTTAAATTCCTAATACCCTCTCCACTCAATTTATCATGGATTCAGTTGTTAATCTGTATCAATTTTCACATGACCATATACAAAGAACAGAGTCTTATGTGGTTGTACTTTTTTTTCTGTAGACCCTAAGTCATTTGAGATTTCTTATTGCAATGTGAAAACTGGCATTTAGTTTCCAGGATGTATTACGGAAAACATTTTTTTTTTAATTATCACAGAATTCATAGGCATATATTTGTTTTGAAGCATCGAAATAGGGCCAGGAATGTAGCTCAGTGGCAGAGTGCTTGCCTAATAGATACAAAGCACTGAATTTGGTTCCCAGCACCAAATAAATAAATAGATAGATAGAGAGCTTGTATAGGTGTTATAAAGTGTGCATAAAAATAAACAAGAGGAAGCATTTATGAAATAAAGGAAAATAAGTGGTGGTAATTCTAATCATATGGATAAAAAAATTAAGCAAAATTATGATTTTCATGTTTTGATTTTACCACCTAGCATAAATTTGCATTTTTTACTATTGAAAACATAACCCAAAACATTTAATTTATCAATCAATAATAAGATGTTCACTATAATTGCAACTGCAATAGGGACTAAAACAAGTTAGGACAGCTTTTTCGCAAATTGATCTGACAGACATCCTCGGTATACTGCCCTGGCACTATGACAACTGGCATTTTAAAACCATTTTCTGAAATACCAAGAAATAGACAAATGGCAACTTTACTTTATTTCTCTAATGTTGAAATTATGACTATCAAAAATGAAATAGAAAAAGAAGAATGTCACCAGGATATTTAGACTTCTTTTATCTCAGAAGAAAATATAGTTTCATTGACATTCAAGTCTTTCATTTTATACTTGAGAATAAATTGATTAATATATATTTTAGTATTCTGTCAGATGAGAATAGATTGTGTGTGTGTCTGAGAGAGAGAAAAAGAGAGAAAGAGAAAGAGAGAGAGAGAGAGAGAGAGAGAGAGAGAGAGAGAGAGAGAGAGACAGGGACAGGTGGGTGAGTTTCTGGTTAAATCTATTCATTTCTGCTGCTAGAATAAATTTTTGATAGCTTTAGCCAGCTATTCTCATGTTCTCTTCCACAATAGTGGCCAAAATATAAATGCAGAACATTAGAGTGTATCCTAGTGGAAAAGGAATGAGAGATGTTTCTAAAGCAGGGTAGGGAGGTTTGTACCCTTCTCTTATAATTAATATCTTTCTCGCCTATGGATAAAGAGGCATTTATTGCCCTCTGCTCCCAGCTCTCATCCTCTTTGATGAATTCTCTTTGAACCATAAAACAAAGAGATTTCTCAAAGTATAGACTTTAAAGGGATGATAGTTTCTAAGAGGGTGACCAGTATGATGAGAAATATTTCCATTCATCATGTAGGTTTATATTATATTCTGTGGGACTAGGAAAAAAAATATATACTCCCTCTGCACAAAGTTCAGTGTAGTAATTCTCAGTAATACATGCCAAATTAAACTTTATAGTCCAAGATTAATATTTATATTAAAAAGTAACTGAAACTCAATATTGATCAAACATTTAAAGTGATTTAAAACTATGAGTAACATCAATATTGTCATATGAATAATTTGAGAAAAAAAAAACCCTAATCACTCATGTGGCTTTATTTTCTTAAGAAGCCCTGGTAGGACAGGTAACAAATGAAGATCCATGAAGTAGGAGACAGTGGCTTTCCTATAGGAAACATACCCCTGGGGGGGGTTATTCAATCTGATGGTCTTTTCTAGTCAGATCCAGTGTCTCTACTTGAGAATACCTGTAGAGTTTCCTTTCGGTTTGAAACTTTTAGAGAGACACTGAGTCTACAAAATGGCACAAATTACGTAGAGTTCACAACACATTAAATGACTCTTAAATTAAATCACGTGTGGATAAAGCTTACTTGGAAAATGCTTCTCTGCGGATACACACATCCTAGCTGAGGAAAAAAAAAAAGTCTGAAATCATAGAAATGGAGTGAAAGGGAAACCAGGTAACAAACTGGGTACAGTTTTGAGACAAGCCTATGTGTGTGGAAAGGAGTCGGTGCTGAATGGCAAGATTGCCATGCTCAGCTGAAAGCTGAGTGAGAGCAGTGCTTAAGATTTTGACAAAACAGAAACCTGGAAGGTAGGTGAGATGGTAGCAGGTAGAGACACTGGACCACCTAATTAGGCAGACAGCAACTTTTTCTGGCCTGGGGATTTTTATAATAGGCTGGCTGGTTATATGGCATGGAAAGTACTGACAGGCGCATGAATAATAAATTAGTGCTGAGCCCATAAAGGGGTTGAGTCCAGTAGTGCTTCTGAGGTAATTCTTCCTGCATTTATCTTCTGATCTACCATATTTTCTGCTAGTGCCTCTATTTCTAACCAAATGCCATACTCATTTGGTTGCTTCCTGGTGTTTAATCAACTGATATTTTTTTTAATCAGGCATTTGAGATTACCTGTATTATTTATGTTTTAAAGGGAGTGGAAGCTAAGTTGTGCCCAACAGTAAAGAAACAGAAGATGGGGTAGTGTTGTAAGTGTCTTTTGGGAACAACAGCACACTGGCAGGTTCTGAGAGAAGGACAGAATGAGAACCAAGGAAAAAACTCCCTGGAACTTAGCTTCTTAGGATACCACTATTCAATAGACCATGAAATCACATGATAGAATGTAAAAAGTGTACCACATCGTTGAATACTGGTCTAGAAATTGTTCCTACTGCTTGGATTTACAGCTCAGAATCTGGGGTTAGGAGATATAATTTTTATTTATTAGTGTGAATATTGAGAGCAAGAGAAAAGAATTAGGGAAATTAGTAGACAAGAATGAAAGCAATCTGAAAAACAGCACTGCAGTTTGACTATGTCTTTGAAAATACACCTCTAACCTGTGGGCTATGCATTTCCTTTTGATGCACCTTAACAGCTTCCATTTTCCATCATGGTGTCCATGGCCATGCTGGTCTGGTAGCTTTCTAGCATCATAACTCATCCTTCAATGTGCATCATGTGTAGTGGGCGAGTATGAACCCTAGAGCTGGACTAGAATCTTAGCTCTACCAGCTACTAATTTTAGGCAAGTTATGAAAATGTTCTGTGCTTCTGTTCCCTTGTATATAAAACAAGGGCAATAGAAATATTTAACCTTAGAGGCTGTGCATGCAGAAGGAACTTAGAACAGTACCTGGCATTTATAAATATGCCAGATGTATTAATTGAGGTTATTAACAATTGCCTTAAGCTTTTAGCTGTCTGAAATTGCTCAAAGTTTAGTTTTGAAACTGTCAAGTCTTTCTGCTTTGACTTTATCAATTGAAATTCACTGATAGATGTACTCATTTATGCATTTGTTAATTCAATCAACAAACATTTTAAAATATCTGGAATGTGTCTGACACTGTAGCAGTGTCTAATGTTTTTAATGACCAGAGCAAGGGGTGGGTGAGGAGAGAGATTAAGTGCAATGATTCTTCAGATAATAATGATGAAAATCTAAGCCAGGTGGAGTTGTCAGATAAGAATTCTAAAAACAGATGACATTGATCTGAGCCCTGACCTCTTCTTATCCAAGGAGAAAAGGTGCAAGTGAGTAGAGAATTGTGGAGAGACTTTTCCAGGAAGAATATAAAGCCTCGAGACAAGAGAGTGGGGCACATTTCAGAGAACTACAAGCACTTCTGTAGAGTAGGGATGGAGAAGAGGATAGTGGTGAAAGATGAAGATGGAGAGGGAAGAAATGAGATTGTGAAGGGCCTCTTGTGCTGTCCTAGGGAACTGGAATGTCATTCTCATGACCATGGAAAGTTCAAAAGATTTTAAATGGTAGAATGTCATGATTACATTTAAGTATAGAGAGTCATTTTGTTGGCACTCTAAAGGGTTTATTGAAATTAGATAAGACTAGAAAGGGAAAGCTGGTTCAGAGGTCATGGCATAGTCTAGGCAGTGACCTAAACTGGGGAATGGAACTCAGTATAAGCAGGGGGCTCAGAGGGAGATTTAGAAGGTAGAAGCAGCATTTGACTGTCCTTTTCATTATTTCTTGTTTATTTGTTCCTGCTTCCATCTCTGCAATGCTGAAATAATAGGTACATGGCTTTCCCTTTATTATAGCTCTTCTAATGCCTTCTGCAAAAGGTCTCCTATAAAATAATGCCATTTGTGACTATGTGGGTGGATTTCATATACTTACATTGGTTTGGTGGAAAAAATATTTCTCAAACATTGTGCAATAGAAGGATTCTGCCATCAAGATGGTTCTTTTTTTGACTGCTTATTATCCCACATCATCAATTGTACCTGTGGTTACTTCAACTGTGTCTTAAGCTTTTTGCCTCTAGTATTATGCAGTTTTTCAGGCTGAAAAATATCTCCTTCAGTCTGAGCTAGAGTCTCTGATGACACATCAATTAGTTCAATGATTAGCAAATATGTGGGTTTTAAAGGATCTTTTGAGACCTCGGTTTAGTAAAAGATTCTTAGGTCCTACCTTCAGGCACTATGATTCAGTAAGTGCAGGATAAAGCTCAGAACTTTCATTTTTAATAAGTGCTCTAGGAGATCCTGAAAAAAAAAGATCAGATCCCAAGCCTCTTGTCCCCAACAAAAACTATAATTTTCCTAAATTTAATTATTTGAGGTTTACCCAATAATTGTAGTAGAAATTAAGATGAATCTGTTACAGAAAATAATGAAAAAAATGAATATTATTATAGTATATTCCTTTCACTATTTTTAAGCTATAATCAATTTAAAATAATGAGGGTGTTGAGGTTATTATTCCAAGATGTTAAGAGCAATCTTGCATGATGTTGAGAAATGAGAATGTCCTGATTGTATCCTACAGCATTTGTATTTTGCAGTCATGCTTGTGTTAGTAGTGGAAGTTTGTGATGTATTGTGAGGCAGGAGATAGTGTGTATTGTGTAGTCAGCCAGTATCAGCATTACTTGGAAAGACATTAGAAATGCAAATTCTCAGCCCCACTGTGACCTACTGAATCAGATTTTTGCAGGTGGTATCTGGCAATCTGTGTTTCACCAAGCTCTGCAGGAAATTTTAACAAAGGTGAAAGTTTGAAAACAATTGATCTCATGCATCTATGTCTATACAGAGACTTTATGTTTCGGCTTTAACATATTGAAGTATGAATATGTTGCCTGTTTGTTTCTCTAGAATAGACTAATTATCATAAAAGCACGTATAAATTAGGATTTTCTTTAGTTGAAAATGACAATAAAACAAAAGATGTTTAAAGGGTAGAAATTGATTTCTCTCCGAAGGTCAAAATCTAGGTAAAGAATCCAGGATTGGTTTGATCCTTCAACATGTTAAGACCATGGCTTTTTTTCATTTTATTGCTCAATCTTGCAAGCACTGCATTCTCAAGTTCACTTATTATCAAAGAAGTCTGCTCTGCACAGATATCCACACCCCAGTCATCCAAAAAGAAGGGGGAGAGGATAGGCACCTCACAAGAGGTGAATGCACCACCTCCATTTCCACCCCATTGGCAGAATCAAGCTATTTTCACTTTTAGCTTCAGAGAAGGTGGGGGAGGATACTGTTGATTTTGAGATGTCTTATTATTAAAGAATAAGATGACAGAAGATATTGGGGAGTGAGGAGGAAGATAGATTAGTTGTGGAATACATACTCACCTAGGAAGTGTATTTCTGGGAAATTCCTGTTTTCTTGTCTTCCTCTTTCTTTTCCTTATTCTGGATAGCCTTTTTTTTCCCCCTAAAGATAGGAATTTTTTTCTTGCTTTCCATCTTTCCATTGCTGATTTTAGTCTCGTTATTTAGTCATTCTCAAAGATTTGGGTGGAAAAAGGATGCTAATTCCACAGGAGTTATAATGCAGAAATGATTCTCCTTATCTATTCTCTCTCTGTCTACATGTGTACACAATGTTTTAATGTGCAAACTATTGTTTCTTTTAAATGTAATTATTGGCCCTTGTATATCATGCTTGTGAATGCATAAGGAAATTCGCATTTTTAAAGATGATGTTTCTAATGATCCACTTTCTCAGAATCTATGAGTTATGCCATGTCAGAGAATGATTCTAGAACCTTTAGGGAAATATCAAATTTACATGATAATATCAATGACTTATTTTAGACAGCTTTAAATAATTTGTTCCTCATTTTTTCCAACTTAATATTTCTTGACATTTGAACCAGACAATGGCTGAATACAAATGTTTTATGTGCACTTTGGTGGAGATACCTACTGCAGAATGATTATTAAAAGGGCTATGAATCATTCCTTTCTCTAAAATATTCAGTTCTTTAAGCTGAATGCTATTAGCTGTTCATATTATTTTAATTAGAGGAAAACATGACTGCTGAAAATCAGTCGAAGGTTCTATAAATAAAAGTATCCATCTTGAAGAGTCAAATTTTAATTAACCTTTTAGCATGCCAACCTTTCTACTAGAATTTTTCAGAGCTTGCAGCCATTCATTTTGTTCAAAAGCCATATGGGCTATTTTTCATCTGTATGTAATCCAAATCTATGGGAGAGAACCCGGGGAATACAAACTAACTGTTCATCAGCTGTCACTTATATATCTTTATCTAAATGAAAACACACCCAAATGCATACTGTGTGATGTAGAGGTGGGGGAAGGGCATAGGCAGAATGAAGAACTATTTCTTCTTTTTTCTCCCCATTGGAGCCACAATTTGTATCCTGACCTGCTTTGAGCATGTTCAGTTTCTTACTGATAGACTGCTAGTGATTAAAGCAACAGCAGGCTGTAATTACTGGAATCAGACAGTCCACTTTTTACCTCTACTCATTACCCACATGAAAGGTGTTTTCATAAGCTATTTGTTGGAAAATCCATATTTGACATAAATAAGCATTTTCTCCTGATTGATTTTGTAGGTTGCTATGATGGTGCCCATGGAAGGAATGCCAGATCAAAGCACGGAGGATGGCTGGACCTGAATTCATGCCAGTTCCTGGCTGCCAGAAAAATCAGTTTTCAGGAAAGTGTTTCTAATTGCTATGCAGTCAATGAAAGCCATCAAACACAGCCATGGCAACCACTGTTAGAACCTGACCTTAATAAGCAAAGAGGACTGCCATTAACTCAGTTTCTATGGTTATATTCAAAAGATATGTGATATTTCTCTATTTAAAATTTGTAATTCTCACCACTCTCTGTTTATTAATCAAGCATCAACTACCTTGAATTTATAAAATTTACTTAAAAACTACATGATAAAATGCTCTAGTTTACAAATAATATCATAGTTCTACAGTGGTTGTTTTAGTGAGTCTGGTTTTAAGTAAAAAACACAAGGCTTTTAATAGTGGGCCACTGAATGCTTTCAAATACTCCTTGCTATAGTCTTACACTATCTGGATGCTTCTAACGTTCTAATTACTGTTTTCTTTTCTTTTCGTAATACCCCTTTTTGAAACTCAGTTCCTTATGAGAAACTCTGCACATATACCAATATGTAAATATCTTGTTATTGGGCAGGGCAGAAAATTAGGCAAAGGTTTAACTTAGTTTAAGCTAAGGAGTGAGTGAGTATAGAACTTTGTGGCAGAAAATAAAGTGCAAAATGTTGGATCAAAGGAGACAGAAAAGGACAGATGTACATCTGGAGTGGACAAATTGTTGATGCAGGGCAATGGGGAGCTTCTGACATGGCTCTACCCTTCTGTTCTCTTTCAACCTCTACAAACACTGCCTTCCCCCTCAGTTTTAAGTATGCTTGATAGGCAGTCTTTCTGAAATGGCTCCAAATAATTCTACTTCTTGGTATTCATACACTTGTGAATCTAGTGACTTTTGTCGGATTAATAGAATGTACCAAATTAAATGAAAATCACTTCTGTCATTTGATTACAAAAGACAGTGACTTCTTTCTGCCAGCACACTCTCACTTGCTGGCATGTTTCTTTGCTTTAAAGTTTACTCACTCTCATGAAGCAAGGGGCCATGTTGGGTTGTACATGATACTCTGTGGAGACATCCACATAGTAAGAACCAAGAGAGGTCTCTGGAACTGAGGCCTCCATACAGCAGTTATAAAGAAATACATCTTACCAATAATCATATTTATGAGCATTGAAAAGCATTTTTCTCAGTTGAGCCAGGGAGCTAAGCCATGTCTAGGCTCTTGACCCACAGAAACTGTGAGATACTTACTGTTGTCCTCTTAAGCTGCCAAGTTTGGAATACTTTTTTTTTTTTTTTTTTTTTTTTTTTTAACACAGCAGTTGATAAATAATGCAGCTAGACTCTGAAACAGCTATAAAACCCTGCCATGCAGAGGTCCAGGAGGGAAAGGGTTGAAGAGTAGAAGACAAGGGTCATCTTAGCATCAAGTAGGGATGGATATACATCTGCATCAAGACCCACACAAAGAAAACCTGGCCCACAGTGGAGCATAATGCAAGATGCCCCACTTCTCATCTTTACTACAGACCAGAAGAATTATCCTGTAATTACAGATATAATTCATTATGCTTTGGGTAGATATGCCCACAAGGCCCTTGGTTCAGAAAACTTGAAATATTTTTACAATTACAGAGCAAAAAGAACTCAGACTTGTAAATCACAAATTTTATACATCATATACCATGTCCTATTATGTCTTATATTTCATAGTTGATTACAGAGTTGTGTTTTTCCTCTGATTCATGTAGGTATTACAGGATGATATGAGTGCCATGTGATTGTGTGACTGCTGTGACTGCTCTGTGTGTGTTTTTGTGTGTATTTTTGTGTGTATGTGTGAGAGAGAGACATAACCTGAGGAAAGTGCACTGCGAGGTGCTATCGGAAACCACTTACAGCAGCTGTTCCCACCGAGATACCTCTCACTCAGCAAGCTTGGTGTGTGCGGGTTTGTCACTCAGGAAAGAAGAGCATGTTTCTACAGACATCTGTGGCTTAGCTGATAATAGCAAAGAGCTTTCTGCAATTGTCATCCAGCTTGTGGTCCAGAGACTTCTCAAAATTCCACCAGGGACTGTTGAAAGAACTGTTTTTCAGGAAGATAGTGAATAATAATCTTAAATCTCAGGTATAAAAATTCCTCTTTGTCCTTCTGAATTTGAGTTTTTTCCAGGAAGTCTTACTCTAGCAGTTTGTGACTAAGCCCACTGAATGAGTAGCTGCATCCAGCTGACTAACAGGCTCTTAGCATACCCCACTTTATGGGTTGCTCAGTTTTTCCAAAAAAGATATGGCTGATGTATAGGTCGAAATCACACCTATGTTCATCTTTAGAATTTCTGCTGCCCTTTGCTCCAGCTACAGATCTGTGCCTCCTGAGAAAAAGAGATGGCTGTGACATCCCTGCTGCTGCTCCACTGGGCCTACCCACAGGGTGGAGCTGAACCATACTTAATTTTCCTATGTTCCAGGTGTTTGCATGTTCTCAATATTTACTCCGGTTGTTCTTCTTTGCTCACATATTTCTGTAGTCTGTAGGTCGGTTGTATCCTGTTCTTTCAGAGCCGTGTTCACCAGCCTCTAGGGGTTTTCTGTGACCCACTTCAGGCCTAGCTTTCTGCTATTTCTGGAACCATAGCTCTCTCCCAGTAGTTAAGTTGTAGTGCTGAAATAGACACCCTCTGAAAATTCCCTGTGATTTTAAAAACCTCCCTCTTGATATAGCTGTCTTTACTTAGAATATAGATTCCATTGAAAAGTGGGAAATGGGAAAAAATTTTCCCATTTATTACAGATCCAAATCCCAATTATAGGCATATGTGCATAGTAAAAACATACATAGCCATGTTTGCTATAGATTTGTGAAGATATGTTATAAAACAATTTTGAGTATAAGTTTCAAATATTATCTATGAATTTTCTTTGACTTATATCTAACTTATATTATCTCCCACATTTTTATTTCTCTCCATGTAATTTAGTCATTTTTAGCATTTTTCTACATTGTTTACCTTTTATACTTTTTACATAATATATTTGAAAATATTCTTGAATTTATCACATACAAACTTTTTTTCCCTTATCCCAGATGAACTATCATTTAAATTATAAGAAAATCTTTTTATTTTTTAAACTCTACCATTAATATATGTGCAAAATTACCCCCTCCCCATGCATCTTTCCAGTAGCTACCTAAAAAAGGGAGGGAGATTTTCTGAATCTTTGCATGTCCGAAAATATCTTTATTCTCTTACCTTTGAAAACCATCTTCTCACTGACTCAGCAGGTGCTGTTGATAAAAATCTTATTATCATTCTGATTCTACTTTATGGACATGACATCTATTTTTTAAAAAGTTTATGTTTGTCTCTTTAATATGATATTCTGAAATGTCATGAAAATATGTTTTGTCTGGGGTACTTTTATAAAAGTAATTGTGCTTGCTGGGCATGGTGGCAAATACCTGTAATTCCAGTGACTCGGGAGGCTGAGGCAGGAAGATTGAAAGTTCAAAGTCAGCCTCATAAACTTAGCAAGGCCCTAGGTAACTTAGCGATATCCTGTCTTAAAATAATAAATGAAAAGGGCTGGGGATGTGACTCAGTAGTTAAACACCCTGGGTGCAATCCCTAGTACCAAATAAATAAATATAGATAAAATTAGTTTTTCTTATAATTCTTATAATTTGGGGCTCTTTTTTTAAATCTGGAAACATGTATTCTTTATTTCTGTAAAGGTTTTTCTTGAAAAAGATATTTTGGCCCCATTACTTTCCTTCAATTTTATCTACAGAGCCATTATTAATAGGTTATTGGAGTTTTTGTTTCGATGCTCACAGTTCTTAGCTTTTATCCCACATTTTCAATTGACATTTTGTTTACTTATAGGCTTCTGTACAATTTTTGTTTTAGTCATGTCTTTTGCCTACTAAGAATTCTGACTTCTAAATATCATCCATTCTTATTAATGCAAAAACTTTTATTTCCCTAATGTATTAATTTTCATTTTTTTAAATGATAAGTGGGATTGAACTCAGGGGCACTAACCACTAAGTCAACTCCCTAGTTCTTGATAAGTTGCTAAGTGCCTATGTTGCAGAGGTTGGCTTTTAAAACAATCTTCTTGCTTCAGCCTCCTGAGTCACTTGGATTACAGGCATGTACCACCATGCCCAGCACATTTTGGTTTTAATTTTACAGTGTTTTTGCATTTTCTGTACTCTTTTCCTTCTGTATTTCTTAAATTGGTTTGCTTGCTGATTTCTCTTTTATTCTGGAGGCTTTCTATAGATGTTTCATGATCCTTGGTGAGCATTTCTATTTAGTAAGGCTCTCAAATTTTGATTTAAGTGTTGCCATTTCTGGTGTTTCCTAAGAACAATTTCTTGTTCTTGTGAAGTTCATTCCACCAATGGTTCACTATAGGAGGTCCAATAGCAGTGCAGGAAGATCTATTTTCTGGTATCTTTGAATTTATTTGGGACAGGGGTGGATCTCTACTCTTCTACTATTTGGCTTCCTGTAATCTATCTGTGTAGAATGGGACAGAGGTCTTGGGATCATTCTGTTTTATAAACAGTAGCTCAGAAGTTATCCTAATTTTTTAATTTTGGAACTCATTCCACTATGTGCAGCATACCATAATACTCATATCAATAGTCAATATTTCTGGATATTAGACCGCAGTTTCTGGCTTCTAGGATTGGGGTACCTGGCTTCTTGCATGCAGCACATGGAATAGGATCAGGAAGACTGAGGATGCTGAAAATAGACTTTCAACCCACCATCTCTCTCCCTCCTCTGCCTGCCCCACATGACATATACTTACATTTTTTTTTCTATAATTTTCTGACCTCTTATGTATTAAACACTTTTAAGTCCCATGTTTGGCTAGGGTTCTTTAGGAGCTGGTGGTGGACAAGTAGCTCATTGTTTATCAGCATCCCTGTCTGCATGCCACTAGCCTAAGTTTCTATCTACCAGTATGATTTTGCTGCTCTATCTTCTCAAAGTTTTCTGAAGTCTCCTATTTCTTGATTTCTGAATGGACAAATATGAGTTTAATATGACATTTAAAACTTGAAGTAATGGAATATAATTTAGAATTAATTATCTATTATATATTTATCTATTTATTGTTGCAGTTATTATGTGTCAGACACTATGTTCTTCACTTTATATATAATACTTTATTTATTTACTTATTTATTTTTGGTACTTGGGATTGAACTCAGGGGCAGCAGTCAACCACTGAGCCACATCCCCAGCCCTATTTTGTATTTTATTTAGAGACAAGGTCTCACTGAGTTGCTTAGCAACTTGCTTTTGCTGAGGCTGGCTTTGAACTCAGAATCCTCCTGCCTCAGCCTCCTGAACCTCTGGGATGACTGCCACGCACCACCACACCCAGCTCTATGTTACTTTATTTTAAATTCACAATTTACATTTTATATTTGAGGAAAATTGAGAATGCTGAACATAGATTTTCAATCTATCTCCCAGGATGGTAGGGTGAGAGGATTAGAGATATAATAAATGATGAGATAATAATGTAATATTTACTACATGAACAATTATGTACAAACAACTTTGATAATCTAGGAGAAATGGACCAATTCCCAGATACATACACCTTACTAAGACTGAATCATGAAGAAACAGAAAATTCAAACAGACCAATAATTAGTAACATGATTGGATCAGTAATATAGTCTGTCATCAAAGAAAAGCCTGAGACCAGATGGCTTCACTGCTGAGTTCTAGTAAACACTTAAGAAGAAATAATGCCAATTCTTTTGAAATTATTTCAAGAAAATTGAAGAGGAGGAAATTCTTCCAAATTCATTTTATGAGGCCAACATTACCCTGATACCAAATGCAAACAAGGACATGACCAAAAAAAAAAAAAAAAAGGAAGCCACATACCAATATCCTTGATGAACATAGATATGAAAATCCTCAACAAAATACAAGCAAACCAAATCTAACAGCAGTTTAAAAAGATTACTCAACATGATCAAGGAGTATTCAGCACAGGGATGCAAGAATAGTTCAACATATGCAAATGAATAAATGTGACACAATGCATCAACAGAATAAAGACAAAAACACACAATCATCTCAATAGAAGCAAAAAAAAAGTTATTTGATAAAATTAATGACTATTCATGATAAAAAGCTCTGAACAAACTGGTAATAACAGGAACATATCTCAACATAATAAATGACAAATGTAATAGACTAACAATTAACATCCCATTGAGTGGAGAAAAGCTGAAAACCTTTTCTCTAAAGTCTGCAATACGATAAAAGTGCCCATCTCCACCACTACTATTCAGCATAATACTGGAAACACTAAAAAGAGCATTCAGACAGGAGAAAGAAAGTAAGTGAAAAGAGGACATCAAATTGTCACTGTGTGCAGATGACATGATCTTATACTTTGAAAACCTCAAACACTCCAGCAAAAGATAATTAGAACTTATGAAGAATTTAGCAACTTTCAGTATACAAAGGTCAGTAGTTTTATACAATAATGCCAAAGTATCTGAGATAGAAAACAAGAAAAGAATACTATTTAAAATAGCCTCAAAATACCTAGAAAGCAATTTAACCAAGGAATGAAGATTTCTACAACTAAACTATAAAACACTAATGTAAGGAATTTTTTGAAAAAATTGGAAGACCATCCTATATTCATATTATTAAAATGTCTATACTACTCAACATGATTTATAGATTATGTTGACACTGACTTAAATATTAGACAATGCATCCATGTATTGGAACATTTCATAGTATCACACATATATGTACAATTTTATGTTATATGTACTCATTAAAATAAATTTAAATTAAGAAATTTTACAACAAAATATGAAAAAAGGAAGAAATGAGGATATGTAAGATGTTAAAGGGCACAAAACTGGTAGAAGGCTTTAATTATTTATTTTGATCTTATACTTTAGGTGATTAATCTATTTTTCCTGTCTTCTAGGTGTAAAAAATTGCTCAGTATAAGTAAATTTTAATTCAGGGAGTACCAAGTGCTTTGCTTTAAGTTCTTTTCTTCAACAATAATAGACTGAAGTTGTCTTTCATTCCACCAGGTACCACCTTGAGCTAATGGTGTGACAATGTGTATGTGTTCTTAAATGAGTTTACATATTAGGCATTTTATAGCTTGTTGAATGACAAAGTGTCACTTCCAATCAATATTGCAAATTTTGAGAAGAATGAA
The DNA here is from genome assembly GCF_048772815.1 of Callospermophilus lateralis. NCBI lineage: Eukaryota > Metazoa > Chordata > Mammalia > Rodentia > Sciuridae > Callospermophilus > Callospermophilus lateralis. The sequence goes on from NC_135310.1 coordinate 67,523,599, forward strand.
TAATTTATTATTATGGATTCTTTCAAAGTTACTGAGGGCGTTTCTGAGAGTTGCATATCCATTCCCATGTGACTTTGTCATAAATACTACCTTCAAAGGTTGAATTCTAATCAGTGTTCATTAGTGAGTGAAAAAGATGCTATCACTTATCAAATAAAGACTATGGTCCACAAGATATAAATAGAAAAGAGTATTATGGCAAGAGAAAGAATGTGATATCCTGGGATCCCACTCTCAGCAAACTCGGTCCTTTTTCTTTCCAAACAAAAAGTACTTTGATCTTTCTAAACAGAATGTTTATACCCCACACAGTTAATGACAGACAGTGCTCAAACTGCATGTGCATTTTGAGTCTTCAGAATAGCTCTAGGCTTACAAATATCCAGCTACTTTAGAAAAAGTTTTCTTTATCATTCATAAAAAATGCATCAAAAATCTTTCACCAACAATAGAGGATTTTTACCCCTAAGGCAAAAGAATAATAAGCCTGATTCTTGCTTCCCTACCCCATTCTTGCACTCAAACAAAATAGAACCAGACTATCACATGTTGTGAGATGAAGGCATGTATTACCTTGAGGGAGTTTTGCTAGTAGCGTGAGAGGAGCTTTCTTCTGTCTTGCGCTTAGGAGCTATCCTCCAAAGACTGTAGAGTTAGAGGGTCTGGAATTCAGTACTTTACTTTTTATATTTACTAATCTCCCTTTTTAAGCGAGGGGCTCATTTATTTATTTGTATATTATTTATATACTTTTAAATTTACAGAAAGGGTTCAAGAATAGTAAAAGGAATAGGGAAACTGTGTAATCCATCCCAGATCCACTAGTTGTTTGCATTTTGTTCCACTTCCTTCCTCCCCTCTTGTACATTTACATATTATTTTTTTGAGTCTTTTGAAAGTATATGGAAAACATCATAAATTTCTACCCCCAAGTAATTCACCGTATGCTTCCTAAGAACCTCTTCATTCTTTTGTCTATTGTCTTTTGTCTACATAGCTATCAAAATCAGGACATTCCTTCATTTTCCCCCTATTAAAAATCCAAACCAAGTGCATAAATTGCATTGATTTTTTTTTCATGTATATTTGGTACTATTTAATTTGGAGTAGCTCCTCAGTCATACTTAGCTATTTGGCCTTATATTTTTGAAAGGTATTGGTGAAGGCACTCCCCCTCTCATTGTCTTGACAAGGTCACAGTGAAGATAAATGCTGGCAAAGCCACTCTCCCATTGTCTGGAGGAGGTCACAGTGAGGATAAATGCTGGCAAAGCCACTCTCCCACTGTCTGGATGAGGTCACAGTGAGGATGAATGCTGGCAAAGCTGCGCTGACTGATGGGAAACCAAAACCATGAGACCCTTTTTTATGTAATTGGGACTTTTCACTTTCATGCTCATATTCGTGACAGGAGGCATGAGTATGTTAAATGCTAAACCAAATTAAATTTCAGATGGCTAGAACGTAACAGGTAGTTCATGCCTTGAAGGCTGTTCTATTATCCCTCAGCATATAGAGGACAAAATAGAAGGCTGCTCTTCTATCTTAGTTCATTGAAGACAAAACTGATAATGGACAACAATCATTCTCCAAAAGGACACAAGAATTTTAGGCACCACATTGATTATATTAACTAAGAACCCAAACCCATATTTCCGGCCTCTTAGAAAGCCCACCATATGTAGTTTTATTTTTAATTAAAGAAAACTATGTTATACACTTAGGAAAGTTAAGACATATAAAGATACATTCTCCTCTTTTCTATAAACCCTCTTTTACTTCACACAGGGACTTATGATGAGCATAGTTAATATTGACGGTAAGTGGAAGGATGTTTAAAACTTGCCTTTTACTGAGAGAGATTACAAAGATATAAGAACTAGTACAGCTTGACCAACAAACAAAGAAACTCTTTGAGAAAGCAGTTCAACCAGTTTTATGAGAATAAGTGTAGAAATTAATTAAAGTAGCTTTATAAGACATATTTTTAGAATAATGATAAAAATATTATTTTATTTAGATTATTTGGTTTATAATTCTTAAGTTTTCAGCTGTATGGGTTTCTATATGCTTTAAGAATGGTTTACAGACTTTAGGATATTTTAAGTATAAGGTTTAAGGAAACTTCTTTTTTTTGAGAGAGAGAGAGAGAGAGAGAGAGAGAGAGAGAGAGAGAGAGAGAATTTTTTAATATTTACTTTTTAGTTTTCGGCGGACATAATATCTTTATTTGTATGTGGTGCTGAGGATCAAACCCAGTGCCACACACATGCCAGGCAAGCACGCTACCGCTTGAACCACATCCCCAGCCCTAAGGGAACTTCTTTAGATGGGCATTTTAGATTAGAAATAAGGTGCAGATGTACTTTAAACTTAAAAGGTTAATGATAGGTTAGGAGACTTAAAGTCTGGTTACGTACTTTGGCATTAGTTAATAAGAAAACAGCATATCTTGGGAAAAATAGTTCATCTTGGGAAAATCTGAAAAATGTAAATTAGTTACGCATTTTACTAATGATTCTGTACCCTTAATAATTGATAACTAAATGTCACATCCTGGAAAAATGTAAATTGATGTTATATTTTTCTATACCTCTAGTGGTGGTGGTTAAGGAAATGTCACGTCTTGGCAAATTTTTGAAATTATATAATCAATGATGTATTCTGAATCCATAATGATGAGAAAAATTGCAATAAAAGATGACCCAGAGAAAGCTGCATTAGAGCTCTCTGTCTCTGGAGATTGCTTCAATGGAACAACTCCTGCCTCATCCTTTTCGCCGATGCCACTCATGCTTCAGGAGTCCCTGGACCTAGTGAGGGCAGGACTCCGGCAGGATGTATATCAGTTATTTCATAGAATAGCCCTAAATTCGTTAATCTGTTGTTTCATTATTATTAGTTTCAAGTTATGGATTTTTGCCAGAGATTCCACTAATGTGATGTTTACTGCTTCTCAGCCAGTTGTGTTGGATAGCACATAATTCAGATGCACTAATATTAGTGATATTAGCTTTGATCCTGGGTAATGTGATAAGCCACAGGTTTCTCCATGGGAAAGCAATTGCTTTCCCTTTCTGAGTAATAGTTTCTTGCAGAGAGATACTTTGAGACAATCTCAATGTCCTGTTTACCAAACTTGTATCTGTAGGATTGTGTGATCACTCATTGTTTCTAACCCCATCATTCTTTCTACATTTTTCTTATGGCTTGCATTCTAGCATAGGAAGTATACTCTCCACTCCCATTTTTTTAAAAAATTTAAATTTATTTTAACTGTTACTTAACAACATAAAATCACACATACTTATGAGGTATCATATAATTATTTGATTTGTGGAGACATTCCATAATGTTCAAATCAGGGAAAATATATCTATGTCTTCAAAAATTTACCATTTTTATGGTGAAAATGTTTAAAATCTTTTCTTCTATCTCTTCTGAAAGATACAGTCTATTGTCATATAGATACACTATCTATCATCTCTCTCTCTCTCTCTCTCTCTCTCTCTCTCTTTCCATTATTTATGTAACCATGGAGTCATGGATTCTTATGTTACTCATAAGGTTACAATACATTTTCAATCAATATTTACTTTGCCATTCAAATTTTTGAAAAAAACACAACACTTGTATTAGTTTGACATGTCCCATTATACCTCATTTCCCACTTTCTGTTGTAGCAAGAAGTTCTAGGCTCATTTTGCACTTTACTGCCTTAGTACTGGTATCATCTATTTTTCTTAGGAGTCCTGTTTCCCTTTAGTGGAAAATGTAATATAGATGCCTAATGTGGGAGAATGGTGTGTTACCGCTACTGGCATATCATTACTTCTGTGCCCTCTCAATGAATAAAACTGGAAACTGCATGGGTATGTGTGTATAAATGAGAACACTGGCTCCAATTATCTTCAATATATTTATTCATTTGTTTCAACTAGAATATACAAAAAGGAATTGATAAACTGTAAAGAAAACTTATTAATGAGAACCTATTAAAGGTTTTGACATAAAAATTTATAGAAGTTAGAATATATAAATCATAAGGATACAATTAAATAAAGCATGAAAAATACCTACACATCTGTAGCTCATTACTTACAATTATAAGAACAAATCTTTTACCAGAAATTTCTCTAAATTCCCTTCCCAGTCATTGCAGTCTCCCAAATTCCAAGGAAACCACTCTTCTGACTTCCCCCCTTTTCATTAGTTTTACCTATTCAAGATAGGAAGTTGATATAATTGATGTAACACATGGATACACATACACACACACAGACACACATACACATTCTTTTGCCTCTTTGGCTTAATATAGGTTTTTGAGACTTGCATGTTGCACTTGTCAGTAACTCATGGCTTTTTATTGCTCAATAGACTTTCCTTGTATGAAATGCCAGTCTGTTTATTGCTTACCCTGCTAAGGATGTGGGGTTATTTCCAGTGTTAGGACATTACGTATAAAATGAACATTGTGCACAACACTTCTTTGCATGAATCTTTTCTTTCAGGTAAATTACCTAGGAGTAGAAATGTTGGGTAATTTAGTAAAGATGTGTTAACTTCACATGAAACTACAGCCAAACTATTTTTCACAGTAGGCTGCATCATTTTAATTCCCATCATAATTTAGAAGAGCTCCAGTTCCTCCAAATCTTATCCAAAACTTGTTAGGCTTGTCCTTTTAGTTTTGGTTACTCTGTGAATGCACAGCAGTACTGCAAAACAACTTGATTTTTTTCTGGTAATTAATTTTTAAGCACTTTTTAACATACTTACTATATATTTTCCTTTGTGAATTTTGTTCCACTCATTACTATTAATAACTTACAGAATGCTTTCTTTACAATAATGAGTAAATGTTAACTTTTGTAAAAATACTTTCTGCACCTATTGAGGTGGCTTTGGTCTGACATTATGTTCTGTTAGTGTAATGAATTACTATAATACATATATTATAAAGAACCTAAAATTATCTTCATTACTTAATTTCTATTTTATATATTTTTCTCTTATATTTTTTTATTTGCTTTGTTCCACTAATCTATGTTTTTCCTGGATTGCTAAAATAGAATCTTGAATTTCTGATTTCCAAATAGTTCTTATTTTCTGATATAGCTATTTAAAACTATAAAACTTCCTGTATCTATTGCTCCTTTAAATTTCTGCAAGTAAAACAGTAGTTATAGGGTGTAACTCATTGATATGGTATACATATATTGTTATCATTTTGGAACACTGTCAGATTTCTAGCCATCACATATTTTACCCATCATATCTCACCTTGCTGGCAACTTCATGGACTAATTATATATAAGGTTCCTATTATGTGCCTGGGTCACACATTGTCTCAGTGGCAATACAGATATTGTAACTGATTTCAGAGTTTGTCATTCCAAATTAACTACTAATAATTTTGTCTGTCCTTTATATTTGAAGTTGATTCTACAATTCATTGTCCATAGAATGTAAGCTCCTTCCCCAACCCCATTGATGAATGATTATTCTGTTCACATATGTAGTTCTTAGGAAGTATAGGCTATTTTTTTTATTTGTGGTCTGCATTTTAATAAATACCCTATTCCTAGAATCTTGGTAGAATCCAGAGATCCAGCTCTCAGTATAGAAGTTGAAGAAGAACAAACTCCTTCTCCCCACCTCCAGCATTATGGTCAGGTGATATTGGCTCAGTTGCTTTAATGCTTCTACTAGGGATATTGACTTGGGTTATGAATATATAGCTAAAGGGATATCTTCAAATTTAGTAGTAGTTACAGTGTACAATAGTGACAGCAAGTGGCATCCAGTGGCGGTGGTGTCCCATGGTGAGGTCAGTAGGCTAATAGCTGCTCTGACCAGGCGTTCTGCAGAATGACCTCTTGGCTTTTCTGACTTTGCTTGATTCCTGCTTCTGTGGGTTTTCCTGACAATTCTAAATAGTTCTAAATATTTCCAGTAAAGCCCGTTTCTGCTTAAATTAAACGGAATTTATTTCTCTTTCTTAGAAACTAGGAATCAGAATAATTATAAGACTCAAGGACAAAGATCATAGAGACATTTAATAGCCAATAAATAGAACTGTCAGTAAATGAAAAACTAATGTACCTCTTAGTGTCATAATGAGGTAGCAGTAATACCAGCTTGTCAATCTATTTGCTGCAGTAAGCCAGGTGAGTCAATAATCTAGAATCTATTCTATTCTTGGGCTTTGAATGATGCAGTTAACAGATCACTATATATAGTGTGTTATAGTAAATGACAAAAGGTATGTACAAATCCTTGTATATGAGTCACCAATATTCATCAGTCATACTAGAGTCAAAGAAATTTTTAAAATGTGGAGTATTTTACTACTCTAATTATGGATACTCTAAAAATTCTATCAGAAAAAAATAGTATATATTAAGCAATATGTACATGAATTTTGTGGCAAACAAAAATTTTCTCTTGTTCTCTCTCTCTCAACACACACACACAGACACACTTCTCTGTGAAGTAAACCATGTGCACTTGGAATTGTACACTTTCAATATAGCTGATATGGCTAAGACATTATTACCTTTTTCTACTAAACTGAAATATAATTTGGCTGAGACGTAACAGTAAGAGATAATGTTTGCTTTTCTACATAAAACTTCCTTCCTCATAATTTATAATATTTTGTTAACATTATCACCTCCTTCTCATTTACAATAAAATTAAATATTGAGATATAGCATGAGAATGGAAAGCTACATAGGCCTCATAATAGAGACTTGGGTGTTGGGAAAAGCAGTTAGGCATGAATAACATTAAACGCTGTGCTTATTTTTTTTCCTGTAAAAATGTAACCAGTCTCCTAAAGTGAATGTCTCAGAAAATGAGATGGTTTTAAACTTTTAAACCTAAATTAGCTTATAAGCTCATGGACATAAGTTGACACTGTTTCATAGAGAACTAACTCAGATGTGGATTTAAGAGAGAACATGTAATATTGACTTAGTTTGCTTAAGATGATGACCTACAGTTCCATCCATTTTCCTGCACAAGTGATATTTAGGAAAAAAACAAGAAAATATGAAATTAGAAGGTGGACCAATAGGGAAGAGGAAAGGGACTCTATCTGTGGAAAGAGGGGAGGTAAGAAAGCATAGCAGGGGTAATAGGATTTGGTATCCAAGCACATTATATGCATGTATGGAAGTGTCACAATGAAACTTATTAATAGTACAATTAATAAGCAGTAATAATTATCATTTAAAAAATGAAAAAGTACACAGTTTGATAGCAGAGGGAGAGAAATCAATGTTTTTAAAAAGCTCCTTAGGTTATTCTGTTACGTTGTCAAGGTTAAGAATCTGTATGTACTGATCTATAGCTTCAGGGTCTCATCTTCTACTCTAAGGTACACTTCCCCAAGAAGTTATGCCAAGTTTTTTTTTATTATTATTTATTTTGTTTGTTTTAATTACTGGAAATTGAACTCAAAACCACTTTGTCACTCAGCTGCCGCAGGCCGGCTGCAGCAAAGTAACGGGGGTCGGGTGGGGGGTGACGAACAACTTGTGTACATTGATACAGCAGGAGTAGGAGCCGTTTATTGTAGGACAACAGAGGTATTTATACATTCCCGCACAGCTTATCTTAATTAGCATAAACTAGATACAGCAGTCAACCAATAAGAAATCTCCACACTTAATGGCTCGCTGGCTCCACCTCACAAACCACTCCCCCTGGCAAAATGCCAGGCGTCATCCAGACTTGTTTACAGACTTTTAACATTTGCCAGGCGCCATCCTGACTTGTTTACAGACTCTAACACTCAGCTACAACCTCATCCCTTTTTATTTTTTAGTTTTGAGATAGGGTCTTGCTAAGTTGTCCAGACTGACCTTGAATTTGTGATTCTTCTGCATCACCCTTCTAAGTAGCTGGGATCACAGGTGTGCATCTGGTTGTGCCAGGGTTTTAAAAGAAAAGAAAATACTTTATTCCTTTTAAACTTTGTATTTGAAGACTTACCATAAAAGCTATTCAATAATAGTTTATCAAAAATGCTTTGTCAGAGAAGAGAAAATCATCTTAAACATTTAATTACCTAACAATCATTGGTGTGACCAAATTTACCACATTTTTTCATAGCATATGTTTTATGAGAATTTTTATTTTTAAGATAAATTTAGATGAGGAATTACAATAATTGGTGAAAATCCCTATAGTCATTCCTGAGGGTGAAAGTCATAAATGATGAGTCAGATGTATCTTCAACTTATAGCAAAATTATCCTCCTCTTGACATTCACGGAAGTCTTTAGTGATTGATTTGACCTCTGGAAGAGATGTGAGGAGTGCTTATAAGCTATTCTTTTTCGTTTTCAGTTGCTTGACACTTCTTCACCTTCATTGACCAAAGTCTTCAGGATGATTCTATAGCTGCTGACAATCACAGAAGATTGTCTTGGAGAAGTCACATGGAGAATACAAACCACATTCCCTCTTCAACTTTGGAGGTGAAATGGGGACAGGAATGGAGTGTGAAGAATGAAGTATGAAGTATTATAGCCATAATTCATAAGTTTGAATGTAATTTAGTAAGAAATAACAGAATAAAATAACAAAACTGAACAAAGTGCTATAAAAGTTATAAAAGTAATTATGCTTACTGGTGGTCTTAAAAACTAAGATAAATTTATACAATTTGAATAACCTAAAAACCTTGAATACTGCATATATTTTTATGAATACTGTGTATATTTTTATGATTTATATTTATATATCTGAAAGAAAAGTTCAAATAGTAATTAAGTACATCATGTCAATGCCACCAAAGTTAGAACTAAGAATACCAATGCTGTGCTGAGTGACAAGAAAGGAGCAGAATCCATCCCTCCAAAACTGACTTCAATGCGTTGTTTCTGGCTGCTGTGCAGCTAGCTGCCCAGTCTCACTCACATTTTGTGTTTCATCTTGAGACAGCTGGGCTAATGAGGAATCATTTGGTATACGATCATTAAAAAACTAGTAAAGACTACAATTTTCCATGGACAAAGATATTGGAATACTTGCCATTGTAGGAATGGATCATGTGAATTCTTTTGGAAAGCGCTCAGTATTCCTTATACTAAATCACCTCCAGGCACTTTCCCAATCTTCACTAAAATAGCCTGCCAGGTAGTGTACCCAAGATTAATTCAATTACCAGGAACTCCGGAAAAAATAGAATATTTTTACCCTCATCATTCCTATTTCTTTTCATCATCAACACACTTCATTAATCATATTATTAGAAAGCAAATGCAGTGAAAAAATGGGGAGATGTAAGTCTTTTTTCCCGGTTTCCAGAATTTATTAATTCAGAATGAAAGGGTTAAAATGATTTCCATTCCCTTCAATGTATGCAATGTCAGAACAACAAGCCTGCTGCCTGTTCTGTTCATGGTGGTACCCAGAGGAGGGGGAGGGGAGAGAAAAGCATCTCTAATTACTAAGGCATCAGAACCTCCCCTCCTCTCATCAAGTGCATCCCTGAACAAAGTGAGGCTAGAGGGTTTCTCAAGCCTGTTTCTCATGGGGCGCTTTGGCCCTTGCGAGGTACCTCTTTCACTCTGATTTCCCTTTTACGAAGCAGGTGAAAGGCCATTTGGCACCAGCCAGTTTCTTTTTACTCCAGCTGCCTGTGAAGAGCACGGTTGCCAGGCAACCAAGTCTCAGACTCTCTTTGTGCCCACATCCGGCAAGGAAATTTTGAGGTTTGAGGCTGTCTGTTGCAGACAACTTACATTGAAATGCCTTTAGGTTTTTAGAAATATTTTTTAATTCCTTACAGTAAGACTACATTATCCTTCCCAATTTTCTCTCTTTGGGGAAAGAGACTACTTGGAATGGATTTGGCTATATTTCCACAGGAAAATAACCAGACCTTGACTTCCAAATCAGAAGTAATTTACATTTTAAAAGAAGAGCAAATGAGCATCACAGCTGCATTTCATATGTTCCTTCCTGTCAGCTTAATTTCTTTGATTTTTCTTTTCCCATTCTTACCCTGTTTAATTTTTGTGTTTGCTTTTCTTTCCCCCGCCCTTTATTCTATCCCACTTCCGTGTACATTTCATTTATCTTTTACTTTTGTTCTCTGTCCAGTGGCAGGAACTCTGTGTCATTTGTACATTCATATTTAATCAATTCTTCACCCATTGGAACAATGAATTTGAATGAAGTGAATCTGGCTTTTCTTTCCAACTTCACTGGTTGATATTTTATTCTTACTTTTGAACTACTTTTTTTTTTTTTTTTTCCCTCAACGTGTGAGTAGGGAAGGTTATGAGGGAAATAACTGACCAAGTATTCTCAGTTTTTATTTGGACTGTTCTCTGGCAGAAAAACCTACCCTACTGCCCTCTGAACCTCCCAATGTGTTCTCTCTGCTTATAAGGTAGCCTTCTTGGCACATTCCATTAGCTTTGAACCCACAAAGCTTTCCAGGTTATTTTGGCTCTAAATCAATGTAGGATTTTCTCTTATTTGCTTAATGTTCTGAGGATACTTCAATGGTATTTCATTGAAAAGACATGAAAAGGATATGTATCCTTTTGTTCTTCATTTCTGAGTCTGACAATGACTCATAAAATATATGAGTGCAAACAGACCTAGCTGTGTTTTTATTCTTAATGCTGGGGTCTGGTGCTGCAAGAGGAAACACTTGGTGATGATCAAAGAGGAGGGGTTGAAGTTCTTCCAGAAAGATGTACCATCAAGGCAGCAATGCACAGACTTCGTCTGGTTACCTCTCTCATGCCTCAATATCAAACATCCTGATATTTATTTATCACTTCAAGGTATGAAGTAGTACAGAAATTTATTTACTCACCCAAAATTTGTTACAACATGAAAGTGGAATTATTCAACGTCCTGCTCTGAAAATCAACTGTTGCAGATACATTTACATGTCAAAGCTGTTAAAAATGGTCTTAATTGATAACTATAATAGTAAGCACTCTCATGAATTTGAGTAGTATGTAACCAATATATATCCACATACATTTCTGGAATCTATAATTAAAAACATTTGCTTATACATTTATGAGTCACTATGTGATCTTCCATGTTTTCTATGAAAAACCTGTAAAAGTATTCTTTCCTTTCCTACATGATAAAATAAGTGTACTGTGCTATAGTAGACCAAAAATCAGGAGGTATATATTTAATTGAAATTGAATTTCCTGGTAGCTTTTTTTCCCCCTCCCAGCTTGGGCAATTCCCTTAAATTTAATCTAAATTCTTTCTATAAAGTTGTGAGATTGGAATGGAAATTCTCTGCTGTTCAAATTCTATCACTGAATTTGAAAATCACTAAACCTGTCAGTGATTATGATTTTGGAAAGAGATAGTACAGCTTTTGTTTTTATAGTGGTGAAAAAAGTGTTTTACCTCCTTGTATTTGTTAATTGAGTTATTTTTTACTTAGACATGCAATTTCAAAATTTATAGCTGTTTTTAACTCTATAGCAAATGGTTAAATTGCATTTTGTGGAGACTGCCCACACTTGAAACTAGCTTCATTATTTACTAGTTGTAAAACATGGGCATTTTTTATATCTTTGTATTCAGTTTCCTTATCTGTCAATGGGAATAATAATACCACCCTTCTAATAGGGATATTGTGAGGAGGGAGATGATTCATATATGTCTTTTATATATAAATAAAGGTTCATTAGCAACTAATATATCTATATCTAAATATAGATATATTAGTTGCTAATATGTATATATTAGTTGCCGATGAACCTTTATTTATTTATTTACATGTAGTGCTGAGAATCAAACCCAGTGCCTCATACATGCTAGGCAAGTGTTGTCCCCCTGAGCTACAACCCCAGCCCTCACATGTCTTAAGCAATGATTGTAGTATTAATGTGTTGTTGATACACAGGAGCTTTATTATTATTCTGGTGTCACCAACTATCTCAAACTGTTATCACTCCATATTTTATTAGTGTAATAATAGCCACCTACTTCCAAAGTCTCTTTCTTTAAAATCTATTCTATTCATTTCTCCTAACTTAGGTTGCCCAATACACAGCTCTCTTTATTTTTCTCTCCTGCTAAAGATGTTAACCATTTCAATGAACTCCATACCCAGTAGAACTAACTGTAAGTTAGCCTGGCATTTAAGGTTTTTATTAATATTGGTTCAATTTATCTTCATAGTTTTATTTAATCATTTCCTCACATATGCATGCTTTGGTCGAATGGAACTGTTCAAGTATCCCTGTGACCATATTCTCTGTTTACATGTGTTAAGGTCTTAGGGACAAATAATGTGATGTCTAGTATTAATCTAGGCCTGGCACACAAGTAAGAATGCAGTGTTTCTTAAAATGAATTGCCTTTGTTCATATTGTTTTCCTTGCAAAAGCCTTTCCTTGTTATCTTTACTTAAATAAGACTGACTCTTCAAGGTCACATCTAAATATCATTGACTTACCACCATTTATAGGCTACCTACTTCCTGTCAGTATTATCATGTATCCATTTTCTAGCATTTATAGTCTGCCGTGATTAAAAATTATTTTTGTCATTATCTTATGCCCTAATTTTTAATGTTATTGAGAACAATATACTTTATCTAAATTTTATTTCTTACTCTGCCTAGCATTTTACTTTTATATTTTGTCAGTGTCCATTTGTGAATAAAAATAAACAATAGAATATTAGGTTTTATGTATTGTTTTGTCACTGTTTTCTTAGAACAATTTTTCCCCATAGAAATTAATCTGCGTTCATTGTCTGTTAGAGTCTGTAAACAAGTCAGGATGGCACCTGGTAAAATGCCAGAGGGAGTGGTTTGTGAAGTAACTCCAGGGAGCCATTAAGTGTGGAGATTCCTTATTGGTTGACTGCTGTATCTAGTTTATGTTAATTAGATAAGCTGTGTGGAATGTATAAATACTCCTCCTGTCCTACAATAAACGGCTCCTACTCTTGATGCATCAATCTACACAAGTTATTCATCACCCCCGGTTAGTTTGCTGCGGCCAGACTGCGGCAGATGGTGGCCTGTTATGGGGAGCCCCGGGACACTCGGGGGTAAGTGACGAAAAAAAAAAAAAAGCTGCCCGACCATAGATAGAACGGGAGCAGATAGGGCTAGAGGAAAAATGGCCATTTTGAGAAAATGGAGAAGATTGATACAGTATGTTTGTGTTTTCTTTTGTCTTGGTGTATTGTATTGTCTTTACGATGAAAATATGGAAGAGGTGTTAAGTAAATTACTAAGGGAAGAAGGCACCCCAGTGGACCCAAGAATAGTTAGGACATATGTTGATAGAAGCCCAGGAACTCTAGTCAGAAAAAAGAAAAAAGTTCAGAGGAAGAAGGATTATCAAGAAAGGAATTGCAAAAGGCTATTACTAAATACAGGATGCCACTGCTGGAGCCCAAATCTAGACCTGACCTGGAGGCACAGTCTCGCAGGCTCTTGCTCCCTGTGCCCAGTGGCAGTTTGAGTCCCCGGCCACTCCCCGTCTGGGGCTTATCCCATTCCTTCATTAATGTTTCCTTCACATGAGGGTGATTTTATCTTCATTTCAGCTATCGAAGCCTTATTTCAGGTCCCAACTAGGCCCCAAATTCTCCATGGAGCACTCCATGATGACTTTGGCCATGTTTCTTTCTTTCACCACTAAAAAGAGAAATGTATATACTTAATTGATCACTTAATCATGCATAGAGCCCAGAACAATGAAACTGAGAGGATTTAAAAGTTCTTCTTACAGAGGTTTGAATATCAAAACTTGATAGCAGTTAGTTCCATATTAACCCACTCTTTGTAGTTCCTTTCTTCTTTTCCTCTGTGTTACCTCCTACATTATCTACACAGGTATCATTCCTGGATGATCATTTTTAAGGTATTCAAGAACCTTTGTATTTTTCCAATCACCTCCATCATATAGTAAATTGTAAATGTGATAAGATTCAATAGAAAGATATGCTTTAAATTTATTTCCACTTTTTTCTACACTTTAGTCTTTATATTCCAATTAAATATTATGTCCTTGGAAGCAGAGATCACATCTGGAATTTCCTTTGGAGTTCCCATATTGGGAGTATGATATTGTTCAATACTAGATCTTCAACACATGAACACTATTAGTAATTAGATAGAAGCTACCTGTCTAAATGACCTAGTTCACTTTAAATTCATTTCATAATATGTGGCACCCTAACTTCATTCCATTTTCCTGGTCTACTGGTTCTAAGTTATTGTTATATTACAGTTTTTGGCTGGTCTATTGGCTTTTAATTTACTGTCATACTTACTGGATGTCTCAGTAACTAAGGCAACCAAGACTTTATCTTTGCAGAAAATTCTGGCAGATTCATCTTGGAGTGACGTAACTGGATCCAATAGGATTTATTCTCTGTGCTCTATTAATGCTGCTCTTACCACTGAAGATGAAATTGGGGGGTATTAAAGATAGATGTGGAGTTGCCTATATACGGTGCATAGTAGTGTTTTGTAAATACCATCTCATTTTATTTTCTCTATAAACCTATGAATTGATGCCACTAAACTATTTTTAGTAGATATGAAAACTGATACTAATAAAGAAGTATTATATGTAATATCTTATCCCCAAACTTGATCTCAGTCCTGTCTAATTTCAAGGTTCCTGCCAACAGAAGGGAACAACATGGTAAAATTCCAACTTTAATATGCAGAAAAATCACCCAAGTAACTTCTTAAAATACATACTGGGATATATTCAGAGGATTCCAATTTGTTAAGTCTGAGACTAACAAATTGTACTCTGCATTTTAACAAAAAACAAAAGAGGTTTCATTTAGGAAAACTTTGTGATATAAATAGTTAAAATAATAATTATAATTATAGCAACTATATAACACTTGGATAAATATTGAACTGTCTGTCATTAACTGCACCAGTCCTTTCTATTTTGACTGTTTTAAAATATTTTATATCATAATTTGTTGTTTCATTTGTACATACACCGTATGAACTATATATTATCATTTTATTCTTTTACATTAGGAACAATTAGGGAGCCATACGAAAGGGTAGCCATGGAGAATGGTGTCACAGAACCCAAAGGATGCGAACACATCAAGAGTGGATGATGTCAGAGCCACCAGGGACAAGTGGCATAGGTAATGAGGGGTGTTCTCTGGATTTGTAGATGAGATAGTGAGTGCTGTAGATGAGGTAGTGAGTGCAACCTTCGCAAGGTTGACTTGAATAAGAAGATGGGATACTAAAGCAAAACTTAGAGAGTTAAAGAATGAATAAAACAGCTTAAATTATTATTTATGAGTTTCCAACAAAAAGTAAGGGGAAATGAAATGTTGTTTTAGAGAATAATGCAAAATTGGATAGGAATTTTATTTTATATCTTTAAGATAACAACGAAAATATCAAGGGGGGAGAACAGAGAAGAAAGAGGATGAAAAGGTACAAAAAAAGAGGGTGAAAAGAGGCTCAGAAAAAGTCAAATTAATGAGACAAGGTCTTGGAGAAGGTGGGATAAATATGAGAAATACTTTTTGGAGGTAGGAGGGATAAGAAAGGATACACACAGCCAAGGATATAGATACAGGTATTTGACTCAAGATATAGACAAAAGCTTTTAAGTGTAGGGATGGAAAATTAAAGTAGCATTTAAGTGATTTAAGTGATGAATTCTGGTTTTTTAAGAAAAAGAATTTAGGCACTTTATTGTATGTTTTACATCCCTATAAAAAGAATCCAAGGATTTTTCCTCCTGTGTGTTTTTGTCTTCTTCGTGATCCATGATGTCAGCTGAGATTGGCAATACAATGAAATCAAACTGATGGGATGATAGCAGATTATTCTGTCATCTTTCTAGGTCTTTGAGCTGCACATCAAATCTGGGGCTTATCACTCCACATTTGTTTAAACTGCCTGTGAGGTTGACGACAATTTTCCCAGCTCCGTGATCATCAGTGATTTCAAATTCGCCAACTTAACCATGCTTCATCATTACAGTTAGAAACTGGACGATGGCTTTGGAGCACCACCTAATAAGGACTTGGCATTTGCCTTTCTTTTTGGCATTGTTGATGCTCTTGAGAGCATCAGCCAGGAATTCAGGCACACTATTATGGTGGCACGAAAAGATCCCAGAAAAGTGTATTCTGCTTTCTGTGCTGATAAAATTAAAAGTGTCTTTTACAAGCTAATGAAAATTTGAAATAGCTATTGTGAGGAAAATGAGGTAGAGTTGAATAGAACAATTTAAAAGATTGAAATGGTGCAAAAAAAACCATCTGAGGGGAAAGCTCCTATATTGGAATGACATAAATATTATAACTGTGTAGGTTTTGTTCAGTGTGTTTACTAGAATCAGAGACACAGACATCAGTGCAGGGTTCACCTTGGTTTAGGAGTTTTGTGGTGTGGGATAACAGGGAAGGGGACTTGAATGGGTGACAGTGGGCTTGGTGAAATGAAAGACTCCAGATAATCAGTTTAGGAAGGACAAAAAAACTAGTAGATTCTTACAGACAGGGAAAAGAGTGACCACTGAACTGAGTTTTAAGAAGATGGTAAAGTAATTAAAATGGGAAAGAGCTGAAAAAGCTGTAAGCTGTAGTCTGAAAATGGAAGCTATTTGACCTAATCTATTTATTGTATATGATAGAAACCTTAAAGTAGTGAGATTTTTAGCTCTCACAATCAATCAATCTCTATGTCCATTTATCTATCTACCATCTGTTTTTTTTTTTTTTTTTCTGTGACATTTCAGGAAATCTGAGACCTTACAGGCTGAGGTCTAACTTTGGCTTTCCTTTCTTTTTGTGCTTTATGATTTACCTGGATGTTTTATTCCCTGTCTCTATCACTATGCATTATAGCATGAATTACTCTTCATTAGTAAAATCAGAACAAAGAAGTATTTATTCCTCTCATTTCTAAAATAATAATTAATTATGTTGGCTGTGCATCAGAATCACCTGAGGAACATGTTAAAAATTTAAATTTTGGGCCTTTATGTTAGACCACCTTAATCACTATCTCTGTGGGGGTAGATCCCAAAGAATCTGTATTTTAAATAATTTCCATGGGAGATTCTCACTCACAAAATTATTTTAAGAGATGACAATTCCAACAAGGCAGAGCTTATAAGGTGTTTTTTCTTTAATTTACCAATTTATATTCAGTAAACAATGAAATGGTAATGGTGCTGCTGGTTGACTTTGGGGTTGGAGTGGAAAGGCAATAAAGCAGATCATTTGATTTTGGAATTGCTGCATTTCTTAAATTCCTTTCTTATGCATAACACTCCTTAAATGCATATTATATCCCCATCTACCATTAATAATCACACTGTACACATTTGTAAAAACCTAATGAAAGGAGAAATCAATGTGATTTAGATTGCACCATTAAAATCTTGAAACAAAAAATCCAAACAGTAGAAATGATTACAAGTAAATGGTGTTTTGAAAAATAGATAATTGTTGAGACTACAGGCAAATAAGAGTTTCAGTTCAGAAAGGAATAGAGATGTATTGATGATGACTACAGATACCACTTGTTGATTGAGTTAGAAATCTGACAGATGTCCATATATTTGAAAAATGATGCCATATCTACATTTTGCTTTTGTGGGTAGTTCTGCGATCAATAATCAATGGTGTCTCTTGTCATTGAACTGTCTGTGGTTAACTCTCCTTCACTGAAAAATTTCAGTTTACAAAAAAGAATAAATCTTATTTTTGGTATCCAGGTACTTAGAGACATGTAGAGTCTATTTTATTTTCCTCAGTGCTTGCTTACAGTTTTCAAGGAACAAAGGCACAGTGCCACATCTAAAATCTCCCCTCAGTGGCATAGGATTCAGGCTTCTGTATATTGGAATTATGAATCATACAACAAATGAACACACTACACTCATGGATGAAAAAATTACACAGATTTTTTTTGATTACTTGATAATATTCTATGTGGCGGTATCCTAGTACATAAGCAATGACAATATTTTCAAAACTATCCTTTTGAGAATAAAATATATCTTTGATATATTTTCCTTATATCTGCATTTTGTGCTTTTATTTCATCTTTTAAAATGATTCCAGTTTAACTTAATACAGAGGTAAGCACTGTTTCTTGTCCTCACATCCTCCCTTCATCCATTTATTTATTTCTCTGTGTATATATAAAAAAATTATTGATGTATTTCTTACTTCAAATGTACTTCAATGTTAGAAATCTTACTATAGAAATTATTTCTGGAATAAGAATGGAAGAACTCAAAACTCAGAATTGCCTAATCTGAATATGCTGTAGAATATGAACTTTGCCTTTCTTTGGTGACAAATAAAACACTGGCTGTCAGATATTGTGCAAGTTACTCTCACATGATAGAAGCTGATGAATTAAATTTCTACATGGAGTATCTAAGTTTTACCTCTCTCAAGTGAATCACTACCCCTTTGTCCCTTCTAATTCTAGTAAATATGCTCAGATCCATGGATTGTCTATATTCAAGGAGAACTGTGTAACACTAAGCAAACATGCTAACTCCAGTGCTTCTACCAACACCATTTTGAATTTTATATACCCTCTTGAAAAAATTCTCTTAGGTCAGGGCCAGAAGAGTCAACACTGGTTAATTTTATTCACATAAAAAATATCTTCAGGGCTGGGGTTGTGGCTCAGTGGTAGAATACTTGCTGAGCATGTGTGAGGCACTGGGTTCAATTCTCAGCACCACATATAAATAAATAAAAAATATGGTCCATTGACAATTAAAAAAAATATTTAAAAAATCTTAAATGTTAACTCTTTTTAAAAAATGAATTTATGGCCCCATTTTTCTAAGTAAATAATCAGGATGCTCTCTTTGGTTTGGATTCTAGCTAATGATACTCATAGTATATAACTGAGCTTTGTCTTTTGGGTTTGTACATATTTTGGGAATTATGCTGTCTCTGTGGTAACTAACAAATGACCCTGACATTGTTACAATTATCAGATTCTATCCCTTAGCATAACTCCATATTATTTTAGTATTCTGGCCTCAGTGCTCTCTAATCTGAATTTTGGGGCCACAACCTAAACTTGGGGCATGCTGCTCTGTTCTGATCATACTACTTGGTTTTGTACTTGCCATGTTGTCCTTTATAACACTATAATCATCTACTTTCATGTAGATACAATTATCTCATACCTGGATGATAGAAAAATGCCCCAACTTGCCTTTATGATGCTTCTCCTCAAATTCACACCTGTATTATTGCCAAATTAACTGTCCTAAAAATGCACTCTCACTATGATACTGTCTTTAGTGAAAAGCTTTGATGGCTCTACAATGCTTGAAAACATCAAATTTCGATTACTTAATTCATCATTTTATGTTCTTATATACAGAATGTTTGCTGTTTTTTAAGTCTTATATCTAGTTACTTTCCTATATATAGCTTTGACTCTTGGTCCTGTTTATATTGCTATACTAAAATACTAGACTGAATATTTTATAAGGAAAAGAGGTATATTTTTGTGTGAAGTTTTCCAAGTTGAAATATCCACACATGGGTGGCCAATGTGGTGAGGGCCTCATGCGGTATCATAATGTGGGGAGAGGAGGGTGGCATCACATGGTGGGATTGTGTGGAGAGTTTTGTGTGCAGAAGAGGCCAAACATGGGATGGACTTACTTTATAACACCCATTCTCATGGTAACTAATCCAGTTCTGTGAGATCCAATCCATTCCCTCAAGAAGGGTATTAATCTCTTCCAGGGATAATGCCCTTCTGAAAGAACTATCTTGCACTAGACCACACCTCTGAACAATTTTTGCTACCTCTTATTGCTGTTACATTGGGGGGTCAACCTTATGGTACATGATTCTTCAGGGAAAAAATCATATCCAAACTATATAGCACTCTCGTTATTGTTGAATTATGCACCATTTATTTTTTATTTATCATACTTTTCTTTTTGAAATAATATTCCTCTCTAATCTAGCTATGCAAATTATACTAATTCCTAAGGTTAAGTTAAATTCTACTTTTTCATTGAGATTTTCCTAATCCTTCTTGTAGGAAGTCATTTCTCATCTCTGAATATCTATAGTTTTATGTTTTGATTATTTGATGTTCATCAGGTATTGTTGTAGCTATTTGAAAACTTTAAATATCTACTCAACCAGAGAGCAAACCTTCAATAATAACACTTTAAAATTTTACTTTGTATTTCAAAATAGATTTTGGCTTAATAAACACAATGAACAAAATGAAAAATATTTTTATTAACAATAAAGGATAATATATCAAAGTAAAATATCACAAGTTTAATGTAAATTTTAAGATAAGACGACTGGGGATGTAGCTTATTGGTAGAGTACTTGGATAGCATGCCCAAGGCCCTGAGATTTATCCCCAGAACTGGAAAAAAGATTAAGACAATGATAATCATCTTTAAAGCATGAGGACTAAAATTTATTGTCTTTAACACCATTTCCATGGTGTCCATATGATCTCAGTAAGGATTCTTGACTTCTAAACTATTTTCAACCAACAAACTGTAAGATTTAAATAGAATTCACACAAGAGAGCAATTACTTTCTTGATTTACGTAGAAAGCAATAATAAAACACCCTAGAATTTAACAATTAAAAGATCTCATCCTTAGTTTTATTTTATTTTTTATTAAAAAAAGAAAAACAGGTAATATTTGGTTTATAAATAATTAATTTATTTACTAATTCATCAAAAGGTATTTGTTAAACTTTGACTATGCAGAAAACTAGGAACTGGGCATATGACGGTAAACCCTTTCTTAGTCTATGTAGAATTTTGAAGATTTAAGGTCATCAGATATTATTAGCCTATGAAGAGAAAAGAACATTTCTATTTAAAAGATACTGAAGATAATCTAGGATATTTTGGGAAAATAAATGATATGTTATCCAATTCTCTAAATTCTCAAAGAAAAAAAGGTAAGTATCATCCATGTGCCATGCTATGTCCTAGTTGATGTCATCCTGCTGTTAGAGGCTATTACAGTTCCAAAATTCATTATTCTTTCCCAGCACAGTGGGCACTTCACTCCATTGATTTTAGACTTGTTTTTATTATTGCTTTGACCAGTGAAACGTGTGAAGTATGGTCACAGTATGACCAATTTTACATAAGGCTTAAGAAGTAGCTAGAGTTTATGTTTCTATTTGCATTATTGCCATTTGCCATAAAATCTTGCCTCATATAGTCACTGTTTGGTCTTGGTTCCAGAAAGAGAACTACATGGAGGAGATCTGAACTAAGACAGCAGGCTGGAGTCAGACTTAGCCAAGTCAAACTGAGTGTTGGGCAAAGTTCTGTTGACATCAAATATTGAATAAGAAAAATAGTTGTTTTTCTAAGACTCTAAGAAATTGGGTTATTTGTTACTGTAGAAAAGCTGAATAATTCAACAGTGAGGGAGATATTGTGTTCAGTAAAGAAGAGACATCATCAAACAGGTAATTATCAATGCTCTGTGTATTTTGAGAAAATAAGAGTTTTTTTTCAGAATTGTATATAGTTGGTTAATTTATATTATACTGGAGAAAAAGAAAATATTATGGAGTGGCAATTACTTACATATAGGTTAATTTATTTTCTAGTCATAATTTAGTATACTCCACACCAACTTCTGTTAAGGATTAGATATATGTTTGGTAAAGTATGTCCTGGATAGATAATTGGACACTGTATTCAAAATCAAAAGCAGTTGCTGCTTGATATGAATTAATCCCATGTAGTTCTAAGTTATTTTAATGAAGGAATAAAGGCATCCATTCAGTTCTGTCTTTTCACTTGATTTGCTAATGTCCCCTGTAGTTTCTGTGTGATACAAGACCTCTCCAGGTATAAGCTTATTCTGTTACTTTAGTTACCCTTGTTTTTTTAATCACTCTTATGAAAATACCTGGCAAGAAAAGCTTAGAGGAGGAAAAGTTTATTTGGAGCTCATGGTTTTAGATGTCTCAGTCCACAGATAGCAGACTACATTTCTCTGGGGCTCAAGGTAAGGCAGCACATCATGGGAGAAGGCACAGCAGAGGAAAGACACTCAGTTAATGGGGGAGGTCAGGAAGGAGAGGGGGTGGGGAGAGAGAGAGAGAGAAGAAAGAAGAAGGAGGAGGAGGAGAAGGTGGTGGAGGAGCAGCAAGGGATTGCAGATTAAATGCACCCTTTCAAGGCATACCTCCAGGGATCCACCTCCTCCAGCTGTGTCCTAACTGCTTACAGTTACCACCCAGTCAGTCCATTCAAACTAGAAGGACTGATTAGGTTATAGCTCTCACAATCCAATCATTTCACATTTCTGCTGTATCCTATGTGGTGAATGTCAACTGCTGTTAGAGACTATTGCTGTTCTGGAATTCATTATCCCCTCCCTAACACAGTGGACACTGCACTCCCCTGATTTTGGACTTGTTCGTTTGATTGCTTTGACCTGTGAAATGTGTGAAGTTTGATCACAGTATGACCAATCTTAAATGAGATTTGATACAGGAGCTTTTGCGGGACATCTCACATCCAATTATAGTAAGAGTATTTCTCTCAAATTATGGAATCAGAGACTATTTACCTTACTGTGGTTCATGAGTTGATCTGGTTCAACACCTTCTTATTGCAAGCAAAGCAACTGAGGCCCACAGTCTTCTGTTGGAGTTTGGGAAGATTCAAAGATGAATCTCAGGTGTCCTGATTTCTGGATCACAATACCTACAACATTGAAAAAAATATTTCTTTATATAATGTCTTTGAATAAATTTTAAAGAGCTTGGGAGGTTGAGACACAAGCTCAACGTCAACCTCCGCAATTTAGCAAGATCCTAAGCAACTAAATAAAACCCTGTCTCAAAAAAGATAGAGAGTTGGGGATGTAGCTCAGTGATAAAGTACCCCTGTGTTAAATCTTCAGTTTAAAAAAAAAGAAAGAGGAATAATTGAAGACAGGTATCATAAGTTCATATGGTAATTCAGCGTAAGAAGCAGGAGGTAAATTGTGGAGTCTGAATATTTTATTTACTGTGGAGCAAACAGATCATACAGGCATAGAGGTCTACATTTCTCTGACATTCCTGGTCATACTATACACTTTTATTTATAGTATTTTTCACTATTTATAAATATATAATTATTTGTGTGGTTAGTCAACTAATGTAAACTTTTAAGACTCCATGAAGGCAGAGAAAGTGTGGCCCCAGTAACTAACACATACTTGACATATGGTAAGACTGAGTACAATTTTGAATAATTAATGAACACTCTTCATTCATTTCAGATAAGTAGGTTTTTATATCTCACTATATAATGTGAAATAGATCCCATGCTAAATTTACCTCTTTTTTTGCTGGCAAATTTTCAATAGAACACAGCAGTATTTCATGAAGTCTTAGGAAATAAATTAATGATTTACTTTTTGAAGATTTTTATTAACAGATCACATAATGAATACAATATTAAAGTATGGCATTAGTGATAACGGTAAAATATGAATTGACAAAATTATTGCATTAAAATTGTTTAACTTAAGAAGATAATCAGGGTGCACAGTGACTCATAAAATGAAGATCTGTTCAAGTGGAATTAATAGAATTACTAATAAAACAGTTCAAAGTTATTTGAATGACTAATGCTTAAGATACAGTGAACTAGAAAGGCAACATTGCTTTTAATATACTATTTCTATATTAAGAAGAAATATCTGTTAGACTAGAGTGAACTCAATCCCTGTCATTTAATGTTGTATCGTCAAGATAAAATAAGGTTTTAAGGAGAGTAATAAATGTCCCAGATACTTAATTTGCTAGCTATTTTTGGTATTCCAGGCATAAGCAGGTAAGAGGAAAGGGAACGCCCATATGTAGCTTAGTACCTGCCACTGTAATCTTGATGTGTTGGTGTGATAGAGCCTCTAATGATCTTCATTTTTTTTTTTTTTTTTGCCATTTGACTTCCTGCATCCTCTAAGAGCTTTTCATGAACTGTTGAAGAATTGTATGATCCCTTTTAGAACCCAAAATTAGGGCAATGCAAAGGAAAACTTGAAATAATCAAAATATTATATCATCAAGTGAAAATTATCCATGTATATTTATGGTTGTAAAAGAACTATGAAGTAATTGATGGAGTTTCTAAGGAAGCCACCAAAAAATATCATCCCTTTTCTCCAAACAATTGCTAAATTATTTGAGAAATAAAACAAAGGAGTAAATGTCTATGTCAAAATATCAACTTAATCACTGCTAGAGGCAAGGAAGCAAATTGTGACTTTAGCTAATGTCTATTAGCTAACTAGGTTTTCCACCTAAATCCCAGAATTAGGAAGAATTCATCCATTGAAGGAAGATACTAAACCTGAAGCTGGTCTTCTCTTAACACACTCACCAGAGCTGGCTGCTCTAAAAGAAAGGGCAAAGGAGGGTGAACACCTTCTGCAGGAGGCTGGCATCAAGAGAAAACAAGAGGGACAGTTTGACCAGTTATTCCCACGTTTCGAATTGGAAAAGTCATTCCTTGTTCTCAGGGAGAAAATGAGTAAACAGGAGCAACAAAAATGCTGGAAATACTGTAACTGAACTCTGCAAACACAAAGAAAATTGAGAAGAGGAATGCTTGCCTCAGTTGCACTTGGTAATTTTTTTTTTTTGTGTGTGTGTGTGGCAATATACTTATGTTCTTATCCTCCAAAAAGCAGGGACAAAAGTAGATCTCAGGTCTTTTCTTTCAAGTCTAGAACGATCTCAGTTAAAAATGAAAGTTAAGAATAATTTATGGCAAGTTATTTATGTTGATAAGGACAATAAACACTAGAAACATTTTTTTTTTTTTATTAAATAAAAGTGTGTAGAACAGCTGGGTGCTGCCTGTAATCCCAGCAGCTCAGAAAGCTAAAGCAGGGGGATTGCAAATTCAAAGTTAGCCTTAGCAATTTAGCAAGTCCCTAAACAACTTAGAGAGAGACCCTATCTCAAAAATAAATGAATAAATAAATAGGTAGATAGATAAATAAATAAGTAAATAAAATAAAAGTAGAACAATTAAAAATCAGTTGAAGGTCATAAAACAGAAACTTAATGTACTTTTAAAAAGGCATATTTTAAAATATGCTCATTTAGTTTTCAGAAGTACTACTTTATCATAAATAAAATGTGTATATATTTACTATATATTTAGTAAAAATTAGAAGAAAATAGATAAAGGGAATATATTTTTCTTTTTTATACTTCTCAAAGCAATTTCTCTGTACATGTTTATGTATTTCTCTACAAGATTTTCCTATGTACGTACACACAAGGCCATACAGACTATGTGGTCTTAAAAACATAAGAAATTCAAGTGCATCTCAGTCTGGATATGAAATTCACTAAAAAAGAGACTGTTATGAAGGGACTCTAGGCAGAAATGTGCTAGGGTTAACGGGTAAACAAGGATGTTGTGGGGCAGAGTTGGCAACCACAGGAAGCTGAAGAGTCTAATAAGCAAAAGGACAGTGCTTTTCTGGAGCTCAGTGGGAACTGATTCATAGGAGGTTAGCTTTGTGGGAACTGTGGCTTTAAAGGGACACAGCCTGTGCTGAAGAAGCTGTCTTAAAGAGGCAGATGCTCCTCACTTACAATGGGGTTAGGGCTGATACACCCATCACAGGTTAAAAATATGAGAACTTAACTGAATACAACTAACCTACAGGACATCACATCTTAGCCTAGACTATCTTCAAGGAGCTTGGAACATTTACATTAACCTATAGTTGGGCAAGACATCTAACCAAAGCCTACTTTATAAAAAAATATTTAATAATGCATACTACTTATTGTACACCTATATCCAAAATTTTCTGGCAACAGAGCACACTGGAGAGTGTGCATTCTCTCAAGGGCTTGTGGCTGACATTTGCTGCCACTGCCCATATCCTGAGGAAATTTCAGTCCAGGAAAAGATCAAAATTTAATATTTGAAGCACATTTTCTACTGAATATGTATTGCTTATATACCATGGTAAAGTTGAAAAATTGTAAGTCAAATCATCCTTAAGCAGGGACCCTCTGTACCATGACCTCTCTCACTTTTCCTGTCCTCTGATCTGCTGTTAGTGACCCTCAGTAGTCAAAGCCAACTCAGAGCCAGAGGGCAGAGAATCATCAGAATGCAGCCTGAAGTAGTAGTCAGCTTCCCAAATGACAGATCATTGATGGGGAAGGAAGAGAATGGATCTGACAGGGTGGGAGCAAAGGGAGAACACTCATACCCAAGGCATTAATAACTCTTAGTACAATTTTTATACCTGAATAGAATTCAAATATAACAAGACTTTTCTAAAAGTAAATTGTTGGGAGTTATTATGTTAAAAGATATAAATGTTTTTAGAATTTTTAATACTTACTTAAAACAGTATTTTAAAGTTATGAATGTGAAGTAATGTGTTTGCTTATTTTGCTGCATATTTTGGAGTGTTGTATATTCTCATAAAAGTAATTTATTTTGATGACAATTTTGTTCACAAAAATCACATCTGCCTGTTTTTAAATGGAAATCTTTACGATTGTCTCTCTTCAATTTTGTTACAGCTTTTTCTAAGTGCTTCTAAATTTTTTAAAAGATTTCATCATTGTGAGACAATGGCACATTGTTGCTACCACTATTGCTATGCCCACATCATTGATTTAATAATCCTATCCTCCACATGCTGAAATTGAGTTGCTTCCTTTATCATTGGTACATTATTGCATACAATGATATATGTTTTCTGAGTTATGTGATATATTTCCTAATTTCAGTCAATTTTCATGTAGTATGGCAGAAATAGAGCATCTCTGCAGTCCCAAGGCAGCCTGTGAAATATTTTGGCAATGGAAAAACAACAGAAAAATAGTCTCCACCTTCTTTGAGCACATTGGGAAACTCACCATCTCATTCTGCAGCTTTTGGTCATTGCTGAAATGATAACAACAACACAATGAAACAAAATAACAGCATTCAATATCACGTGCCAGGTATGCAAGGACATACTGCATCAGCTCCACCACAGTCATACTGTCTCTCTTGTAAATCAGGAATGAATTTTGGGGGAGGCTTAAGCATTTTTGGTCACCAAATCTTGCTAATTATATTTTGTAAGTACTTTTGAAATTCTACCACTTCTTTGTACCCTCCAGGTCACTGCCCTATTCAAGTGGTCACCATTTTTGCTTGATTAAGACAGCATTTTCAGTTCTCCTCTGGGTTCTGTTTTACTGAGCATGATTCTTTCTATTGGTGGAGGCAGGCTGTCTGTCACAACTCAGAGGCTGGGGTCCCTATATTGAAATAGTTTTCAAGTTATATGGGGAAACTCTGTAGGAGAGACCTTGCTGGATTGTATGATTAGACAGTTCACTGGTTGTAAGGAACTGCCAAACAGTCTTCCAAGGTAGCTATACCATTTGCATTCCCACCAGCAATGAATGAGAGCTCCTATTGCTCTACATTCTTGCCAGTAATTGGTATTTTCAGCTCTTTGAATTTCAAACATTCTAATGGTATGTAATGGCATTTCATTTTTGTTTTAATTTGCATTTCCTTAATGACATACAAGTTTGAGAATTCTTTCATATGCTTATTTGCCATCTGTATGTCTTTAGTGAAGTGACTATTCATAGCTTTTGCCCTTTTAAAATTGAGTTGTTTTCTTATTGATGAGCTTTAAGAATCTTTTGCATATTTTGGATACAAGTCCTTTGTCAGATATGTATTTTGCAAAAATTTTCTTCAAGTCTGGATTGACTTTTCTTTTAACAAGTTAAAAGGAAATAATACCACATCCTACAAATAACTTCTGAAAAATGTAAATGTTCTAACTTATTTTGAGAGAGGATCTTCTTATATACAGTTTTCTTTCTTTTTTTTAATTTTTAATTTGTTCTTTTTAGGTATACATGACAGTAGAATGTATTTTGACATCTTATATATATACACGGAGTATCATTTTTTCTAATTTGGATCCCATTCTTATGGTTATACCTGATGTGGAGTTTCTTTGGTTGTGTATTCATATATGAACATAGGAAAGTTGTAACAGTGTCTTTCACAGAACAATTTTCAACTTGTAAATTTATTTTTTACTGTGATAAAATACACATAACTTAATGCTTGTCTTCTTAACCATTTTAACTGTGTAGTTCACTGGCATTAAATACATTCATATTGTTAAACAACTATCATCACTATCCATCTTTGGAATGATCTTCATCTTGCAAAATGGAAACTGTGTTCTCATAAACCTCATTTTCCCTTTTCACCCAACCCCTTTCAACCCATCAGTCTGCTTCCAATGTTATGAGTTGGACTATTCTAGGTAATTCATATAAGTGGAAAACTTAATGTAATTGTCTTTTATGATTGGTTTATTTCACTTAACATGTTCTCAAGATTCATCCATGTTTCAGTATGTTTTAGAATTTCCTTCCTTTTTAAGGTTGAATAATATTCTATTGTGTGAAAATGCCAGATTATGTTTATCCATTCATTTGTCCATTGATGTTTGGGTTGCTTTCATCCCTTGGCTATTGTGAATAGTACTGCTATGCACATGGGTATATAAATATCTCTGAGTTCCTGCTTTTAACTACTTTGGGTATATACCCCAAAGTGGAATTGCTGGATAGTATGATGATTCTTTTTTTAATTTAGTGAGGAACTACCATACCATTTTACATAGTGTTTGTGTCATGTTGAATATATAAATATAAATATTTTACTTAATTCGCAAAACATCTCAAAAAGTACACAAAGTAATCAACTTGTCTTCTTAAAATCCATTTTCTTCCTTTTTTATTCTTTGCCAACACACCCTAGCTTTTTCACATTCTCATTTCACAAAACCTTGGAAAAGACTCCTTTGAGTTCCAGAGACTGTCTTCTAACCAATATCTTCTCCTAGTTCTTCAACATGTAAATGAATTTACCTATCATTTCCAAAACCCTCCCTATTTCCTCCTTTTATAATTATTGGATTATCATCAAAGAGCTAAAAAATATGATGAGACTCAATATCCTTGTGGGGTTGGGGTCTGCCTGGGTTTATGCACACTCTGCTTTTCAATGAACGGCTCTGTCTACTTTCTTCATTGCTATATTTCTAGAATAATTATGTGAAATATAATTTCACATAATTAAAAAAATTATGTGAAATAAAGCATGCATTCAGTATGTGTTCAATGAATGACTAAATCTTTCTGTACATACAGCATTTAAATATTTGCATTTTCTTAAATGTGTATTTCTTGGTTAAGATTTTTCCCCCAGATATTTCAGCCTTTTCATGCATTTAAACCTATAGACATTTTTTTTCTATAAACAATTTAACAAAAACTAGTTTATGATTATTTGAAAGCTGCCCCCTCCCTGTTACAATACCTTGGACATCTTATTAGGTCAATGAAAATCAATCTACAATATTATTTTAATGACTACTCATATAGTATTTCACTAAACCAATTGCTTTCTTTGGATAGGTTGTTACAATTTTTCAGTAGTATCAACCATGCTATTTTGAATGACCTTTTTATAGGCAACTTTGTACTTGTTTGAGGATGTTTCTGAAGATAAATTTATAGAATTTAAAATGCTTTAAGAATCTTTTGCATTTTTGTGCTACAGACTATCTACAATTTAAATTATAATGCATTTCCACACTGTTCTCCAAAATTTTTGGAAATTTGTCTTATCTTCATTAATCTGAATTTCCTTTCCCTCACACTATTGACAACTGTAGTAACTTCAAAATTTTCTCTTTGTCAATCTGAAAGATAAATTAAAAGGCTACCTTTTTAAAATTTTACTTTAATTTTTTTATATATTATGGAAAGTAATACCTTTTCCATGTGCTTCTTACCTGTTGGTAATTTTTCTTTTCTTAATGCACTTTAATTTTTATTTAGTATCCATCACTTCTAATTTTAAGAACTTTAAAAAATTATGCTTAACTTTCTGTTTTCCATATGTCAAATGGTAAAAAACTTTTTCTAGCTTTCATTTTCCTCTCAAACCTTTTTTTTTCTTTTTCCTATTAAAATAGTAAGTGAGGCAACTCAAGTAGCTGCATAGAGAGGCCATGTGTAGGTGCTGGCAGTACAAACTGAGGTCAGCCCATAGCTAGTGTCAACCATGTCATATAAGTCAATAGCCTTCCAGCTCCCTGGTCATTGAATCTTCCTCAGCCACAGATTCTTTCCAGCAGAGACATAAGATATCATGTAATGGGAGAGAGGTAACCCATGCTATCCTATCTGAATTACTGACTCATAGAATATGTGAACATAAAAAAAAATGTAATTGTTTCAACTCACTATGTTTGTGGTGACTTGTTACACAGCAACAGTGGCTGTAATGACAATATTTCATATTTTTTCCTCTTCCAAAGTTCTATCTCATTATCTGCTATCCTTCTTCTGAAGAGCATGCCAGTCTGCCATACATATTCCCAAGCCATTCCACTTTCAAAGAAATGTTCTCACTCAAATCCTCTAAAAAGAATATCATGCAGCACCATTCTCAGGGCCTTGAACTGCTGAACAAACCGAGGAGAGGGTCACTTCTATCAAACTGAGTTAATTGGATTATTCACATGGGAACTTGGAATTGGAGTGATAAAACTTGATTTAATTGGCAGTAGAATGGAAAAGAAAAAAAAATGTGACAAAATAGCTTGCTTCTGAATAACAGAGGTCCTGAAACTTCTATAATTGCCACACTTTTTTTTTTATAGGTATTTAGATTTTCCTTGGATTTCAAGGTATATGTATATTAAAATACTTATAGCCACTTGCACCACTTTAAGAGGTTTTCATTCTCTTGTTACTAACCATCCTCATCTGTTTTGTTTGTTTGTTTGTTTGCTTTAAGCAGGGGTGGGTACCAGGGATTGAACTCAGGGGCACTCAACCACTGAGCCACATCCCAGCCCTATTTTTTATTCTATTTAGAGACAGGGTCTCACTGAGTTGCTTAGTGCCCCACGTTTTACTGAGGCTGGCTTTGAACTCATGATCCTCCTGTCTCAGCGTCCCAAACCACTGGGATTACAGGCATGTGCCACTACAACAGGCCCCTCCTCATCTTTCCTCAAATTACATGCTTTGATTTTTCAGAACTAAGTTTACTAATATTCTTTTCTGCCGGGTTTCTGTTCTCACAACTAAAAGGCTCAGTGGTCACTCCAGTTGAACTGGGCTAACTGGCTGCACAAAATAACCACACAAGAGACACAAATACCTTTTTCTTTGGGGTGGCTGTGACAGCTCCTCTGACCTTAAGGGTCCGCAGGAAGAGAGAGAGCGAGAGCACATGCTAACCCATTTTATTGAGGAGAAGTTATTTAAATGAGGCAAGGGGTCAGGTTTCAGGGGGCTATCTTCATGTTGTCCACTGTCAGCAGGTTGACTGACACCTGGGTAGGCCACACCCAAGGGCACAGTAAGAGAAGAGGACACACACAAGACACTTCCATAGAAGATTCTATCCTAAACAGGGCAAGGGGTTATATTTCAAAGGAACAGGTGAGCATAGCTTCACCCATGGGGCTGTAGCAAGACCCACCCATGCATGAGACAGGGATCCTCAAACCCAAGAAGGGTGGGGAAAGCTCTCCCCCATTTCTGCGACTGAGCGCCTCAACATCCAGCTGGGGAGTGTGACTCAGTCATGTGTAAGTTTGGTCTCCCACACTTTTCTCTTTCTGCAATGCGAACTCTGATGCTTAAAATTTTACCTTGCTTTGAAAATGATTTTGAATTTCCAAGGTACCATTTATGATTTCAGTGCTAGTGATGGCATTGCACACCACTCATATCTTTATAAACAACTGTCCCTGTGGATTTTAATCAATGCTGTACATGTTTGTCCACTGGACAGAATGATCAGCACTGACAGTCATACACAGTAGCATAATATGAGAAATTTAATCTTATCCTATGACCTATAAAGTTATACACTATTTATATAATTTTACCAAAAATGATTCCTCCTAGGAGACAGAAAAATACATTTTAGTCTCTGCTTAAAATAGATGGGAAACATTTATCATGTGCAATGTACACTGAAAACCATCTGTGGCTTGAAAGGAGGCAGTCTAAGAAGTCTTTTTGAAGATTTCTGCTACCCAGAAACAGCAAAAGAAACAAAGAGGGTAAAATACTCATTCCTGTGTCATGGGTGGGCCATGCAAAATCAGATTAACCATTCCAAGGGAGGAGACTAATTTAATTTCAATTATTGGTGCAATTAGTTATAGCCTCAATTTCTAAATATTTATAAAATGTGTACCACTATTTAGTTTTTTTTTTTTTTACAGCAGAAATATATAAATACCAATTAGATGATTGTTGGAGCACTATGACTTTTAAAATAAAAGATGCTATAGTAATGCTGAGAATTATTAAGTGTCTTTCTGGAAAGCAAACAGGTAGATGATTTATTCATAATATTTACTGAAGACAGGTAACTATTGTCTATTCTACACAGGAATGAGAGAGAGGAAAAAGAGAGTTATACAAACAAATGGAAAGAGTTTAAATGAGTAAAAAGTGCTGAGAGCCATAGCCAAGTAGGAATGACACATGACAATTTTCTTGTCAGCCTACCCAATGTTGCTTAGAGGGAGGACTCTCCATTGTGGAAATGGGCTTGCCTTGGACCCAGGTCATTTGCAGTGACATTGCATGAATGTTTGAGAAAGGTGACCCTGCTCAAGGACCAGGGTGGATCCGGGTGGATCCTGCTGGGAATAAGGCGGTTCCAGGTTTAGGGTGGATCCTGCTGGGAATAGGGCGCATCCTGCTGCCTCAGTCGCCCACTCCTTGAGTTCCCCTTGAGTTCTCGAGGGATTCAGAGAGTTTTTGGTATGCAGAGCCCCGTGGAGTGTGTGGATTTTCCCAGAACGTGCGTGTAGAATGCCGGTGACAGTTCGAGAATAAAGAGTTGCTGTTTGAATCTACAAGGTGTGTGGTGGCTCGGTTATTTTGTGCCCAGCCAGACTGGCAAAAAAGTAATGAAACGCCTTAGAAAAAGGGGAGGCAAACATCTGGAAGACAGAGGAATGTACTAATTTTTAAGTATCAAAGAAATTGTGTTTCAGGGACCATAAAGTATAAATAAAGTTCACAATGAAGGATAAATTAGGAGAGTATGAATAATGTGGAATAGAAACAGAAAGAAAAATGTAGATTGGGTTTGGTTTTCCCAAGCAGCAAACTAGAAACTAGCTAGGTGACAATTTCTTTCCAACTACAATGAATATGACACAGTTGGAAGCATGACTTTTCAGTTCTCTTAGATTTCTTCTTTTGCCATTAGAAATAGAATATGTAAGGAAATTTATTCTATTTAAAACAAAAATGGAATTTTAAATATGGTATCATGAAGTTAGATTTGAAATATTAATAACCTGATTTGCATTCTGCTTCTCTGCAAAATATAAGCAACAGAATTTCCACGAAGCTCTAGGGGTTTGAAATTAGCCTGGAAAGCTACTAGTGCATGGCATATTACTATAAAATCTTTGAAGACTGTAAGTACCTAGATACGAAGGAGAATGCAGTCTGATCTAAAAGGGAATAATGAAAAGAAAAAGGAGGAAAATGTGCAAAGGAAACTTCATTCTACTATCCAAAAAAAAAATTGCTCAACAGTGACAGGGAACAAAGCCCTAAGGAAGTGCTAAAAGCCTAGTGACTTGAATAATTTGAACCAATCTGCATCTTACTGAATAATACCTTTAAGTATCATGCAAAATATCCTGTGTAGACTTGGTAGGGGAGGCAGCATGCAGCTGGCATTATTTTTCTCTGATTTAAACCATACATAATAGATCAAGTTCACATATATTGTGCACTTGTTACTATTGTATCTGGAAAAATGTGAATGTGCACAGACCATGGGAAAAGCAAAGACCAATAAATATTTTAAAAATGGTAGAGCTGGGAGAATCTAAAGAGAAAATATGACCCAACTTATGCATTTTACAAATTAAACTACTGCCATGACGCCAACAAGAAGTCTCAAATCTATTGACAGGAATACATGACTAATTGAATGTCATATAATTACATTATACAAAACCAGATCTCACATTTCCTAACAAAACAATCTAGTTATTTTCCATACATTCTCTCTTGTTCAATTAAAATTTTCCATTAACACCTCTTAGATTTTTGAAATATTTAATAAAGGATTGATGATAACTTTATAAAGTATTTGTTAGAACTCACACATGAAGTTATGTAGTCCTGGACATTTCCTTGTTGGGAGGTTATTATTATTATTATTATTACTTATTCAATCTCCTTATTTATTATTGGTCTGTTCAGTTTTTCTAAATTTCTTCAAGATTCAGTTTTGAGAATTTGTACATGGCTGAAAATATATCAATTTCTTCTAGATTATCTAAGTTATTGATTTATAAATATCCATACTAGTCTCTTATTATTTCATTTCTGTGGTATGTTATAATGTCTCCTTTTTCTTTTATGAATTTATTTGAGTTCTCTATTTTTGGCTTGGTTAGTGTAATTAAAGGGCACAATTTGCTAAATTTGTTTATTTTTTTAAAAATTCAACTTTTAGTTTTGTTGATCATTTCAATTTTCTTTCTAGTCTCTGCTTCATTTCTCCTCTGACATACACTATTTCTTTCTTTCTACTAACTTTGGAGTTAGTTTGTTCTTCTTTTTCTAGTTCCTTGAGATATAGTTGCTCATTAGAGATCTTTCTTTTCAATTTTTTGTTTAAGCATTTATTGCTATAAACTTATCTTTTAATATATCTTATGCTGTATCCCATAAGTTATTGTATGTTATGTTTTCATTATCATTTGTTTCAAGATACTTTTCGATTTTCTGTTTGGTGTCTCTAACCTGTTGGTTGTTTGGGAATGTTAATTCCCACATACTTGTAAAATCTTCC
Source organism: Callospermophilus lateralis (assembly GCF_048772815.1). NCBI lineage: Eukaryota > Metazoa > Chordata > Mammalia > Rodentia > Sciuridae > Callospermophilus > Callospermophilus lateralis. The sequence continues at coordinate 67,558,555 of NC_135310.1, forward strand.
AGCTTTACCTCTGTTTTTGATTTCTTATTTTATATGATTGAAGTCAGAAAAGATAACTGATAGGATTTTAGATGATATTCTTCACAACCCCTGTTAACCACCTTTCCCCATCTCAGTAAAAGGAACGGTGAGTTTTCTAATTGCTCATTCAAGGCTGAAGGTCTGAAAAGGCTTAAGGAGGCGGGGGTGGGGGTGGGAGCGGGGGTGGGGGTGGGGTGTTTAGTATCAAGCCCCATAGTCCAAGGGCTAAAAAATCTGGATCTTTGAGGTTCAAGAGCAGGAGAAGATGGATTTGCTCTTCCTCTGCTTTTTTGTTTTATCTGCTCTCTGATGTTCACCCACATTAGAGTGAAGTGAATTTTCTTTACTCATTGTACAGACTCAAATTAAAATCTCTTCTAGAAACACCCTCAAAGACAAATTTTACCTGGTATAGGAGTATCTCTTATGCCAGTCTAAAAATCAAACATCACAATTTGAATATACTATCTTTTTTTATTCTTTCACTTTCAGCCTGAGTGTGCTTTTAAAGCTAAAACAGGTCTCTTGTAGGCAGCATATTGCTGGATCTTTTCTAAAAAATCATTTTGCCACTGTTTATTTTGATCAGAGAAAGTAATCCATTTGCACTTAAAGTAATTACTGATAGGTAAGAACTTATTTTTTGGCATTTTGTTCATTGATTTCTTACTATTTTGTAGTAACCTTGTTCTTTTCTTCCTCTTGCTATCTTCCTTTGTGATTTGTTGAAATTTTTGGAAGTGACATAATTTGACTTCTTTGTCTTTCTCTCTCTCTTTTTTTTTTTTTTTCATAGGTGTTACACCAGAGTGAAATCTAGTCAGATCCAGAAAATGTCTTGAAAGGCAAATCAATAGACTTGTTAAGAGAATATATGTATGGTGTGAGGAAAGAACAAGAATCAAGAATGAGCAACTAGAAAATCATGGTTCCTTTTAATGAAATGGGGGAAGGTGGGTAATAGCAATTGTGAAGAATCTGAACAGTTTGGATTTTGATATGTGTGCTTGATCACCTAAATTGTGTTCAAGTAGAAATGATGAATTGGACTGGGCCACATGAGTACAGAGTTTAGCAGAATGTTTGAGGTTACAGAATTCTGAGTCATCTGTTCAGAAACCAATACTGGAAATCTAGAGAACAAGTATGTTGGAGAAGAGATGTGACACATGAAATGTAGTGCATTAAACATGGAAGGGATAGAAAGCAAAAGGATGCAGATAAGATGAGGGTAACTTCAAAGAAGCCAAACAAGATCCAGCCATTGAATTAGGAGAAAAAACATTAAAATGTGATGCCATAGAAACCATCAGAAAAAAAGTATTTTAAACAAGGATTATTGAGCAATTTGCCAAATGTTGATGAGATGTCTATTTAAGGTAATAAAAGTTGACTTTTGGATTGAGTAGGGTAGGGATTATTGGTGACTTGGACAAGAATCAGTACAGTAGAGGGAATAAAAGCCTCACTGAAGTGAATCTGAAAAGAAATAAAAAGTGAAGGAGGAAAGACAATGCATACATCAACTATTTGGGATATTGTTAGCAAGGAGAAAAGAGATAATATTTAATTTAGGACATGGAAACGATGGAATTTTTCAAAATTGTAAAGCATGATTTCATGGTGATGAGAATAAGTCAGTTGAAGTGAGAAACTCATAGGGCTGAAGAGTGCAAAATTTTTGAGTATGGAAAAAAAAAGAATGGGATTTAGAACACAAATGGATGGGTGGGCAACAGATATAAGCCTGACATTTTATCCACTTCAGTATTAAAAAAGGATATGGGCCTTGTACACTTAGAGAAATGAGAAATTGTATCCCATCAGATTTAAATGTATGATATGTGGGGGTCATTGTACTGTCATGTGTAACTAATTAAAACAGATAGAAAAAAAAAGAAAGGGTATGGGAACCAATGTAGTTTGGTTGATTACAGGGACTGTATCTACACTAAAAGAAATAATCAAGTCACAGATACAAAAATCAACACCTTACACGTTTGACCTTATGGAGGGGCATCTGTGGCAGCATAGGGGCAGATATAAGAGCATATGCTCTCTTGAGGTGGAGCAGCTAATACCTGACTCCACACAGGTATTTTCATCTGTTTCTTGATATTCTGGTTTTTCAAGAGATATTTGATATGTAGGTGTTAGTGGAAAGTCTCCAGTTTTTTCCTCTACTTTTTTATTGGTGAGTTACAGTTGTTTATAAAGTGGGATCTGTTATTACACATTAGTACTTACACACAATATAACCACATAATCAGGCCAATATTCCACCCTAGCACTTCTCCATTCCTCCCTTCTCCACCCATATTGGCCCTCTTCCTCTGTTCTATTCTACTGATCTCGTTTTGCTTTTCATGAGATCCCCTCCCAATTTTTTTTTTTTTTTTTTTTTTTTTTTTACCTCTTTAGCTTCCACAAATGAAAGAAAACACATGACCTTTGAGATTTGAAGTTTGGCTTATTTTGCTTAAAATATGTGTCTCAAGTTCCATTCAATTTCTTGTAAATGGACTAATCTCATATTTCTTATGGTGTAATAAAAATTTATTGTGTAAATATACTACATTTTTTTTCTTTTATTCATTCATTCTCTGATGGACACCTAGGCTAGTTCCATAGTGTGGTTATTGTGAATGGTGCTGCTATAAACATGGGTATGCATGTAATATGATAACTTTAATTCTTTAGGATAAATACTGGGTCATATGGTGGTTCCATGTCTGGTCTTTTAAGGAGCCTCCATTATGGAAAATTGCCAAATTTTGATGTATTTCCTTAAATTAAGAAAATAAAAACAAATAGCCTCAACAAAAACAAAAACCACTGTGCAATCAGTTAACTCTGTCATCTAAATCTCTCTCCATTTCTTATTTTTTTGTGGTAGTAGTGATCAAACCCAGAGTCTCACACAAGTTAGGCAAATGCTCTTCCACTCTCAACCTCTCATCTAAATCTATGGAGCCTCGAGTTGGGCATTTGTATTCTAGAGGCTTAAAGGAAAATTGATATTTCTCAGAGGAAATGGGGATTAGGTAAAGAAGAGAATGTACTCTTTTATTTCCAGCTTAAAAGGAGAAATTTGACTTCCTAGGAAATCCCTAGTTTCTGGGAACTTGCCTGAGCAGTCCAAAAGGGATTCATGCAGAAACTGTGGGTGATCCACTCACCCTGACTCTTCTCCAGGGAGATTTCTTTTTATTCATGAAAAGGTAAATGGGAGGAAGAACATAGATAGGAACCAAGAAAGAATTAAGTGATGCAAGAAAAAGGAAGCAGGATCCAGAGGACTTAGGGAAAAACAGTGCCACCCAAAGTACTAAAATCTAGAGCCCAGAGAAGTTTTAAAAACTCATATTCTCAATAAATATTAGTAATTATAGATTGATAGTGATAGTAACAGCTGTTCAAATTACTCAAGTGTTCTAACACTTAGTATAGTCCAGAAAATGTTCTAAGTACTTGATGAGAATTAACTCATTTCAAACTCACATCAAACCTGTAAGTTAAATTAGTGTTTTAATCTCCATTTTAGATATTTAAACTGAGGTGCACAGAGGGCAAGTAAATAAATTCAGGAAGCAGAGAGTTAAGTATACAATGATCTAGCCAGACATATTAAATTGCTTTAATTTACTTTAAAATATTTTAGTAAAGAAATGTAGTGTGTGAGGGTCTTAATGTATATACATTTCCAGAGTGGATAACTTGTGGTAAGTGGGCAAATGCAATAGTAATCAGAATTTGCAAGTTTTAAAGTCTTCACTAAAAATTCCAAAGGCAGTAACTACAAGTGAGGCAGAGCTCTTTATCTCTAGTTAGAACTAGCGTAGAGGATGTGAGAAATCATTTTTATTGATGAAATTAGCAATGTTTAAGATTTTTTGATTGACTAGAGATATTAAGCCCTACTTCCTTTCTTAAACATAGTTTGAAATCAAGAAGCTCATTCTCTTTGGAATAGACTAAATTCATACTGGCCCTGAGATGATCCACAAAATAGAGGATTCTGCCAGTGAGTCTGATTAATAACTGGTTGGATTCAACCACTAGAAAATTGCTAAATCTGTCTCAAGAGGATTTTCTCTCAAAATGCATAGTTCCATAGAGTGTTTAAAAGAACAGGGAACTGGGAACTTTCCAAACCTCATAAGAGCAGGGTATATGACTAGTCTTATGCCTCTTGATATAATCAAAGCAGATGTAGGCAGGGTTAAGACCATTTCTACCTTCCCTGTAACATCCATGTTATAACTGGATAGTGAGATAAAGACTTGTAGTTCACTTCTGCCTTTAAATATGTTAGGCTGCTGGTATCTGCCATCTAAAGAACCTAGTAACAGTAGAGATAAATTTGGTTCAGTTCACAGCAAATAAATAATTTTTCCTAATTAGATTTTCAGAATATTTTTTAGAGGAAAATATTTTATATATAAGCCAAAGAATGTTGGATAATAAAAGTCATTTCATATTAATGAAAGGTACAATTAGGAGAGAAGGTATAATAAAAACTCTGGTCATTAATAATCCTGGTGAATACTGTCAAACTGTATTATATATTCTGGCTGCTTGTGAATGCACTGAACCCTTCAAGTATATCATCTTACTTACAGATTCACATTCATTCTGTGAGGACAGTCAGATAAGAAACCCGACTATCAGAAACATTAGGTAGCTTTCCTAGGGAAAATATAGCTATAAAAAATGGGAGAAAAAGTCAAAATTTTCATCCTGTAAAATCTATGCTGTTAAGCGTTCTGTTATACTGTTTGGTATATTCTGAATAGTAGCATCTACTCAGTTGTTTATTTTATAATATTCTCAGTGAGTTCTTACCATTATGTCTCAGAGTTAGAAATTAATAGTGGAGAAACAGCAAATAAAAAAGGAAAAAGAAATGCATAATCTGTTCCCACACTGACACTTGTATTCTGATTTTAAGCTAGTCATTACACAAATGACTGTAACTGTGCCATTCTGTAGTTAAGAAAAAGCACTAGAAGATGAATGCAGAGATCTGGAAAACACTGAATCTAGAGCAATAGAAGGTAGAAAGTTGATGATCTATATCCAAAACCTTCCTGAGGGAGAGAAACTAGAGATTGGGGTGGTCTGATGTCCTCCAAGAAATACAGATGTAGGAGGTTCCCAGTCACATTATTAAGTACAAAGCACAGACACTTTGCTATAACACATATAAATTAGGAGGTGAAATTATTCATATTCACAGTGAATTCCTTACATCATGAAAATGTCATGGGACCTCTTATGTAGCATCTTATAAAGTATTTGTTGACAGATTATTAAATTCTTAGAATGTTCAGGGTTTCATGAAACCTGCTGCCTAGCATCAACCAGAAGTTCAAATAAAACTAACCTCAGCACTCACAAAACAGTACTATCATGTGTCAGATGGTTTCCTTTTCATTTAACCAACAGGAAGTTGGAATACTGAATCTTTTGTTTCAATTCTAGATATTCTTTACTTGTGTCAAATCATTCACAGGAAGTCAAAGAGATGCATATTATTACTACTCACACATTTTTTATTGTTGGGAAACCATACTTGCCAAAGCATACATGTTTAATAAGTGACAAGACTGGAATTCAAAATCCAGGAATCAGACCCACACACTGTGACTTCAGAGTCCCTGCCTCTCACCAATAAATTACATTGTATAGACTCTTAGGTGTTTAAAAAACGTCAGTATATTTTTGTGTAGCTATGAGTTTATGTGCCTAATAAATATATACACACATACATGCATTTATGTATATGTATGTGTGTGTGTGTATGCGTGTATAAACATTAAATTTTTCTTACACAGAAAGTATCAAAGGAAAAACTTGAGAAGTTCATAAAAAGAAAAAAAACAAGCAACAACAACACTGCTGAATGCTCTGGGAAAAGAATGCCCTCTTGGAAAATTCTCTTGAGCTTTTTTGACGTAGATACGTACATCATATCTACCACTCCATTCTCTGCAAGGTAGAAGGGGTATATGCCCTTCTTATTTCATAAAGCAACAAGCCCATGAAACTCCAACTGGGACAAATGGCACAAAATACTAAGCCATTCCCCTCTCACTTTTGACTATGAATATAAAATTTTAAAACAGAAATTTGGTAATTATAGTTTAAGTTCATAAATAATATGCCATAGACATATATAGTTTGTTCTAGATAGCAAATAAAATATTACCATTTTAGTCAATATAACAATATTATACAAATTCACTCATGGTTAAAATAAGAAAACAATAATTTCAGGAGACTAGAGTACATTTATTCATTCACTATTTATTAAGCTCTTATTCGGACAGTTAGAGTTGTAGGTATTCGGTCTACATCAGTACATAAAGCAAGGATTCTTACTTTTGTGGAGCTTATCTACTAGGAAAGAATAGACCCACAGAAAAATAAATAGATCTAATTATTAAGTCATGTTGCGTGTAAAAGTGGATAAATTTTATGGAAGAAAATAGAAAAAATGGGAATGGATTAATGGAGATTGATAGTGCTGACTGGATGGGAAAACTGTTTATTATTTGAGATAAGGTGGTCACAGTAGGTCTTATTAAGGATGTGACGTTTGAGCTAAGACTTGACCAAGGTGAGAGTTATTTCTACAGTCTGGTGGAATCCATTCTCAGTGGAGGGAACCACTAGTGTCACTGCCCAAGTGGGACTTTACCTGGCATAGTTGAAAAATAGCAGGAAAACTAGTGTTCCTAGAGTAATGTAACATAAGAAAAGGTAAGAGGAGAGATGAGATCAGATAGACACCTGGTGGGAGAGAGGAGAATGTGTGGGTTGTTGTAAGAACTTTGCCTTTTATCTTGCATGAAATGGAGAGAATGATTGGGTTTTGAGGAGAGGAGTCATATTATGGAGGTATGTTTTGAAAGGATCCTTTTGGCTCTCCTACTGGTAGGGGAGTGGAGAGATCAGATAAAAGCAGGCAATAATTAATTTGGGCCAGACAAGAGAAGAGAGATGATGCAGGTAGATCAGACTCTGGCTATATTTCAATAATAAACCCAGAGATTAAATATACTCTGATCTCTGTCTTGATTATCTCCACCATGTTGCTAATTATTGCAATAGCTATGGAAGTGGGAAGATTGCTTAGAGTTGTGGGCATTATTCCTTTTAGCATGACTCTTTAAGTCATGCTGGAGCATGATTACTGCTCTCAGCTTCATAAAACTTGTATACACTTGTTTTTATTTGTAAGACAGTTACCAGGTCCTTTTGAGACTGTCTATGCAAAGGGTTTCCTTTCCTGTCTTCCACATCTCCTGTCTCACTAAACACTCTTAATATCATGACACTTCTTGCCTCATGGTGGTCATGACTGATAGTTTCATACAATGATATGAGCCAAGCTGGCATTTTTCAATACTCTGTTCTATAAGATGTTACTAGGCATTAACAATTATGGTGGTGTCATTGTCTGTGGTGGGGTTTGTGCATTTCTGTAATGACAGCAACACAGAATTACAAGTTCAAGGCCAGGCTGGACAATTTAGAGAGACCCTGACTCAAAAAAAAAAAAAATTACAAAGGGTTGGGTATGTAGTTTAAAGGTAGAGTACCCCTGAATTCAATCCCCAGGACCACACATACACACAAAATTGATTTCATGTACTTTGACATCTGATTATTTTACTCATATTTCAATATCCAGTTCAAAAGCCACCTACTCCAGGCATTCTCTGACTCAGATCCTGTTTGAGTCTGTAAACAAGTCTGGATGGCGCCTGGCAAAATGCCAGAGGGAGTGGTTTGTGAAGTAACTCCAGGGAGCCATTAAGTGTGGAGATTCCTTATTGGTTGACTGCTATATCTAGTTTATGTTAATTAGATAACCTGTGTGGAATGTATAAATATCGCACCGGTCCTTCAATAAACGGCTCCCACTCCTACTGTATCAATCTACACAAGTTGTTCGCCACCCCCGGTTAGTTTGCCCAGCCAGCAGGGCTGCGGCAAGATCCTACCAAATAGGAAGGGTCCTCATGTCCTCTGCACATCCATAACTCTTTATTTGCGCCCAAATTATTATTAGACACTGGGTTTTTTGATGTCATGGTCTAGATACCCACTCCCATACAAAATAAAACAATGATCCTACTTCTGAATACAAATAACAGTTTTTTAACAGTTAGAAATGAAAGCAAAATACTCACCTATTTTATCTTATTAATTCCTTTTCCAAAACAAATTTGATCTGAAAGAAGTCCTAAGTGCTAATTAGACCTATATGAATGCTTTTAAAATCATTTTTAAAAATAATTCAGACATTACAAATCCTAGGCAATACTTTTATTGATTGAATCTAACTGACTTTAAAAATCTGTTATGATATAGTGAATAGGTATTAAATATGTTTTTAATATATAAATGATTTATAACAGATTTTCTTTCCTTAGAAATTATCCAGTAAAACAATAAAATGAAGGTTTATATAGAAATAAAGCAATAAGTACAAAAATAAGATAAATGAGGTATCTGAAGTATAACCTCCATTAGTTTTCTATTAGCAAGAGTATATGATAGTTCCATTTGTTTTAGAAAGATGTATTATATAAGGGACTAAAATCCCAGGCACAGAAGTGAATGTACATTGATTTATTTGCGAATGATTTATGATTTAGACTGATGCAAAATCATTTTTTTTTCATTTTACATCTCACTTGAAAACATTCACCTAATATGGTCCAATAAAATTCTTTTTCTCCTAAAAATATCGGATGTTAAAAGAATTTGTAGTTGTTTTATAGTTCAAGGTTAAAAAACTCCCTTAAATCCTTCTATAATTATATTAATGATATAGATGAGTTATAGCTTAGTAACATACTTGATAATAATCTCTATGATAGGCAGATTGATTTAAGTCAAGTAGGTTTTGCTTATGTATCCAAAGATATTGTGAAGTAGTTCATTTAAAAAAATCTGATTTACCCAGATGAATTGCATGTAAAAAAGATTTTATTATATAGATATTAATTATCTAAATACTTTTGCTTTGTAAAAATGACCTAAACTAATTTGCTCATGCATATTTAATGTGTAACATTATAGTTGATAAACTTCTGGTATTTTTATATCTGATAATAGAAAAAAGATATATGAATCTTGCAAACTGTTTGAAAATTTTAGAAAGCAAGTGTTATTTCATGTCTATAAAACATATCAAACCCAAGTAATTCACATAAATTAAAATAGAATATTTGTGATAAAGTATATAATTTGATTTGCAAGTGAAGACCTAATGACCATTCTGCAACTCTGATCTTTGCTATGTATTAACATTGGAATTGTATCTACTTTAAAGCATTCAGACCAAAGAGTGATTTTTGAAATAATTGTATGTAAATATGTAAAAAATTAGTTTTGATAACTTTAATAAAAAATGGAATAATATTATAAAGACTTTAGCATATAAAAATTCCTCAATCATTCAAATTTATAGTTGTGAACCAAGAAATTAGAAGCAGTTGTCCTTTTAGGGTTTTTTTTCCCAAAGGGATGTTTTTATTAGTGCATTATAGCATTTGTAATACTGAGATTCACTCTGACATAGTCATTCATTCATAGAATATAATTTGCTCCAGTTCAGGCCCCTGTACTTCCTCTTTCCTTTCATTCCTCTATCCCTCTGTTCTCCTTCTTCTAGTCTACTGGTCTTTGTTACACTTATTGTTTTTTTTTTTTAATTGGTGCACTAAAGATATACATAAAAGTGAAATTCATTGTGGTATATTTATATATGTATCCAGCATAATTTGGTCAACTTTATTTGGCAATTTATTCCTTTTTCTGTCCCTCCTCTCTCCCCCTCTATCCTCTATTTCATTAATATCTATTTTATTAGATCACCCTCCTTTTTTTTCCTTATTTTTTCTAGCTTCCACATACATGAGAAAACCTTTGAGTTTCTGTGTCTGATTTATTTCACTTAGCATAATGTTCTCCAGTTCTCTCCATTTACCAGCAAATGTCATAATTTCATTCCTCTTTATTAAAGGCTGACTAAAACTCCATTTTGTATATATACCACATTTTCTTTATCCATTCATCTGTTGACAGGCACCAGGGCTGGTTTCACAACTAGGGTATTGTTAATTGTGCTCCTATAAACATGGATGTGACTATATCACTAAAATATGCTAATTTTAGTTCTTTTGGATAAATACCAAGGATCCGGATAGTTGGGTCATATATTAGTGGTTCTATTCCTTTTTATTTTTTAAGAATCTCCTTTCTTTCCAAGTGGTTGTACTAATTTGCAGTCCTATCAACAATATATGAGTGTACCATTTACCCCACATCCTTGTTAGTATTTATTTATTTATTTGGGTATGGGAGATTGAACTCAGGGGCACTCAACCACTGAGACATATCCTCAGTCCTATTTTGTATTTTATTTAGAGACAGGGTCTCATTGAGTTGCTTAGCACCTTAATTTTGCTGAGACTGGCTTTGAACTTGTGATCCTCCTGCCTCAGCCAGGAGGTCCTGGGATTCCAGGTATGTGCCACTGTGCCAGCTAGCATTTATTATTTGTATTCTTCATGATTGCCATTTTTACTGTTAGATGAAATTTCAATGTAGTTTTGATTTACATTTCCCTGATTGCCAAGTACATTGACTTTTGTTTTCATATATTTGTTTGCTGTTGCATTTCTTCTTTTGAGAAATTTCTTTTTAGCTCTTTTGCCCATTTATTGAGCTATTTGGTGGATTATTTTTTAAATTTTTGGTGCTAATCTTTTGAGTTTTTTATGTATCCTAGATATTAATCCCCTATTGTAGGAGTAGCTGGTAAAGATTTTCTCCTATTCTGTAGTCTCTCTTCACATTCTTGTTTCCTTTGCTGAGCAGAAAATTAACTTGATGCCCCCTTATTTGTTGATTTTTGGTTTTATTTCTGGAGTTTTAGGGGTCTTGTTAAGGAAGTTGATATCTGCATCAATATGTTGGAGTGTTGACCTTATGTTTCTTCCAACAGTTTCAAAGTTTCTGGTCTAATTCCTAGTTCTTTGATCCTTTTAGAGTCAACTTTTGTGCAGCAGGAATGACCGGAATCTGGTTTCATTTTTCTACCCATGGATATCTAGTTTTCCCAGTATCATTTGTTAAAAAGGCTATCTTTTCTCCAACATAAGTTTTTTGGCACCTTTGTCAAATATCAAATGACTATATCTATGTGGGTTTGTCTCTGTATCTTCTACTGTATTCCATTGGTCTTCATGTCTATTTAATGCCAATACCATGCTGTTTTGTTACTATACCTCTATAGTATAATTTGAGATCATATTATGGTGCCTCCAGCATCACTCTTCTTGCTCAGTATGACTTTGGTTATTTTGGACAATTTTTTATTTGTTCTAATTAGTTATACATGACAGTAGAATGCATTTTGATGTGTTATACATACATGGAGTATGACTTCTTATTTTTCTGGTTGTACATGATGTAGAGTTACACTGCCCTATAATCACATATGCACATAGGGTAATAATGTCTGATTCATTCTACTATCATTTCTTTTATTCTCCCAAATAAATTTTAGGACTTTTTTTTTTCTAATTCTGTGAAGAATATCATCAGTGATGTGAAGAAAATTGCACTGAGTCTATTATTGCTTTTATTATTATAACCATTTTGACAATATTAATTCTGCCTGTCCAGTGACCATTTAGGGTTCTCTTCAATACAGAAAACAAAAACTGACACAGAGCTTTGAAAACTCATTTTGAATAATTCATTTTCTTTGTGGTGATCTCAATGTCATATGAGGCCATTTCCAGACTAATGTTTCCTAATGAAATATGGTTTTTCAAAAAATACTACCTGTCTTTATATGGATTTTCAACACTACAAAATTCTAGTGTTTCTCCATCAGTTTAAGTGAAAAAAGAATACACTACTCCTCATTAAAATCATGTTGATTTTAGTGGTACATTTGTTTTCTGTGCTAGTCTTTGCACTATTTAGCACTTTGTGAAAACGAATATGTAGAATGAGCTACATGAACAGTATAACTCATCATCCCTTTCAATCAAATTACAAAGATATACTTTTAAGACATGTATATGTTTATAGTTTTTATAATCACATTGTGAAAAGAGTCACAAAACTGTGCAATAAAAATAAACTTTCCACAAGTGATTATGGTTTACAGTAGAAAATTCTATTGATATGTGTGCATTTAGAATAATACTACACTGTTATTTTCACATGCGTTTTAAGCTTAAAATAGAATTATTTTACCTTCCTAAATCAAACAAAAAAATTTCTCTGAAGTTTCCTGTTCCTTCTTCAACCCTTAATTTTTACTGAAATACATTAAAGAAACATTCTTGAATGTCTCCTCTTCCCAATACCTCATACTGACTCAGCTAACCAAAATTTAAAATAAAATTTACAAAATAAATAGTTGTGCTTTGCTTATAATATATAAAGCATATTATATTATATTTATTATATTATTTTATAAAATATAAAAATATTTAAATATATACGTATTATGTGTGAAACTAATCTTTCTTCTCCAGAAAGTACAAGTATAACTTGTTTGTAAAATTCCAACCACTATCTGGGATGGAAGATTCATTTAAATGACAGAAAAAAAGAGAAAACCAACAGTAATTAGTAGAAGATACCTGAAGCTTAAAAGTGTATGTAACATGATGCAAGTCATCACAAATCTGGAAATTTGAAGTTTTGTCTTTCTTTAAATAATATATAGAGAAACAATCAGAAAGACAAAGTAACTAAACAGCCTTTAAAAAGGATTTCTATCTTTTGCAACAATGCAGATGAACCTGGAGGACAACATATTAAGTAAAATAAAGACAAATACTGTATGATCTTACTTTTATATTTGGAATCTGAAAAAAAACTGAACTCAGAAGCAGAGAGTACAAAGGTAGTTACCAGAGGTTGGGTGAGAGACTGGGGTTGGGGAAAAAGATGTTGATCAAAAGGTAAAATGCTTTAGTTTGAAAAGAAAAACAAGTTTTAGTGATTTACTGTTCATCATGGTGATTGCAGTTAACAATAATGTATTGCAGATTTCAAAATTGCTAAAAGATTATATTTTGAAGGCTTTGACCTCCTACACAGAAAAAAAAGTGGGTGAAATGAGGAATATGTTAATAGGCTTGATTTAACCATTTTATGCTGTCTTTATTTCTATCTAAATTTTTCCTATACTTATATAACTATTTGATTCTTGAAATATAATATAAATGCTACTTGCAATAAAAATCACATGTACTCCATAAATAAATAGTTATTGTCAATGTTTTTTAATTTAAAGAAAGAAGTCTGGCAAAACAGTTACTAGTTTTAATATGTACATTGCTATGAATAACATTGCTCATAATTCTGAGCCTGATTCTATAGAGAACAACTGAAAGAGTAAATTAATATGCCTCATGTTCTAGTTAAACTCTTAGCTTTTCCTCTAACGTATTTAGAGGTGTGATATGGGAGGCATTCATCACATATCTTTAAAACCCTTAAATTATACATAATTATAGTTAGAAATATAGTCAACTCTAGGGTTTTACTTTATTTCATAAGTTACGTTAACTGACATTTCAACTTGGACACTAGTTCTTAATGCTTAAAAGACACATTTATGAATGTCATAGGTTAAAAGGATAAAAAGTAACCTCAGATGGATTAATATTTTGAGTTAATGGGAAAAGAATGACAGATTTTAATCTCTCTCACTAAAATAACCCTGCTAGTGCAGTGATTTGCAGGTGAACAAGGAAGGGAATTGATGTGGTACCTGCAGAGGTGTGCTCCTACAGAAGTTAAGAGCTCTAACTCCATAGTTTGACAACTCAATTTCCAATTCTAGTTGACATTTGTTAATGCCTGTTTCCTCATGACTTTATTGGATATTAATACATATTATACAGAAAATATCTAAAATAGTTTCCATCACCAAAGTGTAATATCTCTACAAACCCACCAGAATGGCTTAAAATTTAAACAATAATAAATCTGGAGGAAAGGATGTAGAACACTTAGAATTTGTATATTACTGGATGGAAATAATAGAAAATCAATAAGTAAATAAATGAATGAAATATTTGAAAATACGTTATCACTCACTGGTATTATCAGGGCATCTAAATTTGTACTAAAATAAATTATTTCATTTTAGTCATCCTTGCTACTGTTGCCTAATAAGGACACCATATCTCACTAACACTGGGAATTAACATAATTTAAGAAATATTTGATAGAAAGATCAAGCAGATAATATGGCTGTAATATTTCTTTTAATTTAATGAGGAAAGGTAGTTGTCGACAGATAAAATGACACAAATTTTTAAAGCAAGAGTTATATATGAACCATATTCAGTATGACATTCTTCTTCCTAAAACCCTGTGTCCCTGTTTCTCACATGAATATTATAATAACAATAAACATTTAAAAGATGAATTCATTCTTTATTCCTCACACAATGGTTTTTGATTTTCACCATACACAAGTACACACACAAAAGCATATATATATATATATGCTTTATATATATTTATACATTTATGTATGCATTCTGAGTTTAGATTGCATTTTTTTGGTCTCTATTATTACATACAGTGATACAACAAATTGCGATTTTTTTTAGTGTTTAAAATTATTATATAAAACTTAATTGATGTATTCTATAATTTACTTATTTCTCCTTTTTAATGTTTAGGACAGGTACAATTTTATTTCTTAACTACAATTTACTTTGCATTACTAGGTTTGTTATTCTTTTTTAGTAAATATTTTATTTAGTTGTAGATGAACACAGTACCTTAATTTTATTTGTTTATTTTTATGTGGTGCTGAGGATTGAACCCAGTGCCTCATACATGCTAGGCAAATGCTCTACCACTGAACCCTAGCCCCAGGCTTGTCATTATTTAGTGAATACTGTCATTTTGTTTTCTAGAAAAGTACTAATGATCACTGTTTGTAACTGTGCAAATCTGATGAAGCTCAATCATATTCTGGTGGTTAAATGATAATCAGTTAGCATGAAATATTATTACAAAAATTTGATTTTTCATGAAATTTGATTATCATACAATAAAGATGCTATGATTTGACTTTAATTATTTTGATCAATAATGTGGTTATACAATTCTTTTATGTTTACTTAATAATTAGGTTTCCTCTCTTTTGAATACCCTCTTTATGACTTTTGGTTATATAACTATTTGAATTCATGTGTTTGTTGTAGGATAGTTATGATCTATGTAATATCAGGACTGGTTCTTACCTGCTATCTTTGTCAAATTCCATTTTTTTCTCTTTCCATAAGAGCTATAGAAGTATGTTTTTGTTTTGTGGTCACCCTAATTTTTCACCAAAGAAATGATTGTTTAAAATTGTTCTGTCTATCATTGTCATTATTCTCCTAGTTTTCATGTATTTTAATCTACAGTTAACTCTATAAATCCTATAAAGTTTATTTTGTGAAAGGCATCTGGTATGATCTAAACATCCTAAACATTTTGGCTTCTTTGTATATCATCAAACAAACTTTTATGGTTTGAATATGAGATGTTCCCCCAAAGTTCATGTGTGAGACAATGCAAGAAGGTTTAGAGGAAAAAGTGGTTGGGTTATGAGTTATTAACCCAATCAGTGAATCATGCCCTGATGGGATTAACTGAGTGGTAGCTAAAGGTGGGTAGGGTGTGGCTGGTGGGTGGGTCCCTTGGGGTGTGCCTTTGGAGTATATATTTTGCATCTGGAATCTCTCTCTCTCTGCTTCCTCATCATCATGTGGGCTGCTTTCCTCTGCCACACTCTTCTGCTATGATGTTCTGCCTCATGTTGAGTCCCAAGGAATTGAGTTGGCTGTTTATGGACAAGGCCCTTTGAAGCCATGATCCCCAAATAAACTTTACAATTGTTCTGATCCAGTCTTTTAGTGCCAGAAGTGAAAAGGTTGACTAAAACAGAAATTAGTACCAAGAATTGGGGTCATTGCTGTGACTAACCTATGTGTTTCAGAGTTTTTGAGCTTTCTGGAATTCATGGCAGAAATTTTGAGATGTTTAGCAGTTCAAGCGAGGAATGCTTTAGATTGTTGTAAATGGAGCTTAATGGATGATTTTGGTGGGTGTGCAGAAGACCTAAATGCCAATAGGAGTGTGGACAGTGAAGTCAGGTCTAAACAAGGTTCAGAAAAGGAGGAGTCTATTGGAATTTGGAGTAGAGGCCATTTATATTATTTTCTTGCTAATAAATTGTCTGCATTTTGCCTGCATCCTTAGATTTTCTGTTAGGCTGATTTTAAAAACAATGAACTTCTTAATCTGGCATAAGTTATGTCTAGGTATCATAGCATTTAGGTAGTAGAATGTATATTGGTGGCAGCTTTTATCCAAGTTTATTGTGATATTCAGGAGCAAAAAGATTTAAAAACTTGGACTTGAAAGGTGAGAGTAAAAGTGGGGCTAAGGAAGTTGCAGTTGTTAAAGACATTACTGCCATTAAAGAAATGCTAAAGACTTTTCCCAGAGACAATAAAAAAGATGGCTTGAGGGCATCTCAGGAATTGGTAAGATCATATTCATCTAAGGCTGTCCTCTGTCACACTCTTCTGCCATGATGTTCTTCCTTACCTTCAGCACCAAGGAATGGAGCTGGCTGTCTATAGACTGAACCCTCTGAAACCATAAGCCCCAAATAAAATTTTTTTTTCCTTCTTTTTGGGTGGTTAGGTCACAGCAATAAAAAAGGTGACTAAAACATAAACTACACTAAAACAAACTGATTTCGGCCTCACCTAGTGATAGAAGTCACCTCTGATTTTGTCAGCTGCCAAATATAATGTGATGATCAAATTCAGAGAAAATAATTGACTGGTGTTAGAGTTTTTGCTTTTATTATGCACTCATTATTCATACTATTCCAATCCAGACGTCAACCAAACTAATATATATATATATATATATATTAAATTAAACACAATTTGGGCTAATATACCATAAAATGATGAGGCTGATTTTCTCTTAATGTGTCAGGGATGCTTGGAGGAGGTAGACTTGCATTTTAGAATTCCATAACTTCTCAAATTTTTGTACCAAACTTCTGCTGAAATTTAATATCTTACCAAGTCTCTTTTCCTGGGTCTGCCATCCCTTCACTGCTTCAGGCATAAAATAAAAATCATGTAACTCACTTTTTAATGATGTCCATCAGCCTAGGTGTTTTTTTGTAGAACAAATTGAGATGTTTCCCCCTTAATTTTGGCATTTATTTCTTTTTAACTTAATAGTGAGAGTTTGTGTTGTTAGCAAATAAGATAAATTAAAATTAAGTATTGATCTCTAAATATTTTAGACACCCTATCATCAAATCTTTTATTTTTGTTCACATCATCCAACAGCCTGTAATTTGGACTAATTTCTTACTTATTCACAGGCTTTTCCCTCAATTCCAAATTACCATTAAATGGCTATGGAGGGCAAGTTAGCCATTTGTTTCATTTTTCAGTTTCCTTATGAGATTCCACCCCTTGCCACCAACCCAGGACTTAGCATTTTCCCTCCTCAGAGTTTTATCAAAGCATTTTCTGAGTGAAGGGAGTTTTCCGTGGGAACTTGGAGCCAGTTATATAAATAGAAATTTATTTCTTCCCACCTCTTTGTATGCCCAAAGTAAAGTGAGTTTCTCTTTTTTTCTTTTTCTCTCATTGCATGTGAATGATGAAAAGAATTTAGTTGTGTGGGACATGCCAAAGTTTCAATCATAAGTTTAGTTTTTATTCTCTAAGTCTGACATATATTAAATGAGTAGATGAAGAAGACACTATCATTATGTATAGTATGAAAAACTATAATTCATTCAGCACTAAACTATTAATATTTTTATGGCATGGTACAAATCATACTACACTGTGGGAAAGGCGACTTTTGTTCTGATTTTAGCTATTCTAATCTCTTTGTGATTTTGGGAAAGTCACTTTGCTTTTCCAGAGTCAATGTTCTCATTTGTAAAATGAATAAATTTGAATAGTTGTGTGTGTGTGTGTGTGTGTGTGTGTATAAATATCAGGGATTGAACTCGGGGCACTCAACCACTGAGCCACATCCCCATCCTTAATTTGAATTTTATTTAGAGACAGGATTTCACTGAGTTGCTTAGTGACTCCCTTTTGCTGAGGTGGCTTTGAACTCATGATCAATCTGCCTCAACTCCCTGAGCCATTGGGACAGGCGTGTGCTGCTGTGCCTGGCTCAGTTGATATATTTCTAATGTAATAATGCTAGTCTATTTAAAAGATTTTATTTTAGTACACATGAACTTTTGCTTTCAAGTTTTTTATCTTTTTGCCTTATTGTACCTAAGATTGTATACCCCTCTATATGTTCAATTGTTTCTCGGCTATTTTTAAAACAACATTTCACTTTTTCAAATTATATAATACTTTAACTCTGTGGGAAGAAAATCCTTGTAACTACATAGTATCAATATCTACCATCAAGAATCTAATTATAGCTGTGTGAGGCTGAGGCAGGAGGATCACAAGTTCAAAGGCAACTTCACCTCACTTCTGCTGAAGTTGTGAGGTGCTAAGCAACTCAGTGAGACCCTGTCTCTAAATAAAATACAAAATAAGGCTTGGGATACGGATTAGTGATCCAGTGCCACTGAGTTCAATTCCTAGTAACCCCCCACTCCAAAAAAAAAAAAAAAGAACCTAATTATGGAACAGCCATATTTTCTTATTTAGTTCATAATTTCAAATCATTCAACTTATGAAGTGAAAAATATACATAAGCCACCACAGAGACAGAATGTTGAGATACTGATATAGAGCTTTTAATACATTATTCTGTTCTTGAATCTTTTTGTAGAAAACTTACACAGTCCTCTACTTTGTTTCTAATAAGAGAAAATATGGTATTTAATATTAAAAGTTAATAGTCTATCAATATCTATGATATTTTCAATATTGAATGACATTGTTTATAGTCCTTATTTTCAGATTTTAGGATATTACTAAATCACTTCATGAATAGGGAAAAGATTATTTCTTTTTCAAGGAATTTTTTACTGTTTTTCTATAGAACAAATGGAACTGTTGAAAAGATATCAATATTCGTGGATGCTAACTCTGGGTGATTGCAGCTGGACAGTCCTTAGTGTGGGGACAAGGTGAAGAGGATAGAGCTATTGTTGGTAGGTAGCATATTAGATTTTAAGAAGAAAGCCCTGAGTTCCCCGAGAATACTACTGCATATCTTACTGGGTTATCTTGAGGGAAACATGAGATCCTTTAAAAGTAATCCTGTGCTATAGACAACATCAGGACCCAGCATGAAATTGCTGTGATGATTTTTGCTGAAATATTTCATCTCACAAGTCCTGCCCAAGTAATTGTACTTTCTTTGGAAGGGTGTAAGGGGGCTGGTAGCTGGTTCCTGCATTTGGACCTACAAGGATTAAAATAGAAAGTAGGTTCTTTACTTGCATTATCATGAACACAAATGCTAGGCACAATCTCCTTATTCTTAAGTAATATATTCTATGGTAAACCTTGTTCATAGGGTTTCACAAGTGGGTGAGGAGACTCAGGTGTCACACAGAGTTAAATACACTGGTAGCTGGCTGTTAGCAAACTCAGGAGGTGTGGAAATTGCCTTATTTTAGAAACTGAAAATCTCATAGCTCTTTCATGACTTTGCTGAGTTCTATGGGATAGAGAGAGAGTGGGAAGAGGTGAAGGCACTTTATTCTTGGGTCCCTTTTGAGTGATTCTTGCTTCAGGACATAGTCCTTTATCTTTGCCCTGGGTTGATCCAAATGTGGAAATAACTTCTACTGTGGAATCATAATGCTCCAAAGCAGTATGGATAAAAATAAGTTATGTGACATGGTTTTTAAAAATAAAGCTTTATTCAAGGATCACCTTGCTCACCTCACAATAACTTAGAACCACATAGTTTATTCCCCACCTAGAGACCACAGTGGCTATTTCTGCCCAGGTAGCACCCTGGCCTACTGCCAACTTCCTTGCTATTCTCCTGACCTTTTTCTCACATTTTATTACTTCTTTTTCCCTGTTATATATGACAACATTTATCTTTAGTTCCTGCTCCAACCTTGCAAATCTGCATCCATAAAATTCTTTGGAGTACAAATTAACTATACCCCTAATCTTTTGAAGGAACTTGTGTTTATATATAGCAGTTATTTTTTTTTCTGTGAGGCCTATATAGCATTTTCTGTGTGTAAACATTTTTATAATATTAGGCACTGGCTTACACAAAGCTGAGATATTAACTACTGTTAGGATCACCTCATAAATATAAGTTCTTTCAAATCATGAAAGTGACAATTACAGTGAAAATTTTCTCTGACTGTGCCTTGAAGAGTGACTTGGAGATTATTTTTTAATTCTCTATATTCTGCTGAGATTCCTAACCATACTTTTCTTCCGGCGGGGAATGCCCACCCTCTGAATTTTTTTCCCTCATCTACTTGCATAGTGACAGTACTTGTAAATGTCAAGCTGGAGTTTTTCTTTCTTAAAGAACTATTGATATAAGCCTAATAAAATGCATCCCTTGTGTTGTTGACCTTTATTTAAATAAAGCACATTTTAGCATTAGAACAAGTAAGCCATTAACATTTGAAAAACATCTGTTGTAGCATTTGTAATTAGATTTTGAATGATTATTTTTATCATCTCACATACTCACATCAGAGTTGTTGCCAGTCTATGTATTGATAACATAAAGACTAACCTATTTCCATATCTGTGGCATCACTGCAAATCATGATTTTCTTTGGGCTGAGTGAAGACATTCTAATCTTAGCAATATCCTTGAGTATATTTAAAGAATATTTTAAAATGTCAGCTGAGAGCTCAGAGATATAGAGAGCTGGAAAGGACATTGCTCCCACCCTTATAACAAGATAAAAGCTGGACAAACTACAAATCAAGGAATGTTCTTGAAGCTATCAGAGGACATAGGGTGGAGAGCAAACAGCTAAATTCAAAATGGGGAAAGGCAGGCACAAGTAGTGAAAGACAGAATGCTGAAATTTGTTTACTAGGGCCTAGTCACTGCAGAAGCTAGAAAAAAAATGTAGCTAAACATTTTTAAAGGAACTGTGAAAGGCCAAAGAATACAAAAAGAGTGTGAAACTTTTGAGGGCCACAGACATAAGAGGTTTGTACTCTCTTGTAGGGTTTTCCTGCATGAAGGCCACTGGATATACAGGGAAGATTATAAAGAATCCCAAAGGAGGTTCCATATGGAACTGGTTGGGGAAGGGGAATAATAATCAATACCAAAATATTCCCCGGATTCATGTCCTTTATCTTCAACAAGCTTCAAAAGTTTTAATAAGCACAGAGAATAGATGACTAAGTATCTAAGAATCATAGCACACTGTCAGAAGATTGGATACATACAATAAAATGAATAGCACTGGAAATGAAAAAAAAAAGAAAAGAAAAGAAAATTATGTTTCTAGTGTTTAGTTGTTCTAAGAAGATAAACATTTTAGGAAAATAGAGTATTAATGTATTATGTGTTTATAGAATACGTAAGAATAAAATACAGAACAAAAAATCAAAATGAAAATGGAAAAGAATTAAAACATATTGTTACAAGATCCTATGTTATATATTGAGTGTTTAGTAATATTTGAAGACAAATTCAGATTATTTTCATGTACATTGTAAGGTGCAGGATTCAAAATGAACATGCAAAAAATCAATAGAATTCTTATACACTAATTGCAAATAATCTGAAAAAGAAATCAAGAAAGCAATTTCATTTACAATAAGCTTAAGAAAGCACCTAGGAATACTTCAAAAGAGGTTAAATATCTCGTTAACTATAAGATTGATTAAAGAAATTGAAGAAGCCACAGAAAGATGGAAACACATCCAATGTTCATGAACTGGAAGAATCAATACAGCTAAAATGTTCATTGGGCTGGGGATGTGGCTCAAGCGGTAGCGCACTCGCCTGGCATGCTGGGTTCGATCCTCAGCACCATGTAAAAATAAAAAATAAAGATGTTGTGTCCACTGAAAACTAAAATAAATATTTTAAAAAATTCTCTCTCTCTCTCTCTTAAAAAAAATATTCATACTGCTGGGTGTGGTGGTGCATGCTTGTAATCCCATCAGCTTGGGAGGGATTACAAGCATGCACCAAAACAAACGAAACCAAAAACACCCAAATAACCAAAGCAATCTTGAGCCCAAAGAACAAAGCAGGAGGTATTATAGTATCTAATTTCAAAATGTACTACAAAGCTACAATAAGCAAAGCAGCTTGATATTGTTATAAAAATAGACATAGATCAATGGAACAGAATAGAGAGCCTAGAAGTAAATCCAGCTTTTATAGTTAACTGATTTCTGACAAAGGTGCTAAGAACATGAATCGGGAAGGGATAATCCCGTCAATGGTATTGGAAAACAGGTTTATTTATATGCAGAAGAATGAAACTAGACTCCAGTCTCTCATCTTGTACAAAACTCCACATAAATAGAAGATAAGAAACTTTGAAACTATTAGAAGAAAATATAGGAAAAATATTTCAGAACATAGCAATAGGCAAGGATATTTTAGATAAATACCCCAAAACTCAGGAAACAAAAGCAGAAATGGACAAATGGGATAACATCAAACTAAAAAGCTTACATATAGTAAAATAAACAAAAGAGAGAAGAGACAACCTACAGAATGGAAGAAAATATTTGTAAATTATTCATCTGACAAAAGGTTAATATGCAGAGTGGTAAGGAACAAAAACAACTCAATAACAACAAAAAACTAAACAACAACAGCAAAACCCAAATAACCTGATTTCAAAAATGGGCAATAGACTTAAATATGCATTTCTAAAATAAAGACATACAAATGACCATCAGGCTCATAAAAATTGCCTAATATCACTAATAATCAGGGAAATGCAATTCAAATAGAAGGCAATAACACCTTATTTCAGTAAGAATGGCTGTTAAAAAAAACAAAAAACAAAAACACAAGAGATAACATGTTCCAACAAGAATATGTAGAAAAGGAAACACTTGCACACTATCAGCAGGAATGTAAATTAGTACAGCCATTATGGAAAATAGTAAGAGGTTCCTCAAAAAATGAAAAATATATTATATATATTATCCAGAAATTCTACTAATGAGTAAGCAGCTAAAAGTAATGAAATTAGTATGTCAAATCAGTATTTCTGTACAGTAGCCAAGAAATGGAAACAGTTTGAGTCAATCTATTGAACAGAAAAATAAAATGTACAATGGTTGTAGGATAAAATACCATTTTGCCATAAAATGAATAAAATCCTGTCATTTGTAAGACGGATTGAATGTCATTATGTTAAGCAAAATAAGCCGGGGTAATATTGCAAGATCTCACTTATACTGGAATCTAAAAAGTTGATCTTATAGAATTTAAAAGTAGAATGGTAGCTAGGAAAATAGGGGTGAGTCAAGGGAATAAAGGGTGGCTACCACATAGTAAGTTATAGTTTTATAGTTAGATAAGTGGAAAAACGTCTGGTGTGCTATTGCACACTAGGGAGACTATGGACAACAACAATGTTCTATACAGTTAAAAAGTGCTTGAAAAGATATCTATATATCTCTATCTATCTGTCTGTCTATCTATCTATCTATCTATCTATCTATCTATCTATCTATTTTTTGAGACAGGGTCTCACTAAGTTTCCTGGGATCTTGCTAAATTGCTGAGGCTGGTTTTCAACTTGTGGTCCTCCTGTCTCAGCTTCCCGAGTTGCTCAGAATCCAAGTATGCATCACCATGCCTGGTGAAGAAAGAGTTTTTGAACATTTTCACCACAAATAAGTGGTAAATATTTGAGGTGATATATATGTTTTCCCTCATTTGAACATTATACAACATATACATGTATGTGCTAAAACATTGAAGGATATGCCATTCAATTTTATGCCAAAACTTTTAAAAAAACCTTACTATAAATTTATAGTTACAGTTTGATGTGGCATAGGTGAAAGCAGAGGTACATGTATCAATGAGAGTTGATAGAGAGCACAGAAGCAGACCTATACAAAAAACTAGTCTATGACAAGGATGTCAAAGGCAATTCAATGGAGAAAGAGTAATCTTTTGAAATAATGATACTGGGATATGAGTACAATCATGTTTAAAAAATCCTCAATACATACTTTGGGTTTACAAAAATGACTGAAAATGGATCATAGTCCTAAGTATAAACTGTAAAACTATCAAACTTCTAGAATAAATAGGAACAAATCTTCATGAACTTGGGTTAGTAATGAGTTTATAGATACAATAAACTATGAAACTATACAGCCAAAACCTAAACTATACAGCCAAAAACATAATTTCTAAAAGAAAAATTAATGTGCTGTTCTTGATCAAAATGAAAACTTTTTTCTGCAAAGGACATTGTTAAGAAAAAGAAAAGACAGCATATTGCTTGAGAGGAAATCATATATTTTATAAATGCCTTATTTTTAAAATACAAGACTGATAGAATTCTATTTAATGATTAATTTTAAAAATGGCCAAAGAGGATATAAAAATGGCAAATAAACATAGGAAGATGTTTAACATAATTATTTATTAGAGCAGTGAAAATCAAAGCCATAATATAATATCATTGCAGATTTATTAGAATAGCAAAATTTTTGAAATCTGTAATATGGAGTTCTGATGATAACACAGAGCATTTGGAAATTCATTGCTGATGGAAATACTAAATGGTACAGTCACTCTGGAAACAGAATTTTCTTATGAAGTTAAGCACATAATGACCATACATAAGTCTTTACCATAAATTTTCAAAAGTAAAAGAATTATGTTCACACATAAAATTATATGTGAAAATTTATTGTCTCTGAAAACTGAAAACAACCTAGATATCTTTCAAAAGGTAAACAGATAACAAAACTGTAGTACATCCAACAATGAAATATTACTCATCAATAAGAGTGAACCATTGACTCAGACAACAGCAGGAATGATGACTCTTAAGTATACTTTGCCAAATGAAAGAAAATAGACTCAAAAGACTACAATATGTGATTTTTCTATATACAGCATTCTGGGGAAACTATACCAATAAAAAATAGATCAGGCCTTGCCAGAGATTGGAGGTAAGAGTGAGGTTTGACAATAGTGGTTGTATAAGGTAACTTACAGGGTAATTGAACTTTCTTTCTTTCTTTCTTTTTAAGAATTATTTATTTATTGAACCTGGTGTATATAAAAATTTACATCTTTTAATACAATTTTGAAGTGTTTTCTCACACACACACACACACACACACACACACACACACACACAGAATTGATATGCAACAGTTGTCCTAAGGTGAAACAGTCACCAATAAACGGTTGCAAGTATTTTCACCCAAAGTTGAAAAATAGTCCTGAACATCAAAACCTGTAACAAATTTAAATTAATCATATAAAACTTGTTTCTTGTAGTTTTCCCTTTGCAAATATTCAAAACAATCTGCCAAGTAACTAATATACATTGGTCACGACATAATCCTGGATCATTTCCACACCAAAACCAGATGCTCCTTTAATTTTAAACCCATCATCGGAGATGGAGAGAAAGTCCTTTCATTTTATATAAAACAGAATTCACATGTACCAACAAAGAAAGGCCCATGAGAAACAAAAACAGAAACCCTAGTATTGACACTGATACTCAGTGTCTTAAAGTGGCTCAAAAGACTTGCTCAAAAATCAAATAGAGGCTGTAGATCACTACAATGAAACCCAAGAGGCTTTAACCTTTTGGCATCAGATTTTTCCAGTTGTGTGAATGAATACTTTCTAGGTGCCAAGTGTGAAAAAGGGGATGTGCCAGTGTGGAAAGCATTTGCTCAAACACCCAGAGAACCAGCTTTACCAGAGACTTCTTTTGGGGTCAGGCAAAAACAAACAAAAAAAGATTATAAGCTCCTAGTGTCATCCTTTTAAGCGGATGTGAATGAGTCCTAAGGTCAAATGTAAAACTGTGGGACAAGTCTCATGTTTAAAACAAACAAATAAACAAACAAAAGACAAAGTATAAACACACTCAGCCTCATAGTACACTCCCCAGTCAGCACGGCTATCAGGCTGGGCAGAAAATGTCAAGATATAGACTATTGCTTCATGTGATGACTCAATAAAATGAACCATTACTGACCTGAACCACAGGATGAGGGAATCCAAAGAATGCAGCTATTTTAGTAAAGTACTATCAGGCTCTGTGCTGATTTTCTAAACAAACTGCATTTATTACAAAAACAAAAGGGAAATAAGACGTAATAAAGACTATACTTCTATATTTCATTTACAGTGTTTGAGTTCTGGAAGGACCTGTGTAACAGAGGCAACATACAAATAAGAAATTTTATGTCAATCAAATGTCAAATTTTCACTACAACTTTCCTAAGAAGGTTTTTTCCCCCAATATCTATTAATCACAAAGAAATATAAGCTGTGAAAGTACAGTTCAGAAAATAACAATGTAGAAACTAAGGACTTTATTATGATCAAAATGGGTGGTAAACAAATGAATTATGAGTTAGGGATCATCAGGAAAAGGCCTTTTAAACAACTCTCCAGACTTTAAAAAAAAAAAAAAATCTCTTCAGATAGTAGATCTGTCCCAATGTCATGGCAACTAGAACAAGAGTTTCAAAGAAGGACCAAAGAACCACTCTGCTGGTTGTGTTGTAATTGATGGCTCTCCCTGACTTCCATGTACTCCTGTTCAAGCTTTACAACAGTTATTGTCACCACTAATTCATTAATCTTTTCTTCTAGCATGTTCTAGTGAACTTCTGTTTCCATGTCTTGTCCTTCTGGAGCCTGCCCAACATCAACGGGAACATCACTATCTTGGGAGTCATGATAGACATCCTACTCCTAAAGCAAAACTTATATGTTCTGTCCCTGTGAGCAGCAAACGTGTATTTCCCACTGGACTCCTGGTCTCTTTTATAAATTCTTTTATTGTCAGGGCCTGTAATCTCCATGTTAATGACCACGAAGCCGCTCTCTGCCACCTCTAAGATGAGGCTCATCTTAGTGCCCAAGGGGTCCAGCTGGAATAAACACTACTTGGCTTGCTTGTGGGTGCTGATCAAGTAGCCTGAGGCTATGGCCAGGAGCACCAGGAGCTCAGCGACTGTCACCATGGTGGGAATAGGGCGGAAGCCAGGACCCTGACTGCATCCTCCACAGCTTGTGCGGCCACCTCAGCTCTGGACTGAACTGGTCTGTGTGATATTGTGGTGGTCAGTACAAAACTGAATTTACTTGTTAAACCCATGGGACTGTAAGTTACAAAGAATGCTTAAACTTTAAGCAATAAAGAATGACTTTTTATGCTTTTTTATATGCAAAAAATTAACCAAAGGAGTATTCCATAATGAAATGGAGACTTTGAAAAAATACCTCAAGGTATATCATATTATATTATATAGTAAAAATTCACCAAAGGCAAAGGAGAAGAACTGACCCAAATTTTTAAAATTTTGATTAGATACTATAAAGCTAAAAATAAAAATTGACTACCAAAATCTGTACTCTAGTTGATCAATTTGTTTTCCATACAGATATGTTTTTGTTATTCTTAAACTACTTTATGTGTAAAGTAGGGCCGAACAAATAAGCACATATATTATAGATAATGAGAACCAAGTTCTTCACTGTCAAAGAAAAAGTCACAAAGAAGCAAGATAGGGGAGGCTAGCATGAACCCTGTGGTACTAGATTAGAATTGCTGGTCAATATTAATTCATGTTTAATATACATTCAGAAATAAATATTATGGTTGTTATATTTAGCAAGTAATAATGCAGAACTTCCAGTTAAATGTGAATTCCAGATAGGCAAGAATATTTTTTTTTAGTATAATCATGCCCTATATGATAACTAGGACATATGTATATTAAAAATTCATTGTTTATCTGAAATTCAGTTTTAACTGGGCCTTCTGTCTTTTATTTGGTTATTCTAAATTAGAGATATGTGCATGCACATGGGTGCAAATGCACACCTAGGCTTCCTGGCTCTGTTCTGTGAGAGTGCTAGAAGTATTAAAGTGTCAGGGGCAATACAACCAGCAACCCACATCTTGGTCTCCAAGTATCATTTATCCACCAATAAAATAAACATGGGTGCCTTGGGGGGATGGCTGATTCTAGTTTTGGGACAGGAAAACAAAGATGAGCCTTCGATGTTTTGTAGTAACAGAAAGTTAGGAAGGGCTTAAAGGAAAACAAAACCAAACAACAGGAGAAAAAGAAGTAATAAGAACAGGGAAGCATGATGAAGTACACTGAAGCCTTCTTTAAAAAGCCCCCAGCAGTCTAAGCTGAAAAATTTGAGAAGCAAAATAAATAACAGTAGTAATGAATGATAAACCAAAAATAAAATGGATATCCTTCAGTGCATATGGGAATACATGACTGACTGAATGAATGAATGCACATAAATGGAAAGAAATGATAAACATTCTCCACAAGACTCCAATCAATAAATATAGAGGAAGGAGGAAAGTAGATATGATTGGTAATATACTTCTGTGGTAATTATTACAGACAAGACAAAGATGCTTACTAAATTCAATGGACAAAGTACCAGAGAGTAAGAAGATTTGCACAGCCTCACCAAATCTCTACAAAAATAGTCATTAATTATTGTGGTATTTTCAGCATAAATCTACAAATTCTTTGATAGTCTTCCCTCCAGGAGGCAGAGCTTGATTCCTTTCCCCTTTAGGGACTAGACTTAAGATTTGCCCCTAACAAATAAATAGTTTTGAAAGGAAAAAAATATTATATTGGAGAGATTAGGCAAATACTACCTTCACCAAGTGATCATACCTGGCCTTGCCAGAGTTATGCCTTCTTCAATTTCATGTCAGATATGAAGCTATAGGAGAGAATATCGATTTTTAGGTATTATTTCAAAAATTTGATCACATCAGTAGTATAGTCACTTGACAACATAAGACAAAGTACATTGAGGGATATTCTTCAAAACAACTGTTAGTGAGGGTCAAGGAAAGACCATGAAACTCACAGACTTGCAGAGTGCAGGGAGGTGTTGTAATGTGGTACCCCAGATCCAATCTGGAAGAGAAAAAAAACATTAGTGCCCAAACTGGTGATATCTGAATAAAGATTTTAGTTTGGTTTGAGGTTGGCAAACTGTGACCCATGGACTGAATTTAGCCCATCATTGGTTATTGTGAAGTTTTGTTAGAACAGAACTGTGGCTGTATTACATCTTGTGTGACTGCTTTCACAGTACTAAGTTGAGTAATTGTGACTGAAGCCATTTGCCTGCAAAACCTATATTTATTACCTGACCCTTTACAGAAAAGGTTATAGGCCTTTGGTTAATGTGTTCTATTTTTGTCAGTCTTCTGTTTGTCAAAAATCATTTCAATATTAAAAGTTTTAAAAAGTCATTTGATTTAAATCAACAGTATATTTTTATGTACTCTACCATTGACAGCTTACTATTTATGAAGCACTTTGCTAAATGTTTTTCATGCCCTATCCTTAATTAATCCCTTCAGAAGCTCTTTATAGCTCATATTAATATTATTCTCATTATATACCTAAGTAAGCTAAAGTTTGTTAAGTCAAAGAACTTTGCAAAAATTCAGAGTTCCCATGGTTTGAAGTGGAGAACTAGGCAGGGTTTAGAAGAAAATCAGTTTGAGATTAATTACCCCTTATTATCCTATTCTGTCATCCATATGCCTGGTCAACTGCAGATATCCAATGGAACCTTCAGAAGGCTGAGATATCATTTATTCAATGAAATCACATCTATTATGTGACAGCTTTGTAAAAAGTGTGAAATCAATATGCAACACAATAGTCTGAGATCCATGCTATGACAACTCCATTACCCACAGTATCTCCCGAACTTGCCCTTACTCCCTCAAAGTTCTGATTGGCTTTATAATCATGTATATTCTATTACCTGTCCAGTTCCACTTCCTGAATTGATATATCAAAGACTAAATTTGCATTGCCTTTCCTTCCCCCCTTGTCACATAATTTTCTATTCCTTAGAATTTTCTATTCTTTTGTGTCCCTTATTTGCCACCTATGACAGCAGCAGCAGTTGTCTTTGATGACCTTTACATTTTTGTTAATCAACAAGCAGACATATCCTTGCCTTTACTTGAAACTTATTTATACTTCCATCTTATTTATAGTTCTCATCTATGGCCTTGCTCCAGCTAAGCCCTAGGCCTCACCTTTGCCAGTGCTCTAAGTTCTGTTTTTAAACAAATAAAGATAATAGGAAGAATTAAGATGCTTACTCCCTTATACTTGGATGTCAGAACAGTTTGCTTAAAAATTCTTCAATTGACAAGTAAACTTTTTTTTTTCAAGCCATTAAAAATCCTCTAAAACACCAGCTAACTTAGATATTTTTATTTCCAATAAATGGAATTTCACCATGTTTCTTGCTGGTAATTATTATGACGTATATGGAGGATAATTTCTGGTGGGCACTGCAGTTTCTATTAGTTAAAAGAGCAAAGGAAAACGGACATTCTCTGTTTTCTGTGGATACTTCTTGGTTGGAGTGGGGTGGGCTCTTCCTTTGGAGAATTGTAATTCATTATAGTAGACGTTGACTTCTAGTCGACAGCATATTTTAAACTTGAACATAAATGACTGACAAAACATTAAGCCCCATTGAACATAGTTAAGTATTCTTGCTATCAGAGGCCTGGTTTGACATAGCAGGGGATGATTTTATTTGAGCCACACTTAGAATTCATGACAGGTTCACTTTCAAACACCACATCTCTGATGGCATTGCTGTCTTTACATGATGCTTCAATTCCCTTTTAAGAGGATACAATAACTGTCGGGGTTTGACAAGTAAAGCTTAAGTTTAAATAACTCCAAAGGTGCGCCATAGTTGGGAAGGAACTGATGAGAGGCTTAAAAGAGTTATTTGAAAGGCACCTTATTACTTTCATATCTGAATATATTTAAATAAAAAGCAGCCAGTTTCATTACTGTCAGGAAGCACATTTTTTTTTAACTATACATTTCTATAGCAACATCTCTATAGCAACACTTCACTGTTTAATTTCGGATGTAGATTACATGACAAACCTTTCATTTGCTTATTCTATGGGCAATATCTAAACCTGATTTGAGGCAATAGTGGCATGCAGACATTGTTAAGAAAGTTTACACAACACCTTGTTGAATGAGTGATAAGCAATTTTATTTGTATGATTTACCATTAAGGAATAAACCCAAATATGGTATCTGAAATCTTTCTCAGAGGGTGTCCACATATAAAGAATTTCCTCAAATTCCTTGGGCTATCTTTTTGTATCTCTAACTCTGGCTATCTTCTTTCTCTACCTTTGAAGCTCACATCATCTTTATTGAGATTTTTGTGACTTCTTAGGGGCATATGCTTTCTCATTCTCCTCTGCTTGTAGACTACTGCCTTTATTCTTTTTAAAAAATTATTTTCCCATCTAGTTTATGAGATTTGTGATTCATACCATGTTAATCTGAATGTGAAATTCAACACCTCTTTAAAAATTTTGCCAAACTACTTACAGAAAGGCATTTGAATAGTTGAATTTGGTAAAGGTTTGAGAAGATAAAGGAACATGGCAGTAATATAAGGAGGCAGATTCTAAATGTTCTTACTACAGAGAGGGAGAGGGAGAGAGAAAACAGACAGTGATGGATATGTTCATTAGCTTGATTATGGTAATGATTTTGCATTGTGTATATATATTAAGTCATTAAGCTATATATCTTAAATATGTACAATTGAAGAGAAAAAAAAAACCCCTAAAACCCAAAGGACAAAAAAAGTGAAAAGTAGACATTTTGGTATATAAATTTCCTTTGTCTGTTTCAGTAACAAGGCTCCATCTGTGGGTCACTCTATTTACCTCTCTTCTACCACTCTTTTCCATGTTTCCAGTTCCCATAGCTTCCTCTTGACACAGAGTGATGGATATGTTCATTAGCTTGATTATGGTAATGATTTTTTTTTTTGCCCTATACAAAGGTGAGCCACAGGCCTCACCTTTGCTCTGATACTGTAAATTGTATTTTTAAACACATAAAGATCATAGGGAAAATTAAGATGCTTATTCCTGTATACTTGGATGTCAGAATGGTTTCATTTAAATTGAGTGTGAGCACCATTGTGTTTTGTTTCATGTACATAAACTTCCTGGCAGCTAGGCTCAAATTCTAGCTCACCTATTTATTATGTGCTAGTAAAGATAGAGTGATTCAAGAATTAGACTTGCTCCTTTAAAACATCTAACCTTTATAGGAACTATCTAGAGTTGCACAAGAACCACCCTAATCCCTTCTGAGGGTAGTGCCACTGATGTTAGACCTCATTTTATGAAAGTTCTATCACGTCTCTTTTTTAAAATTTTTATTTGTTCTAATTAGTTATACATGACAGTAGAATGAATTCTATTCATTGCACACAGATGGAGCACAGCTTTTCATTTCTCTGGTTGTACATGATTAAGAGTCACATCATTTGTGCAGTCATACATGTGCCTGGGGTAATGATGTACATCTCATTCCACCATTTTTTTTTTTTTACCCCACTGCTCCCTCCCCTTCCCGCACTCCCCTTTGCCCTACACAAAGTTCCTTCATTCTTTCCATTCTCCCATCTTCCATTATGGATCAGCATCCACTTTTCAGAGAAAACATTTGCCCTTCAGTTTTTTGGGGATTGGCTTACTTTGCTTAGCATGATGTTCTCCAACTCCATCCATTTATCTGCAAATGCCAGAATTTTATTCTCTTTTAATGCTGAGTAATATCACCTCTTAATATCTTCACACTGGGAGCCAAGCTTCCAGGCCATGAGCTTTAGTGCATAAACTATATCCAAACCTCAGCAAGTGAAAAGAAATTGAGCTACTTCTTAATATTCAGTCATAATATGAGGGTAATATATTATGGTAATATGTGAGAATACCATAAGGGGTAATTTTCCTTTAATATGCCTTCCTGTCCTCCATATAATTTCTCCCTCTCTCATGTGTTCTCACCTCTAAGTCACAAACCATTTCCTAATGGCTTCTGTAATCCTCAGGATAGTCTTCCTGTTTACACTAAAATACCTGGCAGGAGCAATTTTTCTACTGATCTCTTCCATTCTCAGCATTTTCTTTGATAGGTTTCCTAATTGTAATTATTGATTTCATGTTGTCAATGCATCTCCTTTTTATTAACTTTATGTACTCTATTATTTTGATATGTGCTATCAAAATAATATAGTAGAATTATGAACTTGGGCATGATTTCAAAATCTACTTAAGCTCTAGGAATTTACCAACAGACATTTACTGTACATGTAGTCTACTTAAATTGCAGAAACTTATTACATTGTTGGGGTAAGAAAAAGATGAAGTTCAAATTATAGATTCTCATTTTGTTTTTTAGTGCCTTGTATTAGGATAGAAAAATTTAGTGTATGAAAAAGGCACTTAGTGTATTAAAATTTTAATAAATTTAATTTGAAAACCAAATCTTTAAACATAACTTATAAATCTTATTTTTAAAACAAATCTAGTAATTTTTTGCTTAATTTAAAATACTCATTTCCCCTTATTAACATTCAATTAGCTTATGGATTTATCTGACTGAATTCCCTACATTTAAATACAACTTAAATTGATTAATAAATACCTTTCATTATCTTGCACTAATCCAATCTAGATACTTTTTCTAAGAATATTAAATATAGGAAAAAAAAACAGATCTAAAATTTGAATAAAAAGTCTCAAATATATTTTGCTAGACTGAAAATCTATACATATTTTTTATTCATTTTTTTAGTTGTAGATGGACACAATACCTTTCTTCATTTATTTTATGTGGTATTAAGACTTGAACCCAGAGCCTCACACATGTTAGGTAAACACTCTGCCACTGAGCTACAGCCCCAGCCCTATACCTATGGTTTTAATAAATTAAATCTTTTAGCTTTTAAATACTATTTTAGCCAAAAATCATATATGACACGAATGCATACATGACATGCATATCATAAATATAAGCAACTCAAATTATTTTTAAATACTTAAAATTAAAAAAGGTTGCTGTAATACTATAGCAATCAAGATTCATTTCAGAAACTATAAATACTCTGGGCATTTTACACAGAAGAAAAGCTTAATATAGGGGGCATCTTCAAAAGGGCTGAGTACTTAAGTAGGGTGCCAACAGAATTACTGACTTTAAAAACAAACCACAAAATCTTCTGTCCAAGGGTTGGAAATGACAGCACTTATGACCACAGGTGCCTCCACTGTACCAGATTGGTCTGGATATCTATGTATTCAGTGAATGCAAACTTGCCTGTCCCGATTCCTTCCACCCTTACATTCCCACATACTGCTTGCCAGGAAAATAATGACAGAGGTGTCCTCTGCCTCCTTTTACCTTCCAAGCTCCTGAGATTAATCCAACTGCTGAAAATCTTTTCATATGTACAGTGCTAGCTAGCTGAAAGGGGGTCTGAGAGTTGTGACTTTTATTATTTTTATCTCTGACTCTTCCAAGTAGGAGACAGATGGGAAGGGAAAATTCAGCTTAATGAATCAAATTAATCATGTTCACCACAGAGGCCCACCTGATTCCCTAAAGTTACAAATTCAGGCTATGCATTCTGGCCATTGGTCCAGAATTCTGGACTACAGTTTCTAGGAAGATTTTTCTCAAATATATTTAGTACTTAGATCCATTGCATTATCTGTTGTATCAACAAGGGACCCCAGACCAGGCCTTTCTTCTAGGACTTAATGATAGTTTTATAGCATAAGCTTTATGGATCCCCATCCAGTTTTAACATAACCTCATATTAAAATCACTTTCCCAGATTTTGTAATCTGAGTTTACATGTTTGCACTTTTCCCCTTTTCACAGGTTTTAATTTTTCATAGAGTAATCTTTTTATTGCCTGATATGAGAAACATTATTAGATCAGCAGTGAAACTGAAAATTCTGGTATGGTGAAATTACTGAATATCAATCCTTTTACTTTTGCTGAGATAAGAATTCTTTTATGAAAATGAGATTTAATCCTTGAAAATTATTCTTTTACAACTAAGATAACTAAATTCTGGCTTGTAATTTTGAGGTATGTACTATTTTGTAAAGTTGATTCTGGATTTTATAGTCAGTAAGATGTTGAACAATAACTAAATAAAAATGTTATATATACACATATAAAATTATATACATAAGTATCAGCAACTCAAATTATCTTAAAATACTTGAAAACATAACTCTAATACTAAAACACCAATATTCATTTCAGAAACTAGAGTTACTCTAGATATTTTACACAGAAAAAGACTGAATATTTTATTTGATGATTGGTTTTTATCTTCTATTAATATAGCCTATGACTTCATTATTTTGGCTATTAATTTTTATATTTGTATTTCTACTAAACTCTGAACAAGAAACTCGGGACTAAACCCTCATCTTATGTCCTTACAGCATCCAGCAGAAGGGCTGTATACATTGTAAACCAGTGCTTTTCAAACTTAAAAAAGTTAATTTCTCATTAGCATCAACATCTCATCAAATATTACTTAAAATTTCAAAATAAACCAAGTATATGACTTATAACTAACAAAGATGATCGTTTCTGAAGAAAAACATCTTGATCTTAAAATCTCTGTATCTTTTATATCAATTTTGCCAACCCCTGCCTCTGCAACAGAGGATGGTAAATCTATAAATAAATTTATGAATAATTGACATCAGAATGATATTCAATCTTTCAATTAATGAGCATGGAATATGTCTTAAATTCGTTTTTAAGTATATTATTTTCATTAGGGTCAAATATTTTTTCCTGTGTCAATTGATATGATCTTTTGACGTTTTCTTTTTCTGCATGCTGTTGATATGGGGAATTACATTGAATTATTTTTTAAGTGTTGAATCAGGCTTACATATCTAGAATAAATCCCAGGTAGTTGAGATGTATGACATTTTTTACACTATTGGATTCTTTTTACCAATGTATCATTGTGGATTACAATGGTGAATTTATGAAGTAGTCCATGTAGCATGAGATTCTTTGTACTAGACTGATCAAAATTAGGTTGAAAATACAAATGTCCTCATGCAGAGCAAATGGTTGCTAGTCATCAGAATTTGAGAATTATAGAAAATGTGATTTTATTTCATTTTATAACACTGGCTGGCAAAACATATAGATTCTCTATTTCATCTTCCTCAATCCAATGAGGTTAGTGTAATTTTTGTCATTTCTCCATTTAGGAAGTTGATCATTAACAATTAGGGGGAAATGTAAGCAAATTGAGCAGGACAACACATCTACTAAGTGATACGGGTCTGTTTCAAGACCAGTTTTTTTATGCCTTGAAAGTCCAATCCTTACCCACCACAGTATACAGCCTGAGAAGGAGTAGAGGAGATGGAAAGAGACCCATTAAGAGCCCCCAAAACAATTCAGCTGCAAAAATTTAAAATTAAATTCATAGTTTTTGGTATCTCTATGACAACAGCAGTCTAAAGCATCCAGTAAATATCATTAGATATGCACACACACTGAATATTGAAAATAAGCTTTCTAAGCTATGTTCTCATGATGCTGAATTCTGATTTTCTTCACATGATGCATTCAGTGAGAAGCTGATAGAAAGTCTATACCATGCCTTGATACTGTTTCTTTTAAAACTATGAAAAAGTGTTTTGTTTCCCAGAACCTCAAACTCATTTTCTGACACAGTGTTCTCCTATTTAGCAGTGTCTTTTGAGAAAATTATCAATGCAACACATTAATCATTTAACAGCTGGTACAAGAAAGAGCTTCTGGGAGACGGGTTGATGTACAATTCAGGAATAGTTATTTGCTCACTGTGCAGCACAAGATGCCAGGCACTTCATTTGATGAACCAGAGATGAAGTCTCATTTTGTTTTCCTTGACCTCTGATTTCTGAAATTAGAATTTTTAGTGTATGTGTTTTTTAAAATAGACATCATATTCATTATGATTATGGATCTAATGCTACGAGAATAATATGTGACATTTTCTGCTGAAAGAAGAAAACTAAAGGAAAAATTATCTTTCAATTCTCTTGAGGTAGTTCATTTTTACCAATTAATAATTTAAAATAGCAGTTAAAAAATCTAACTTTTATTAAATGAACTGTGCATCTTACATATTTCTTATAAACTGAAAAGTTTTAGAAAGTTTAAGTTTTTGTCTAATATGACTATGAATTTGCATGATTGATATCACTAAATTTTACCTAATGTCACTAGGTACAATGTCTATTGTATAACAAAGCTTATAAACTGACTGGGACAATTATTATAAGATACTCTTGATTCATAATCTGGAAAAGAACCCATACTTTCATAAAATGAATTAAATTACTGCTACTTATTTTGTGCAAGAAAAAACACTTGACAAAGTGATGAGGCTATTCAAGTATGGAATGAAAGTGTGAGATAATCTGAAAGCTCATATTAATTGCCCCCAAATGTACTCTATTATTTAAGTAAAATTATTAACTCAAGCTTTTTAAATGCCAAGCTTTAAAATATTAAAAACTGTTTTGGACTATGCAGCACCAAATACACTCAAAAATTGTCTTTTTTTTTTCAACTGAATTCTTCATTCAAACAATTTTCTCATATTGGCAAAGTGCTTTCATAAGCAATCTGAGATTATGTTATTCAACAACTCTGGTGACAGTTTAGTTCTTGAAGATTATTTTAAGTGTTCAGTAAATCCAGAAGCTGCACTGTTGGTGCTAGTGAAAGGGCTAAAGTCAGATGGAGTAAAAGATGAATCAGTCCCAGTGGCATTACATTGGTCTATGGTTTGTCACAGTTCATTCAGGGAAAGATGTCATACCGATAGCAGCAAAAAGTCTGTAGTTGGTCTTCCTGGCTTAACATTCTGGTTCATCACTCCCACCCCATTCACCAGATGGCTTACCTGAAGCAAGTTACTTATTAACGTCTCTTAAACTGACTTCATCTCTACGTGGAGATAGAAATAGTATCTATCTCATACAGTGGTGTGAGGTTTAAGTGAATGTTCAGCATCTAACAAAAGAGAAAAAGGTTTGGTCATTTATCTCTCACTGATAAAATATGATTTTAAAATATTTTGATGTTCAAATGGGCTTCCTGATTATGTTCTGTATTTTCTTTTGCTATTGTATGCATGTCAGGGACTTCTTTATCTCATTCACAGTACTTAATATAGCAGATATATGGCATGATTGTGTTTTGCCCAATGTGAATATTTTAGCATATCCTCTCTTTGGTAAACATAACTGTTTACTCTAATATACTTGGTTATGAATATAAAATAGTGGAAAAAATAATTCAAAAAATAAATAAAATTTTTTTATTTAATCTATAATTTTTATTAATCTTTCCCTTCCCTGTCTGTGATGGTAAATTTCAGGTGTCAATTTGACTACAGTAAGGGATATTTAGGTAGCCAGTGAAGAATTGTTTCTGAGTGTGTCTGTGACGGTGTTTACAGAGGAGATTGACCTGTGATTGGTGGACTGAGTAAGGTAGATCTACCCTTAGTATTGGTGGGTACCATCCCAATGACTGGAGACCAGGGCAAAAAGAAAAGGCAGGAGAACAGTTAACTTCTGGAGCTGGGACACCCTTCTTCTCTAGGTGGCTATCTTTTGGACTATAGGACTTGTAGAGGCATCCCTTATTTCTCAGGTCTTTGGCTGTGACTGAGAATTTTGCTTGGACAGGGCCATACTAGTAGCCTCCCTGGGTCTCCAGCTTGCACATTCTCAGCCTCTGTAGTGTTGTGAGTCAATTCCTCTAATAAATCTTTTCTCATATATGTATGTATTTATATGTTTATTCTATTGCTTCTTTCTGAAGAGCTCCAACTAATAGACTATTTTTAAGATCCTTAAAGGGAAGAGTTTGTTCACTTGTTCCTCACTGCTAAAATATGATTTTTAAACAGCTTTATGTATAACTGGGCTTCCTGATTACATCTTATAATTTCTTTTGTTATTATGTATGTCTACTAAAATGGTGATGTGAAGTACATGCCAGCTCAGTCAAGAACTTCTCTATCTTGTCCACTATTGTAACTCAGTGCCTTATACAGCATAATAAATGCTCCATGAATATTTTTGAATAAATGGTTGAGTCCATGCAGATTAATTGGACAATAAATTCTAAGTATTTAAGAGTTTTTGTAAGTTGAATTTTAGTTATAAAATAATAAATCTTTTATATAGTAAAAATGAGCATGTAAGTATAAATTACATAAGAATCCGCCCACTACCCATAAATATATTTCTTAGTATTTTTCCATATAAACTTTATGTTTATATATCTTCTATACATATATGTATAGTCATAAAGTGACTGAAAGCAATGTTTTAGAACAAAATGTATATTGCTTTTTAAACATCTAAAGAAAAATAGTTATATGAGGCAAAACCCAAATGATCATGAAGGATTTGGGCAGATGAACTGAGGACTGAATGCTAGGACATGTACAAAGAACAAGAAACAGAGAGAAGGGAATGGTTGGCAGGGGAGGAGGGAGGGAGGGAGGGAGAGAGAGAGAGAGTGAATATTTATTAGAAAGAGCATTTAAAATGGATGTGAGGAGCAAGAGGCAAAGTCTGTTCTGTCTCAGAACCTGTCCTCTGGCCAGTCATTATTATCTGTCTGCAGGCCAGTCCCACATTGTGTCTTAGTGATAGAAGAGTGGCAAGCAAAACTATGAGGATGACTTACACAAGAAGACCTTGGGTGACTTAAGGAACCTTCTTGGAAGATCATCCTGACAGTGCATATGCATATGTATCAGGGTCATCAGTAAGAGACCATTGATCAGACTCTTTTATTTTGGGATGTTAAAAACAAAGATGCTATCCTAGTCAG
This sequence comes from Callospermophilus lateralis, assembly GCF_048772815.1. NCBI lineage: Eukaryota > Metazoa > Chordata > Mammalia > Rodentia > Sciuridae > Callospermophilus > Callospermophilus lateralis. Next base: position 67,598,611 of record NC_135310.1, read on the forward strand.
TGTACTCCTAAAAGCATTACATTATAGATAGAGTGAACAAAAATAGTTTTAAATAATTTTAAAATTTGATATATGGAGGTTGATATTTGTAGAGAAAGAATTGGGCAATTTGCATAAGGAGCTTTGATTGTTCCTGAGATGCAAAGGAAAGAAATCTTAAACTTCTTTGATATTCAAAGTTCCTGAAACCTGATAAATGAATAGAGCTAGGCTTGATGGAGGCTTGTAAACAGGGAGGACCAAATAAGCCCCTAATATTCACAGTACCGGGTTTTAGAAGATAGTTGGCACCAGTGGGGCCTGTCTCTGCATATGACCTATGTTGTGAAGTAAGCATGTACCTGACAGCAAAATTATTCCTTATTTTGCCTTTTTTACAGTTTTTATACAGACTAAAATGATCAAATCTACTGTTTTGCATTTGGAAGCTCAAAACAGTTCTTTTGCTGGGCATGGTCATGCAGTATAGGTAGCCATGTATGGGAATCATCCTTCCTTTAAACTTGAAGAATTGCAGCATCTAAGCAGCTGCTGTTTTAAAGCTGGGGCAGGTGTATCAACCTTAGCTATATTGCTTTAGACAGGACTGACTGGAGGAATATGCCAAGCATCATGGTGAGCTGAAGGTTGTTTACATATCCTGGATATTACATAGGTTCCTGGTTGACTACAGAGTGCAGGTAGAAAGCAAACTAAACTTAATGGTATTTGGGTTTAATAACTCCCAGCTTCAAGTGATAAATTGCTAGCTTAAGGGCACGAAGAAGTACGTCTGACTAAAGGAAAATGAAAAAGCAATCAGAGGGTTTGGAGGATTTTTATGGAAATGGAGTGAAATAGCCTAGAGTTTTAGAAATAGTATTTAAGAGCAATGAAATGTGATGGAATAGTGTGACCTAATCCCAGACTGGGATGGATTGAGGGACCTTATGCATGAAGCAGGGAAGGACTCTGTATTTTAGCCAAGCAACCTCTGCATATTTTGGCCTTTACGTGATATGTTGTGGTTAGCTCATTAATAAGAAGTGTATTTTGATTTTCCAATTGCTGTTATAACAAATTGCTGCAAACTTAGTATCCAAAACAACACAAATTTATTATGATACAGTTTTGGAGAAAGATTTCCAAACTTGATTGACAGGGTTATATTTCTTTTGGGGGCTCTACAGGAGGCTACATTCCTTTGCCTTTCCAAATTCTAGCCCACATTCCTTGGATGATAGCCCTGTATCATTCTGATCCTTGTTCCTATATTCTTCTCTGATTCCCTTCTTCCTGAATCCTTCTTTCATTTGTATGCATTCTTAGGATTGCATTAAGCTCACATGGATAATGCAGATCATCTCTGCATCTCAAGATCCTTAACTTAATCACTTCTGTAATGTTCCTTTTGCCATGTAAGGAAATGTGCTCACAGTTTCAGAAATTAGGATGTCTTTGGAAGGGCCGATTATTCTATCCACCTAAGGAGTCTTGCCAGTGATTCCTGCATGTGTGGCAGGGTCTACTCCCCTGCTCATTCTTTAACGTGTTTCTGGAAAAGACAATTTCTACAAAGTCTGAACATCAAATTTTATGATTCAAGAATTTTGCATTGAACAATTTTCTATTTGCTATCGTGACATTGTTACTTATGTCTAGGTGTCAAAAAATTCTATGTGTGCCTTTGAAAATTTTTATTGAAGCCATATCTTAGCCAAATGAGAAATGAATTGAAGTTAGAAAAACAATAGGTTAAACATTTAAATAAAGCCAGTTTATGAATAACAAAAACAGTTACTGAGATCAGTCAAAATTATTATTGTAAATGGTGTTTTAAAAACTAAAATAAAGCCAGTATTTTTAAAGGAAAGGATACTATAGCCCAGAGAATAGGCTTATGGTTCATATAGGTATATGCTCAAATCCAGTCTCTGCAATCTAATCAGTCTTATGTAGCTTAATGAGGGAAATCTATTCTGAGAAATGTGTTCCTAAGGCAATTTTGGCATTTTCAAGCATCAAGGAGTATACTTACATGACCTTAGATGGTATAGGCCAGTTACTTGGTGTGGCTTCTTTGATGCAATCAAGAGATGTGTTTAAAATGAGATATTTGAAGCTACTACCAGTGCAACACATCATATTACTTTACAATAGACTTTTTATAAGTAAAAGAAATATACTCTAAAATTATGACATAAAGGATAGTATAGTAAATACATAAATCAATGACATGGCTATTAAGTATTTCATACTTTACAGAGTTGTGTGTGTTATACTTTTATACAACTGGAAGTGTGGTAGGTTTGTTTACACCAGCATCACCACAGACATGTGAGAAATGCTTCCTGCTATGGCACTACTATGACTATGACATCACTAAATTGTAAAAAAAAATCAGCTCCATTATATTCTTTTGGGATAACTTTATAAATATTGTCCATCATTGATCAAAACTGTGCATTGAATCTGATATGTGGCCCACATGGGTACCCAGTGTGCTACCTGCCTCACAGCTTGCCATAGGAGATTCTAGAGAAGCAGGTGAGGTGGTTCCCAAAATACCAGTGATACAGGATCTACTCTCTGTCAATATGCTTCTTCTTGAAGGTGCCAAACCAGCTTCTTCTTCTTCTTCCAGCCCCTACATTCCTTCCCCTATTTTCTCTGTCTCAGGTCTCATTTCCAGGAGAAAAGACATGTATCCTTGCACTTTTATGGAGATATTTAGGCAGTCTCTCTTTTTTTAATTTTACCACTTTAGGCATGTTGTTTTCTAGGATGTAATGCAAATGATCAGGTTTGAGGAGCAAGGCTCCTTCCCTATTAACAGCCCTCATTCACCTAAGAAGATTTGCCTTGTTTCTTTCTGTTTTGTGTATAGACTCACTTCTGGTAGTGGGGGAAGATAAAATGGGTCTTTCAGTTTTCTTAATTTGTTTATTATTACATATTGCACAGCATGATATAATTTAGTTATCTGTAATCTGGAGATTATTCTCTGTACATAAAGACAGGGATAGCTGTAAGGGAAGGAAAGATGATTGAAAGTGATCATTGACATCTTGAATTACTGTAATGGAAAAACCTCACATCTCACTCTACTACTCTAACAACTGACATAGTGAAAATGACAATGTATATCCCATTCAATGTCAGACAACTGAATGGGATATACATTGGTGTATCTCAGATTGAAGTATGTGTTAACTTAATCTATGATATTAAGAAATAACTACTCCCAACTATATTAAGGAATTGTATAGGAAAGAACTTTGAGTATATATTTTTTTAAAATAAGTTAAAATTTAGCTATGAAAGTGAAATGTCTTTATTTTCTGAGCCTGTGGTAATTGAACCTAAGAAAATATATCATGCAAAGACAACTTTTGATATTACTTGGAGGAAGAACTCCAGAAAAAAAGACAGATAAAGCCAGGAGGAAGTAACACAATGGACTTATAATTTAGCAAGTATTTTTATTACCTTAATAAACAAACACAAAAATAAACAAAGACAAATAAACTCCAGAACCCTCCAGAATTAAAATACAGGTGGCTCTAACATAATGAGGATCTGAAGAATGTTGGCAATCAGTGAGGGTTAAGAAGAATTGTTTGGTTCAATAAAAATGAATAAGTAGTATTAAATTGAAGAAATTTATAGTTAAAAATCAATGCATATTTGAGTTTTCATCAAACATAATTACACAAAATTAACAATAGTATTCTGTTTTTACACAGAATGCAAGACACCATCAATTGTAAATTACACCATTTATTTATCAGTATGAAAGATAAAACACTGCCAACTCTTAAAAAGGGCTGCCAGTCAAGACACAATGCTTATTCAAGAGCTGTTTAGATATAGTATACTTACAAAATATAAAAGATAAACCAAAATACCAGTTAAGATATTCCTAAAACATCTTTGAGTCCAAACCTTATAGATGACTTTTTAGCTTACTGTTTTCATCAGTTTTTTCATTGCTGGGAATAAAGGACCCAACCAGAACAAATGTAGAGGAGGAAATGTTAATTTAAGGGCTCACAGTTTCAGAGGACTTAGTCCATAGAAGTCTGCTCCATTCCTCTGGATTGAGGTGAGGCAGAACATAATGGCGGAGGCAGTTCACATGATGATCAGGAAGGGGAGAGAGAGAGAGAGAGAGAGAGAGAGAGAGAGAGAGAGAGAGAGAGAGAGAGAAAGGGGGAGAGAGAGACTCTTCAATTGGCCATATACAAAACATATACCCAAAGCCACGCCCCAATTCTCACCACCTTCAGCTATACCCTACTACTTCAGTTGCTACTCAGTTAATCCCTATCAGGGGATTAAATCCCTAACTGGGTCAAGACTCTTAAAACCCAATCATTTCTCCTTCTTGACTGTCTTACATGTGAGCTTTTGGGGAACATCTAATATCCAAACCATCACACTTAGAATTATTGATGTATTTTCCTGAACGAAATAATCCTGTGTCATAAAGAGATGCAGTATTTCAAAGAAGCTATAGAAGTAAAACTAATATGTGTTTCAAATGAAAGAGAACCATTTTAGACTAATGCTTAAGAAGGTTGCTAAGTTTGTCCAATTCACCAACTCTGTTAATTTTTCTCCACACATTATTTGATTCCTAAGGTAAAAAAAAATACACTCATCTTTTTGTGTCTGAGGGGGATTGGTTCTAGGATACCACTGCTCAAACCTCAGCAGTTATCAAAGTCCGTTTTACAAAAGGTTGTGAAATGTAATACTTGCATATAATCTATGCACATCCTCTTGTATGTATTAAGTCATCTCTTGATTACAACTGTATTCAGATCTCTAATATTTTCTTTAGAACTTTCTTTTAAACTGCTGACACAAATTTTGTGAGTTTTGATGTTGGAACTTTTGATATTTCTGCATGCTCCAGAAATGATACGTATATTACAATTTCATCTGTCCAATAATAATCATAAAATGCTATCTACATTAAGCCACCCTGATCATCAAGACCAAATTATAAAACATACACATTTTGGAAATCACAAAATATTACTTTTAACCACCTAAAAATATTCAACCTTCCTAATATAAATAATAGAAAATTGGAAAAAATTAAGGAAAACATGGCAATATAGAACACTAAGCATTATACACAATAAAATCTCATTATAAGAATAATATAAATAACCTTGAATTAAACTAAAAAATCCAAAGACAGAGACACCAAGGTTGTATTAAAAATGCGATTTGCAGATGTTATTTTATTGGTCAAGGTACTACCAAGGGAGATCCTACCAAGAGAGGTGGTATCCAAAGGACTGAAGCTTGCTGACACTTCTGGGAGGGAGCCCAAGTGTCATACTTGCTGATAAGCTCATAAAGTGATATCACACCCTGTTGAAGATGTACCAAAAACTTGTCCCTTGGACCAGACCTGGACCTATGGCCTATGCTGGACCTGCTACCAATGCTGTCACCTGTGGCTATACTTAGCTACTGTTGTTCTGTATCTGCTTTCCTGCTGATGCTGCTACCACTGAAGACTATCACAAACTAGAAGAAAGATAAAAGATGTTCCTCTTCTCTTCCACCTTACAAATTTCTAGCAAGCACATGTTAGTAGAAATTGACAAGAATCCAGTTGGCAAGAGAAACTTGGAAATATCATTTGTCTACCTCTAGCTCCTCAACACCTAGCAGAATACAGAATTATGGGAATAGGGCCTTAAAACAGATATGCAAATAACTGACATTGTTATCTTAAAAAATAGAAGTGTTTATTAATTCAGCAAATATTTATGGAATTCCTTCTAGGCATCAGCTCTTCTTCAAGGTGAGGTGCTATAGCAAGGAGCAAAAGAGATGAAATAACAGCTCAATGTACCTTTGATCTTTAATTCAGGGAAGACAACAAACAAAATGAATAGTTAAATTGTACAGTACACTGAAACATGACAAATATGATAATGAAAAGAAAAAAAAGGGAAGAGGAATAAAGATGGCAGGTGATTCCAGTTGTTAAAACAAGCCTAGAAAGTCCTTTTTGAAAAAGTAACATTCAAAAAACAGATATGGAGGAGACCAAAAAAAAAAAAAAAAAGGAGAAAAAGTAAGTCTGAATGAAATCTGAAATATTTGTTGAAATAATATACCAAATATAGATTAATGTGAAATATAATGAGATAAAGAGAAAGGTTTGTATTGGTGAAAGAAATATTAGATCAAGGAGGTATAGTGATCATATTCATAACTTACAGTACATCAGATCAGCCTCAAAACATATATTACAACAATGTTCAGAATAAGGAGAAATATGTATGTACATATACATACATAAATATGTGTATATATATATACATATATAAAATTGTTGCTTGAATTTAGAAATGTAGCAGAAAACACTTCTTAGTGTAGTAGATATTTGGGTAATACAAATAAAAAGAAAACATTAACTCTGTGTAGAAGTATATATGCAATAACAGCAATAACACCATATTTTTAGATGAATTCATGGACAATTCCATGTGAAAGGCCACAACAGAAACCTTAATAAAGTCTAAGCAAACAACATTACATTAAGGCCATGTTGATAAAACAAGTTGTTTTAACAAAGACAGCAAAATCACTTGGAATCTAAAATATTTATTTTATTCATCTTATTGGAGAAAAACTCATGGGGAATTATGAAGTGCTGAATGATGTAAAGATACTCCCTATTAGTATAATACCTATTAATAATTGTGAGATTCAACCAATGTGGAACTTAGAAATTGATGTACATGTGCCTGAACACAAAAAATATTTTTTTTAAAACTAGCCAAACTAAAAAATATAGAACAAGAGTAAACACAAAAAGCTATAATATAAGAAAAAATGAAATAAGTTGGAAAAGCAAAATAATACAACATTTTCTAAATTACTAAAGGACATGGTTTACACAAATGCATTTACAAACTTGTTCATAAAAGTGTTGAATTTTACTTGTTTTGTACATTTAGAGATTTAGCAGTGTCCCTTAAAAGAACAGAAATTCTGTGCCTCAGAATAGAGTACAGCTAAGAAATTTTATAATCACTTTCCTCCTGTTTAGCTTATTCTCAGGTTTGGGAGGTGAAACTAATATGAAACTAGAAGATTGAAGAAAAGAATGTCTTTAAGTTGAGAACTGTCATGATATTATGCATTTGCTCCACTCTTAATCAAGTGATGGATTTTTCAGAGATAATGTGGAAAAAATGTTTTAAAGATGAAACAGTACCTTGACAGACTTGTGATGGCAAAGCCAAAAGACAATCTTAAGTAACAGTATTTATTTTTGGATTTTGAGGGGTCAGTGGGGTGAACATGTGTCTCCTATAGCCCCCTATATTCCAATAGGACCATGTCGGGGGGTGAATCCTCAGACATGAGTCTATTGACATGGATCATGAATAAAGCCCCAAAGTGCTCCCTGGGACATTCCACACTGGTATTCTGCAACACCGAAAGGTGATTACAATAGATTACTATGGTATTAGTTAAGGAAGGGTTTTTTTTTTTTTTTTTTTTTTTTTTTTTTTTTGCATTTACCTCTTTCTACATTCTTCCCTTCATCTCTGAAGGAGGCAGAGTCAGCACAATGATTATGGAGAAGTAGGAAAGGGTTTTTGAAGGAGGGAGTAAACTGGGCCAGACCTAAAGTGGTCAAGGTCGTAAGTTTCAAGTGGAATAAGATTTGATCACAATTAACCTTAACTCTTAACATGTGAGTGTGACCAGAGAAGACAAGATTTCATCTACAACAATGACAAAACCTTTAGCTCAATTCACACAGTGGTCAAGAAAATAGTTTCTTTTTCCTTGAGTCTTACCAGTTTCAACATAATAAAACATATGAAATGGACATGTTTAAAGAAGAAGCAGCATTTGAAGATCAAGACAAAGAAAAGTAGAATATTTGAATATTGTAATAACCATTAAGTAAACTAAAATAGTAATCAAAATCTTACCATTGTTCTTCCTCGAAAAAATTTATAAGCTAAAGGTAGTTTGATGAGTGAGTTCCTGAAATTTCAAGGAACAGACTGTCTTATCTAAAACAAGTAAAGCAGTTTGAAATATAGAATTGGAGACTAATGTAACTTAGATAGATATAAAAAATCTGAATAAATATTAATTAATACATTAATATTTTCAAAATAACATTATAGTCTACTTAATGTGTAAACATCAGGAATTAGTTTAATATATTCCTTTATATAAACATATTAACCTTAGACATGTTTGTTTTAGGTCTATCAATATTTATAATTTGAAAAAAACTCAAGCCTATTAATGATAAATATTCTTAGAAAATTAATGATAGAAAAAATGTTGAACTGTTAAATCTTATACTTAATATATCACATTCAGTAGGAAAAAAGAATGCAATGTGGACACACTCCTTTTAAAAGTATTATCAAAACTACCATGAGAGAAATTTTAAAAAAGAAACAATCAGCTCTATCTATATTTTCTGGTTTGTCAAATTAAATATAAATACCTATACAAAGGATCCCATAAAAATTTCAGTTGCAACAAGTTGGTGTTGATTGGACATGCAGAAATGGGAGTAGGGATAAATACAATTGCAATCCCTTTCAGTTTTTTTTTTGGTGATATTGGGGAATAAACCCAGGTCCTGTGCATGTGAGGCAAGCACTCTACCAACTGAGCTATATCCCCAGTCCTGCAATCCCTTTCATATAGATTTCATGCCTGAAATTGTGGCATAAGATAACAAGTTCTGTGAATCTAAGACTCAGAAAGAACTAGAACTAACAAAATAAACAAAATAATTAGCTAGTGCAATAGATGGGGAATGACGAAGTATTTAAAAAAATTTAAATTTTGGTAAAACATTTATCACATAAAATTTACCATCTTATCTTTTTAAAATGTGTAAATCAGCCGTGTTTGATATATTCACTTAATTGTGAAACCAGTCTCCAGAACTTTCCATCTTGCAAAATTGAAACTCCCTACTCATTGAATAACTCCCAATTTCCTCCTTCCCCACCACCAGTCTACTTTCTGTTTCCATGAGTCTGACTACTCTAGACATCTCATATAAATGGAATCATGTAGAATTTGATTGGTTTATTTCACGTAGAATAGTATCCTCAAGATATCAGGATATCTTTCCTTTTGAAGACTGAATAACATTCTATTGTTTGTATATGCTGCATTTTGTTTATACATTCATCCTTCAATGTCATTGGAATGCTTCCACTTCTTTGATATTGTAATTCTGCTAGGAATGAGTGCACGAATCTCTCTTCATACCCTACTTTAAATTCCTTTGAAATATACCCAGAATTCTTTTGATCATATGATTATTCTTTTAATTTTTTGAGGAACTTTCATGCAGTTTTACATAGCAGCAGAACTATTTTACTTTGCTGCCAACTGTTCACAAGAGTTCCTATTTCTCAAATCCTCTCCAACACTTTAATTTTCTATTTTTCAATAGAAAACATCCTAATGGATATAGAGTAGTATCTCATTGTGAATTGATTTACATTTACCTAATCATTAGTGATGTTTGGCAACTTATCAATATGCATATTGGTGCTAGAATATTTCTAATTTTCAAAATTATCATAAACAAATAGTTCAAGAAATTTTTTGAAGAAGGAAGATGCAGTGCACTCCATATAAAATAATAAAACTACTGTCTTGGGAAAAGAAACAATCATAATTCACATAGAATAGAAAAGAACTTCAATTATTTTAATAATAACAGTAAAGATAACTTTAAATATCAAAGGTGCCTTTTAAAAATATAAGATGGACAGTACATGAAATATCAATGGTATGTCTTGGCTTTTCTGGAATGAAGTTATCTGTATGTTTATTCACGGAAAAAAAATGAAGAATTTCTATAAAAATAATTGGAGAGAGGCAAAGCTACTGATAAATGTTAGGTAAAGTCTGAATGGTAGTGAAGATTTTGAAAACAACTCTGGATTTATTAATAATAATGGATTGCAATATAAATTATAGTGAAATATCTTTACATTGCTTCAGAATGGTAAAATTTTTTGTAACTCTACCTAGTGTGGATGGACAAGGAGGAAGGAGATGATAACTCTTAGTCAATGATGATGAGAGTATTAATGACACCAAAACTTTAAGAGTACTTTGGCCGTATCTACTAAATTTGAATTCAGGCATATATGACTACAATATATGCAACATATTGATATTGATGATATAATATCATTTGGGACAATATTATGAAAAAGGCCAAAGATTAAGAATCCTACTTTTAAAAAGTACATAACACATTGGTCATTTTTATTCCCCTGTATCTTCCCTTTCTCTCCCCTCTTCCTTGCCCCTGGTTCCCTTCTCCTACTCTACTGGTCACAATATCACAACTCACCAATTTAAAAAATCATCATTTCCAACAATTAAGGTAAAGATAATCAATTAATGACAATTTTTAGAAAATATTCCCTTGTATGTGTTAAAACAATTAATATGTGAAAATGTTCATTGATGATACAAATATATTGTAGATATATTTTCAACAAATAGTACTGGAATACTTGAACACTTTTTACAGAGAAAGGAAATGATTTGGTCACAGTGTCACATGCTATAGTACTTGCTACTCAGGTGGCTAAATCCTCCTGGATTGCTTGAGCCCAAGAGTTTGAGGCCAGCCTGGCAAATAGAGAGACTCTGTTTCAAAGAGGAAAAAAGGGAAAGGAAATGAAAAAAATAAACAATGCATGAGCACTATTTCACATTAATAGAAATTAACTTGATTACCTATCAAATTGTAAGAACTAAAGCTATTAAACTTTCAGATCAGAAAAGGCAGAAAGAATTATAAAGCAGGATCATATAGTAGCTTTGGCTGGGGATAATCATACCTAATTTCTTTTATATATCAAAATTAGAGATGTTACACAAAATGTCTGAGTAAGTTCTCCCCTCCACCTTAGTACTCACATGGATTCAGGAAATTCTTGGTGATCATCAGGGTTGGAAAAGTGTATAGTGTATATGCAAACGGAAGAAACTTTGAAAGAGAAAACTGAAGATGTATATTTGAAGAGGACTATCACATATACTTGTGAACAAGGTAACATACAATATGCATTCAGGAAAGAAAGAGGGTGTGATTGTGAAAGTCACTGAAGGGGTTAGAGTATTAGTGTAACAGAATGAAACATTATGTTAACTGAGTGATTATCTGAATGACTGACATGTATTTCTTTTGATCGTGTTAGGGCACATTTTGTTCTGTATTATCCACAAGATATGAACAATAGTTTTCAGTGTGGCATTATTTCTAATAGTAATGAGAACAAAGTGTAAACAAGCCTACATATACACTAACAGATAATAAACAAATTTTAGGTAACTCATATAATGAGCATTGTTATGGTTTAGATAGGAGGTGTCCCTAAAAGCTCATGGTTAAGAAAACGCAAGTAAGTTTAGAGGTGAAATGATTGGGTCATGAGAACTTTAACCTAATCAGTGTATTAATCCCCTGATATTAATTGAACACTAACTGTAGGCAGGTGGGGAGGGGCTGGAAGAGGTAGATCACTAGAGGTGTACCCTTGGGTTTGTTTATATTTTGTCCCTGGTGAGTGGAACCCTCTCTCCTTTACTGATTGCCACACTTTGACTGTTTTCCTCTGCCATGTTGTTCTACCTCACCTCAGGCCCAGAGTTATGGAGCCAGTCATCTATGGACTGAAACCTCTGAAACTATAAGCACCAAATAAACTTTTCCTCCTCTAAAATTGTTCTTGTCAGGTCTTTGTTTACAATGACAAAAAAGGTGATTAAAACAAGCATGTAGAATAAACTAGAGCTAGAAAATAAAGCCTAGGTATTTGAGCCAGATGGGTCCTAATCCAGCATAGCATCTAAATATTGATGAATGACGTTCCAGGGAGGAAAAATGTGGTAGGTCTTTTAAGCTGAAAAAAATCTTACATCATCTCAGTACCCTATTATGAAAGCCCAGTTTCAGAGTGAAGCCTATTAGGGCTGATGATAAGACAGTGGCTTGGAAGAGTTTGAATGGCGTATCTCACCTTAGCACTTGGGTAAGGATTTTAGTGTCTGGCTACAATTGTTGGATAGGTGATTATTATGATTTACATGTGAGGTGTACCCCAAAAGCCCATATGTGAGGCAATGCAAGAAAGTTTAAAGATGAAACAATTGGGTTATTAGAGCCTTAACATAATCAGTGCATTAATCCACTAGAATGGATCAATCTGGTGGTAACTGTAGGCAGGTAGTGTGGGACTAGAAGAGGTAGGGGAGTGGGGGCACGACTTTGGGGTATATATTTTGTCCCTGGAGAACAAAGCTGTCTCTGCTTTCTGATTGTCATGTCCTGAGTAGCTTTCCTACTTTGCCCCCTATCCTCATGGTATGTTGCCTCACCTCTTAACCCAAAGCAATGGAGTTGACCATCTATGGACAGTGAGTACTAAATAGACTTTTCTTCCTCTAAAATTGTTCTTGTCGAGTCTTTTGGTCACAGCAGCAAAGAAGCTGACTAAAACAGTCTCTTGATTTGTAATTACAATGCTGATATCTTTTGGGAGTCTACCCTGCTGTCAGTAGACTAGATGACTAAGTCAAGCCAAGTATCAACATAGGTAGTTCTTCGAGACGACAATAGTGCAAAGTGCATTCTAGACCATTGAGCAGTATGGATTATTTATGTAAATCATGGAAATTTAAAAACAAATGTAAAAAGTGCTGCATATTTTGTTATTTTGAGTATATTAAGAAGAGTATTCTTGGGATGATTATTATGTATCAGAAAAGAAAATGCTAAATACATTTGGCTGAAATAGATGAGTAGTTGCCTTTTCTCTTGGAGAAATTAAGGGCCAGAACCACCAGGTAGAGCTCCTTGGCTGATGCATATAGTTAGGAATTTGGAGATTCAGTTTAGTCCAAGGCTAGAGGGAACATACCCTACCTATGCCCTGTGGATGGACAATGTAGAATCAGTGGCCTTTTCCTCTTTCAGTGTTTTCATATTCTTCTTTTCAGAGCTGAATAATAGAGAAACAAAGATCTGTGCTTGGCCCAGACAGACTTCGAGGAAGAAACTGTTGCCTTTCAGGGATTTCTGGGGAGAGCTCTATGCATCAATATTTCCTTTTCATCCATTGGCAATAATTCTAGAACCAGGAAAATCACTCAAATATTTATAGGAGACACTTCCCATGCCAATGCCTAGAATCTCATCAGACTTAAAGAAAGTCATGGGCCCTGTCATCAAAAGGCGGGCACTTTCAAAGAAAAAACATCACACATTCTCATGTATCTTTAATGGAAAAACAAATCTTAATATTTTTACAGAAGGTGTTGGTGTCTATGGATTCATAATCTGCTTTCTAACCAAAGAAATAAAGAAACTTGCAATTTATTCTTCCATGTGAAATTTTTGCAATTCAGAAAAAATGACCTTGGGCTTGACCAAACTATGCCATTGACTATCCTCAATAATTTAGACTTTTCCAACTAGCAAGACACTGGAGCAAGCTGCCCAGCTCTGCGTTGCTGTTCCTGCTTGAGCCTCCCTAAGTGTCACATCTCACCAGTTACTTTCCTTGCCCTAATTCTAGACATGAAAACTGCTGGCACAGCAACTAAAGTGCAGAAAATGTGTCCTTTTGCTCTTTTCCATCTAATTATGTAGGGTGCATTTCCCCATGTTGTGTATTTTGTCTTTAGATTTAACCAGAATTGTTAAAGTTTTTTATTTTTATAGCCAGACCTCGTGTGTTCTGTGACAAACTCCTCACGGACCATTTCAGCTATGTGCTCTGCCTTCTTTTATTATCTCTCTAACTTTTAATAACTCAACCTATTTCCTTCTTTCAGTTGCAATAGGAGTGCTATTTAGAAGAGATTCAACACATTTCCTATCTGCTGGTAGGCTTTTAAATTGAGCATTTAAAAATTTGCTTCAAGTCAGAGTTTTACTAGAAAGCAATAATGATTCTTTCATCCTTGCTGCATTTTTTATATTAGCAGTTAAGTAAAGCAGTAAATGTGCAGAGCATTTAGTAGTGATATAATTACTTATTGCCAGTAGCCAAACACCTGTTGAAAGTCACAGATTTTTGCAAAATGCATGATTATTTATTTAATAAATGTCATAGTCCATGGATACGTTTAATAAATACTAGCTCTTTCCTTGGTTGATTATGACTATAATTCTTTGCATATCTCCATATTTTTTGGAAAACTTTTCAGGTCAATTTAATCAGCCAGCCAATTACGTCAATACAGGCAAAATTACCAATAGATGTGATTGCATGACTTGATAAATTGTGAAATTTGTGCATTTAAAACAATACTCATCTTTATTTTGTAATCATGCTCTCAACCATTCTAGTTGCTTCACACTTCATCCAAATCACAGCGAGATGTCCTTGGAGCCATTCATTCAACCTTCCTCCAAGTTGATCCTGAGCAGCAGAAAACCAAGCTTCATTCTTAATTCTAAACCTGTCATCATTGTATCATTTTTTACTTATGCTGTTAATTTCTTATTGCCATTGTTTCCTACCTATTTTATGGAGTGTAGCATCTCCACCTTCTGATTCAGGCTTTCATCAGTCTCCTACAAAAGACTGAGGAACGTTCACCCTCATTGTAATAAACTATGACTTTTAGACTTACTCACAGAATAAAACCTTTTGTTATTATGATCAGACTTTGTCAAATACCTTGATTTTTGTATTTATTTCTTCTTTAATTCAATTAACTAAATTATTCAATTCAGTTGCTGTATTATTGACTCTATCCATACGACCAACATTATGTCAAGCAAATGAAAAAAACAGTTCATATCCTTGAGGAGTTTATATTCTGGTGAGACAGAGAGATTAAAAAAAATCCCATATGGGTAACTCCAACACAATGCAGTAAGAAGTATAATAGTAGACTCCAAGTAACATGAAGAGGGGCAATGTGGTGTGATGGTTAAAAATATTGGCTATATCCAGGCTTGGTGGTGCATGCCTGTGATCCCAGCAACTCAGGAGGCTGAAGCAGGAAGATCACAAGTTCAAAGCCAGATTCAGCAATTTACCAAAGCCCTGAGTAAGCTTAGTTAGACCTTGTTTCAAAATAAAAAATAAAAAAGTTAGTTATATGGCTCAGTGGTTAAGGGACATTAGGTTCAATCTCTGGTACCAAAGACCAACAACAAACAATTTGCTTTAGCATCTTGGACTGACTCTACCTATAGTGGTTTCATCATTCAGAAATTTACTTTTTCACATCTCAGGTGTCTTATGGTTTAATTTAGGACACCTATATGACTCTCTTCAAAGGATTGTCATGAGAAGGTAAAGAAATTCTAAAATACTTAGGCTAATTCCTAAAATATAATCTGTAGTCAATATATGCCATTGTTGTTGTTAAGAACATTATTCTTTGTGTGTGTGTATGTGTGTGTGTGTGTGTGTGTGTGTGTGTGTGGTGTTGGGGATTGAACCCAGGGCGTTGTGCATACAAAGCAAGTACTCTACAAACTGAACTATATCCCCAGCCCAAGATTATTATTCTTTTACTATCTATGCCAACTATGGGAAGTAAGAAAAGAGGGGTTTTGGCATAATTGACAAATAGCTTTTTGGATGAATGAAAACAAGGCTTGGAGCCATGAGATTTGGTTTGGTTTCAGGATTTGACACTATAAAATCATAGGCACTTTACCATTTGAAATTTAGTATTTTTTCTAATAGATGTACTTTTAGTTGTTGATAGACCTTTATTTAATTCATTTATTTATATGTGGTGCTGAGAATCGAACCCAGTGCCTCACACATGCTAGGCAAGCACTCTACCACTGAGCCACAACTCCAGCCCTGAAATTTAGTATTTTTAATGTAACATGAATATATTTCAAGAGCACTTTCTCCCCTCCCTACAACTTGGGTAATATGTGTACCTGTAAACACATGATCTCACAAATCTCAGTATTTTTAATTATTTTTATTATAATGTTACTAGGTTTACCATGAAACAATGTATAAACCAAATATAAATCTTTAATACTGACAAAACAATACAATTAAAAACAAAACAAATACCTCCTGTTTTAAACTTAATGTGACTGGGTTTGTTTTTGACCACGTCTATCAAGTACTAATAGACTATGGCTTTATTCTAGTTTTCTCTATTGTCTTTATAGAGACCACAAGACATTCTCTGTCTCAGTCCTTTGATGGCATATTGAACATAATTTCTTCAGTTAATTTTCAGTATATAATTATTCTGATTTTAGCTATTAGAAAGTCCAATGCTACTTTAATCAAGTGGCCAAAAGTAACATCACAGTTAGGAGACAAATTGAAACCATGTACCAATTGATAGAATGCATAGAGAAGAACATAACATCTCTTCTGTGATATTCTTGCCAAGATACACAACCTGAATCTTACCATTAAGGAAGCATGAGAGAAGCCCAAATTGTGGGGCATTCTACAGAACAACTGGACCATAATTTTTATAAGTGTCAAGATCATGTTAGCCATGGTAGACTGAGAATATCTCTCAGACTGAAGGGCATTAGAGATACATGACAGCCATCTGCAATATGTATTCCTTGGTTGAATATTTTTGCTATGAAAGATTTTTGCTATCACTAGAAAAATCAATAAAAGTATGAAGATTAGGAGCCAGTAGTATATCAGATTATTTTCCCAACTTTGATGACTATACATAATTATGGAGGAAAAGTTCTTGTTTATAGAAATTCTTGGTAAAGTATTAAAAGATGATTTAATATTGCCTCAGCAATGTACTTTAAAACGATTCAGGAAAAATATTTGCATTGTATATACAATGTCTGTAATTTTGGAGTTACTTAAAATTATTTAAAAATACTATTTTTCAATGGGTTTGAAAGAAAATATACAAATGTATATATTCAATTCAAAGCTAATTATTTAATTTAGTATTTTGCCACTTCCTCCAGTTTAGGAAGTGATACCAAACAGCTGTAAGCAACATAAATATGGTTCAATATGGTTCTTTTTTCTTTTCTTTCTTTCTTTTCTTTTTTTTTTTTTTTTTTTTTTGGTACCAGCAATTGAACTCAGGGGCACTCAGCCATTGAGCCACATTCCGAGCCCTATTTTTTTATTTTTTATTTAGAGTTAGGTTCTAACTGTGTTGCTTAGTGCCTCACCATTGCTGAGGCTGTCTTTGAACTTGTGATCCTCCTGTCTCAGCCTCCCATGCCGCTGGGATTACAGGCTTGAGCCACTGTGCCCAGCATAAATATGGTTCTTAATGCAGGAATATTTTTGATTTTTTAAAATCTTACCTATATTGTGTAGTTACTTAATTCTCACATTTCATTCCTCTATTCATATTTGATATTTTGGCCATTAATAAAATAGACATAATTCTTTTCTTATTGGCTCAAATCATTAAAATAATGATTTTTGACACATGTGATTTTAGTATAATTGCAATTTAAGATTTTTCCAATTGCATGACAGTTATTAGGGGCTCATTTGGCTAGTTAAGAATATTTTTGTTGTTGTTGTTTCAGGTTATCACTGTATTTCAGACTTATAATATGGAAATTATCCCTGATTTGAGAAGCACTGGCATGGACCAAGTAATTTTATGTTTTCTTGCAAATATAGAATCAGTGTAATTCTAGAGGCATAAACCAATTCCTAATAATTAGTCTTTTATGTGGTTGGGTATAATCCGGTATTGTCAAAATCAAATAGGACCTTTATATCACTTAATCTTTTTCCTTTATATAGGGAGAAACCATTCCTGAAGATTTGTCTTGAAAATGGTACAGAAAGGGAAGGAAGTAGGTGAGAGAAAGTACTGGGGAAAGAGATTGAGCAAACTATATTAAGTGCATCTATGAATAAAGAATCCCACTATTACATATAATTGTAATGCACCAATAAAAATGATATAGGAATTTTATAGATATAAGTGAAACAAGGTAATTTTGTCTATTTGACATATCTATGTAAGAAAGATGCAAAACCTCAAACATCATATTTATGTTAGAAAAAGGTGAGTTTAGTTATCACTAAGTCTTATCCCAATCTCCAGGTGTTTTTTTTTTTTTTTTTTTTTGAAGTTCTTGAAAAGTTCCCTATATTGTTAAAGTTATGTTCTTTTTAACTCTTTGGTTTGGAGAAGTATGCTAAAGAAAGGATAAAAGAAAAGAAAAATCACTCCCAAGTCCCCTGATAGTTGCTAGTTGATGTTGCTTTCAAATGCTCTGGCATAGGATGAAGGTTTTACTGAAGATACCAAGGTTCCCTGGGACCATATGATTCATTTCACTGTATTCTTCAGGGTTTCATATGCTGATTCCTGTGTAGAAGTCTAGTAGATAAATGCCGAATATGGATCAGTGAGTTGCTGTCAGGGTTAGAAGGAAATTCCCTATGAAATCTGGGTTCAAGTACTTTGGTAAAAGTGTAATAAATACAAAAATAATGTTCAATGAAATCTGTTGCATTTTACTGTTCATTTTTCTGAGACTCACATGGAAAAGTTTGTCCAGGACAATAATTTTAAAGCCTATTCAAACCAATTGGAAATCACAGCAACGTAACTCAGGGTACTGGATATTCTGATTTAAATCTCTTAGTCTCTACTCCAAGGTGTCTCTGCTTTTTATTTGCCTTGACTTTGACGGTATGTGATCTGTAATCATGCTGTTCAGGATACAATAATATTGTATCTCTTATTCTCAAGGTTGCAAGTAGAGAAAATTATTATATACTGGTATATTGATCTCAAGAATTTACAAATGTTTTAATAATAATACTGCCACCCAAATTTTCAAAAAAAATGCCTTTTATAGTTACTGTAGTGTATTTTCTGTTTCTTTTGGAAATTAGTAATGATTTTATCTGAATGATAGATGTGGACTTTATTTTCATCTCCCTATTTCTACTTAAAATTTAATTGAATTTGTACTATTTGCGATGAGGAAAGAGTTTCAAATAATTATTTATTAAGATTAGCATTTGCAAATTTCCTGTCTTGTATTTATACTTAAAAATGATAACTAAAGATGTTTAGTTATATCTGGCAATAGGAAATTTACATAGTAGCTAGGCCAGTGAAACTCATTAACTTTCAAAGTAGCATTCATGCTATTACTTTAAAAGCTAAAAAATACTTTAATTTAAAAATCCTCATTTTGATCAATAATGGGATAATTTTAGGAATTAACTGATTCACAGAATAAGTCATCATTATTTTGTAGTTTAAAATATCAAGTGTAATTTAATTATCATAAAGCATATTTCTGGCTGATTTAAACTTGTTTATTTTACATGTAATATCAACATTTACTCTCCATAAATTGTCCAACATAAACTACCAGGATATGCATCAGATATTATGTTTAAAGCACTATAAAAATAAGGAAAACTATGTTAAAAAATAATATTGTGAGTGAAGTCAATATCTTTAAGCCAGTAGTTAAAAATAACTGAGTCATATAATGCCATTAATCAAAATCAAAGTGGGAAAACATTCTTAGCACCATTCTCATTTTCTTCTGTTAATTGTTTTCTTCTCTTTATACGTTTGGTATTAGAGGAGGCTTGACATTGGAAGAAAAAGCCACACAGAGAAATTAAGAATTTAACAGACCCACAGGATTAACATCTGACTCTTTTTATATTTATTAATGACAGACTCACTCAAAATGCCCCTAACTCTAGGAAATCTCATTCATTGGCAAGCCACTTTTAGCTTTGTTTGTATTTGCAGTA
This sequence comes from Callospermophilus lateralis, assembly GCF_048772815.1. Taxonomy (NCBI): domain Eukaryota; kingdom Metazoa; phylum Chordata; class Mammalia; order Rodentia; family Sciuridae; genus Callospermophilus; species Callospermophilus lateralis. The sequence continues at coordinate 67,618,389 of NC_135310.1, forward strand.
GATCATGTATATTTGACTTGTTTTTCTCCCTTATTAGTCTTCTTTTATCCTGAAATATTGGTTTTGGATGGAAAATGATGAAATAAAAACTGTAAAAATAAAATTTGTCTTTCCATTATATTAGCATTTAAAAAGCTAGAGAAAGTTTAAGATAAGTGTAGATCTATATCCTTCCTTAACATCCTGATTTGTATGTTTCTTCATTATTATTATTTTTCAAGTGACAGTAAACTGCATACTCTAATTCTGCCTTATTTGCAGGAGACACCCCAAGCAAGACCCTCAATGGGTTTCTGAAACCATAGATAGAACTTGACCCTGTATATATACTATTTTTTCTATACATACATACTTATGATAAAGTTTAATTTATAGGCTAGCATTTTAGGAGATTAACAATAATTAATAATAAAATAGAATAACTGTAATAATATGCTGTAATAACATTTTGTAAATATAGTCTCTTTGGCTTGAAAGAATCAAGACAAATATTACACTTTCAGCCCATACTTACTATGAATTACCAAAACCACAAAAAGCAAAACTGTGGATAAATGATGGGGGTCATCTTATTTTATAATAGATACCAGTAGACTTCTCTGAGGATAAATCATCCACCAAAGAAAAAGATCAGGGACTCAGAGAAAGGAGAAAGAATGTCTTTGTACAAGGAGTCTGGCCATTTCCTTTGGCCTCAGTTTGAAACTGTTCTTCAATTATACCTGAAAGATAATATTCATTACTTCACTGACATATTTATCTCAAATATCCTGAAAAAAACCCTACAATTTTTACAAATTTTCTAATTGAAAAATTTCCTGTTTCATTCTCAAATTTAATCACTTATTGTATTACATTGTACCTAGGATACCTTATTATGAAAGTAATGCATTTGGGAAAAAAAGATGTGAGAAACAAACAAAAACAAGTAGAGCAAGCAATCCTCTCCAAAGAGACAATATTAATATCTTGAATACATATTTTGCGAGGCTTATTTCTATATAGACATATACTTAGCATATAAGTTAATTTCTCTAAAATTAGAATTTAAATTTTGGTTGTATAACTTGTCACCAAATGGTACATTATGGATATTTTCTTTTTAAGCATGATATTTAATAGCTTCCATAATGTGCCTGAGCAGTTTCCTATATTTAGAACTTCAGATTATTTTTTAAAATATGAATAATATTGCAAGAAATATTTTAGCTGCAATTTGCAGATGTCTCAAATTATTACTTTGAGCCAAATTCCTTGAACTTGAATTAAATTAACGGTATATATTACATTTTATGTATGCTGCAAAATTGTTGATAACAAAGCTGGATATAGCAATTTATGATCCCAATAACAGTGAAGATATTTGTTTCTTAGTGCCCTTTTCTATACTATTCATTGCTCACAGTAAGATTTTAAAACTATCTCTGCCAATATGATAGGTAAAAAATAATCTTATCTTACTTTTGTATCATTAATAGTTAATAATGCAGAATAAATTTCTGTCCATTATTTATGTATATTATTTCTGTTAAACATTTTGGGTACTGCATAATTATGTTATTTGCTATTTAAGAGGTTTTTACAGATACATTATTTTTGTATCCTATATCCACCAAATATTTTTTCCAGTTTATATTTTGTAATTAATTATATAAATGATATTTCTGAGGTAATTTTACTTCTTGTAATCAAACTATTAGTTTTTAGTCTTAGTATTTTTGTTATTGTTTTATATTTTTCACATCAAGTCTATGAATATTTATAGTGTGAAAGAGGATACTTCATATTTTTTATTTTCTAACATTTACCAAGTAAGGAAATATTTTTTTTCCAAAGAAGTTTAAAATATTAACCATATGAACTGCTTGGTTTTGATTACTTTCATAGAACTTAGCTACAGAATTCTCTGTTGTAATTCTTCAGATCATAATTTACCTACTTTGAGTTAATTTTCTTTAACCAGAATATCGTTTTATTGTAATTTAATAATATGTAATTGTTTATTATTTCCTTTTTATTACAATTTTCTCAGTGAATCCTTTTGTAAATTCTTAATTTGAGTTTTCTATCTTTAGTTTTCTTGTCTAGAGTAGCTAGAAGTTTGTTAACTTTATAAAATTTCACAGGAGATTTTTTTTTCCTGTTACTAACATGGGTTTTGCCATTTCTTATAATCTTTGGCATGACTATTTTGGATAATAGGATTTGAGAGAACAAGGAAGGCATAATTCACCTATCTTTTAGAATATTTCACATTTCATCTTCAATGTTCAGAACAGTATAGTAGAGGTTTCATATATGCTTATTGAATGGTCCACTGAAAGGTAGACTTTAGATTTGGTCAATAGGGGAAGAAAATCTAGTGAACATAAAAGTCCTATATCTTATAAAAATGAACAAAGAAAGAAGTGAGGAAACATTATTATATTCACAAGAACCTATTATCTGCCTCACATCATAAATTATATAAGTTTTAATTTGGGGATTGGAGATATTTAAATTTTGGTTTAATGCCTAATTGCTGGAAAGAAAGGAAAGTTTCCTAACCCTTCCTATGCAAGCAGTTGTCTCAAATTCTTGATTCTGTGGGAATTTTGTTGGGGATAAATATACCCTTTCACCCACCACACATCACTCAAGAATATATGTTATCTTCTTACCCTGTGCTGGGAGCCTCTGATTTGAAGGAGTTTGGTTGGATTCATTTGAGATACTAAAAAAGGGGTTGAAATTTATCTAAATTTTGTTAAGAAAACACTTGCAAATATTTTAAAATATTTCTTAAATTTACTCTCCGGAGATTATTAATCTCATTTCATATCTTCCCATAAACCGCATACATTTTCTCTGTACATCAGAGGACCTTTTCCAGAAGCATTTGTAACTCTGGCTCATTTTTTTCCCCTTGGCCATATGTTTTCTTATCTTGTAAGTTGTTAGCTCTATGCAGTGAATCAGGGAGAATACAGAAGTGCATTCAATTAATTTCTTAGCTCAAAGGCATCAATCTGCAGTTTCTCACATCCATTACATATGCTGGCAGTGCCTTTTATAAAGGCTGACTGCTATTTCTGAGACAGCGCAAATTTAACCTTAGTACTTGGACAGGTTTTCTTGATGACATGGTTGATTTCCAAGGGGATTTCATTTCAAACAAAGACATGATTTTGAGAAATGGTAGAAGAAGTATTATGTAGCAGATTTACTTTACAAACTCTCTTAAAATCCATTAATGTCGAAGCTCCAAAGCAAATAATACTTAAATTTATATGGTGGCAGAACCCTTTAAGTGTAGCAAAAGGGTTTGGGATTAATTTTCTTAATTATAATTCATTTAACATGTATTGTTGATTACATACTATGTGTGAGACACTAAAACTGGATGTTGAAATTCCAGAGAAGATGCCATTATATTGGGTAAACTGACATTAAACCAACCTAATAAAATAAGGTACAAGTGTACATGTTGCAATGAAAATGTGTATAAAAAGCAGTGAAACCAGTGCTAAACCCATATTGTTTAAATTTGAAAAAGGAAAATAACCCTTACCAAAATGAAATTTACTGATATTATTTGACTGTTTTTAGTGTTTTATTTGTTAATAGTTGCACAGAGGTACATGCTTGTAATCTCAGGTGCTTGGCAAGTGGAGGCAGGAGGATTGCAAACTCAAGGCAAGCCTGGGCAACTTAGTGAGACCCTGTTTCAAAATTTAAAAAGAAAAAAAAAAAAGAGCTGGGGATGTAGCTCAGTGATAAAGTGATCCTGGGTTCAATACCCTGTACTGCAAAAACAAGTGAATAAATACGTAAATACATAAATGAATAATATAAAAAATTTAAAAGGCCTAAACTTGGAAATAAGAAAGTGATCCATTTCAGTCCATTGTTACCCCATAAATAGGGATAGCAGTTTTATTTCCAGCATTTTAAAATTTGTTCGTTTTAGATATACATGACAATAGATTATATTTTTATTTGTTCTTTTTGAAATACATGACAGTAGAGTGTATTTTGATATATTATATATATATATATATATATATATATATATATATATGTGTGTGTGTGTGTGTGTGTGTGTGTGTGTGTGTGTGTGTGGTATAACTTATTCTATATAGGATACTATTCTTGTGGTTGCAAATGATGGAGTTTCACTGGTTTTGTATCATATATGAACATAGGAAAGTTATATCTGATTCATTCTATGATCTTCCCTATTCCCATCTGCTTCCCTCCCCTTCATTCTTCTTTGTCTGATCCAATGAATTTCTATTCCACGCCACCCCCCCTGCCCAATGTGTCTTCACATCCACATTTCAGAGAGAATATCCAGCCTTTAGTTTTGGGCTTATTTCAATAGCATGATATTCTCAAGTTCCATCCATTTACCAGCAAATGACATAATTTTATTCTTCTTTACTGCTAAGTAATAGTCTATTGTGGGTATGAACCACATTTTCTTTATCCATTCATCTGTAAAGAGAACCTAGGTTGATTTCATAGTTTGCTATTGTGACTGAGCTGCTATAAACATTGATGTGGTTGTGTCACTGTAATATGCTGATTTTAATTCCTTTGGGTATATTCTGAGGATTGAAGCAACTGGGTCAAATGGTGGTTGTATTCCAAATTTTCTGAGGAACTTCCAGACTGCTTTCCATAGCGGTTGCACCAGTTTTAAGTAGCACCAGCAATGTATGATGGAACCTTTTTCCCCACATACTCACCAATATTTAATGTTAAATGTTTTTTTGACTGGAGTGAGATAGAATCTCAATGTAGTTTTAACATGCATTTCTCTAATTGCTAGAGATGTTCAACATTTTTCAAATATTTTTTGACTATTCATAATTTCTTTTTCAGTGAAGTGCCTGTTCAGTTCCTTTGCCCATTTATTGATTGGATTATTTGTATCTTTTGGTGTTGAGTTTTTTTGATTTATTTGTTTATCCTGGAGATTAATGCTCTTAGGTGCAGGTGGTAAAGATCTTCACCCATTCTGTAGGCTCTCTCTTCATGTTTTTGATTTCCAGCATTTTTTATAGAATGGGAGCTTACAACTAATGGGGTAATTTAAAGTGATCCTGTAATGTAAAGTGATCCTGTAAGTAAAGAGTTCACACTTCTGACACAGTTGTTCAGGCCTTACTTGTATCTTCCAGAAAGTAGGTGACAAAATTTAGCCATCTTTTTTTTTTTTTCCTTTTAAGTTCTCACTTTTGCCAAAAGTAGAAAATAACTCATATATTCTTATTCAAATAAACTCAGCTCCTATAATTGTAAATATTCCTTTGCAGGTCAATTCAATGTTTAAATCCTTTTCAAAAACTTCTGTCCTCTCAATGTCTCCTTTCCAAGACATTGTGTAGAATGTATCTTCACAATGCAGAGAATCCCGTGTCTTGTCTTGTGCTCTAGCTGGACCAGTGCTATTTCCCATTGCTCTCTGGTTCAATTGTGGTTGGCGTTGCCTTGTCCTTTTGCACCCACCACTTTCATTCTTTCATTCAGAGATGAAGGTCTTAGGCTGATATAATTGATGGCTTGTTACTTTTGTATGATTCAAAGCCTGGGATTTTCTTTCACTTCTTTTCCTTTTTTTCTTCACCATTATTCACATTATTATGATTTCTTTATTGAGGAATTTAATCATTTAAACTTGTTTTTAAAAAATATCCAATTTATTCTTTAAATCTTTATTAGGTACTATGTCCCTTTCCTTCTGACTCAATAATTTCACATTGGAAAATCCTCTAGGAGTCAAAAGAGTAAGATGTTCTACAAACATATGTGCTGTAGTGAAAAGCAGAAACTTCTTTCTGGCCAAAGTGAATGGCAAATGAATTATGGAACATCCTTATGCTCAATATTGTGTGGAAAGTAAAAATAATTTTTCCCAAGAATAATCAAGAACTTTGGTCAAATGCTCATGAAAAAAATAGGTTAAAATATAACAAAAAAACTATGCATAATATGTTTCTACATAATATACATGTACATACAATGAATAATTAACTCTTCATTCCATTCTTTGAAATCTTTTTCATAAATTGCTGTTTAAGTTTCCAAATACTATAATTTTTAACTTAACTATGTATTATTTTTTTTTCCTTTATGTTTCATTGTTACCTTATTTTTTCCATTTAATATTGTCAGCTGTATTAAAACTCAGGCTTTATTAAAATTAAGAGTGAATTAATTACCCTTGGACTTGCTCCTGTTAATGAGTAATGGCTAACTCTTTTTATGAAATTGATGAAGACCAAGTCTATCCAGTGCATTATTCCTAGTTCTTAGTGTAAAATCTGGTAAGCACCTGCAAGTACACCTCTGTTCAATTGTAGGTTCATCTTCTTCAAACCTGTGTTTCCTGAGTACCTGTCCACTAGTACCTGTACTATTCTATGTGCATGGCTACCACATTTCTTCCCACATCTGTTTCTGCTACGTTTATTTTGTTTTGTGATGGGGCTCAATTCTTGAGTTAAAGGATTAAAGAAATATATTGTTACACGTTTTAAATATTCTCTTTCCAAGGAGGCAGAACTGAGAAAGATGCTAAGCTCCCTCTGTATCTGGCCTTCATGCAAAAGAAAAAAAAAACTGGTCAATATTATTGCCCCAAATTATACACAGTACATTCAGAAGACAATTCTAATTGGTTAAAATGAGATTGGAAGTAGGAGACAGGGAATTTCTCAATAAATGATGATCAACAAATTTGGAAAAGTTAATTTGGAGCCAGGCTCTGTGAGGTATTGAATGTTTTAGTTTTCTTCTGTTTTTTCTTTTCTCTTAATTGAACCTAACATTACATTTTATTATTGCAGTGACTGAAGAAATGGAGTTTCGAAAGAGATAGCAACTTTTCAACATATTTCAAACGTTTTCACAAATGCTACAGGAGTTGGGTTCTGTTGGCTTGTCCTTCAATATGTGTCATATTTTATAACTTTTCATTATTTCCAGCTCAGAAAGTTACCTGAACCCACCACCATATCTCACTTATTACCTTGGAATTTTTCTAATTGGTCTCTGTTTTTCCCCTTTTCATCTATTGTCTATTCTCTACATTGTAACCAGAATGAGTATTTTAAAAGATGAATTACTTCTACAAAACTGACTTATTGGTTTACATAAATGAATAAGAATATGTAGTACTTGTCTTTCTGTGTCTGGTTTGTTTCATTTAACATAATGATCTCCATTTTAATCCATGTTGCTGCAAAAGATAGGATATCATTCTTTCTATGGATGAAATATATTCCACTGTGTGAATTTTCTTCATTCATTCACTAAAGGGCATCTAGAATAGTTATCACTAGAGATAGGGAGGGATGGGGGGAGGTAAAATAAGGAAATTCAATAAGGGGCACCAAAACACACTAAAGTAAAGAAATCACTCCTAGTTTTACTTTAGCACAGTAGGGGATATTGGTCAAAACAACCTATATTTTGAAACGAATAGAAAGTGTACACAATTCTCAACACATGAAAGCAATTTTTAGTTGAAAAGATGGAAATATTTACTACCCTGATTAGATTAATACTCATTGTATACATCATTTAACTATATGCTATTCTCTCATAAAGATGTACAATTTAAAAACAAGATGACTAACAAAGGCAAACTGGGTCATGCATTTTCTCTGCTCCTCTTTATAAACATCTTATGTGGAAGAAAATACAAAGTCCTTTTTTGACCTTTAATTCTTTCCTGACATCCCTTTTGTCTACTCTTCTGGTCTTGTCTCTTATTTACTCTTTCTTACTTACTTGGTTATGATTAAATTGACCACTTTGTTGCTCTACATCCATGCCAAACGTATCACTGTGTCAGTATATTTGGGCTTAATCTTTCTTTTGCCAAACAAAAACAACAACAGTAATAACAACAACCACAAACAAACTAATTCCCTAAGATATCTGATGAGTGTGCTTTCTTGTTTATTTTTTCAATATTTCATCAATTTAATGAAGCATTCCTTGACCTCCAATTAGTGTGAACAGGTCTTTGCACTCCCTATCTTCCTTACCTTGTTTATTTTTCTCCATACATTAATTATATCCTGACATAGTGTGTGTTTCCTTGTTTATGGTCTCCTCTATGGCCTTGCATACTCTATGAGGATAAAGTTTTATTTGCTCAATTTTGTACCTCCAGAGTCTAAAAGAGAACTTATCAAGAAGTAGGTGCTCAATATTTCTTGAATAAGTATCATGGACTGATGGGTGTGGGGTCAATGGGTAGAGAGTAATTTTATCTTAAAGAGGTCATCATGGGAAAGCTCTTTCAGCATGGACATTGAGCAGAAACTAGGGAAAGAATAAGTTGTGTGAACATCTAGAGGAATGTCTTAGAGAAATAACAAGGAATGTATTCTGAGAAAGACACATGAGTGGGGACTAGTGATTTCTTTGGGTGATAATGATAAGTAATAATAATTCTATTTCAATTTATGTTATTTTCTTCTCATTTATTTTAGTGTAGAATTCTAAGCCAGAAGTTGAAAGCAGGTGGCTTTTGAGTCAAATACAGCCAGAAGATAGATTTCACTGGACACACATAATGTTGTTTAAATGATCAAATTATTTGTCAGCATTTAAAAACCAAGAGATTTCACTTCTGGCTCTAGATTGTTGTTTCCTCTTTACCAATCAAAAGATTTGAAAAACCTGGACCAGCAGGCAACTGGAGATCCATAACTATGACCTCTACAAATGGGCATAAGTATATTCAGTTTTATTCTTCATCTTGCTCTACTCTCTTCCATTTATTTACTTGCTTAATTCATCAATGTTACCTGTCCAGATTAAATGCATTTGTTTCAGTCATACCTCTGTGTGCACTTTTTATGAAGGTGACTTTTATGAATATTTTTCAAAAACATTCATGAAAATTTACTAGAAAATAGCACATGTGATTTTCTAAATAGGGCTAAATTACTGTACAGAGATTATTTTTATTCATTAAAGTTTCTTGATCAAATTACTATTAAGAAATACCTCTATATTAATTATTCTTTGTTTATGAGCTTCTTAGCTGAAAGTTAGGAATGTACTTTACTGAAAATAATCTGAATTTTAGCTGTCAAATTTTAGGTCATATTACTATTATATTTTATTACTTATATTTTATCAAAGGCAGACACAGCCTCTCACATTGTAACTTAATTTTTCTTTTTCCCAAGATCATAAGGACAAGTTTTTTAGAAATTTCCCCTTGTCTAACATTGAGGTAGAGGATCCTGGAAGGAATACTCATTGACTTCTAACTATGTAACATGTAAGGCGCCCACTTCCTCAGACTGTCCAACAATTCAACTGAACTTAACCTTGTTGGTTGTTAATCTATTTGACTATAGGAGCTGTAGGATCATAAGAGTAAGAAACTTAAGAGTCTGTCCTATGTCTCCATTTCTATGAATTTAATTTAACTATGTAACTATAACGTAAGTTACCTGGATATCCTTGACTAAAATGTAAACAACTAAAAATGTGTAAATTTTTTTATGCTGTTCATATAGAGTGCCCAATATAATAATATGGTTCATGGGTTAATTTAGCTTTGGTTTTCAATAAGTGATATTAAAAAAAAAAAAAAAAAAAACTCCTAACTGGCTGAACCTATATAATAATAGAAACAGTGTACAAAACTGGAAGCCAGTTCCTTATTTTGAGTGTGAAGCTTTATATTACAGACACAATTAGGCCAGTTATTCAAGAATATTTCCTAGAGGTGATAGGCTTCTCTGAAGCATTCATGTAGATTTTTGTAATATTACAGTTTCCATTTTGCACATCCAAATTTACCAAGAGTGTATGCAGATGTTAATAATTTTAGAAGTATTTTCATAATACAAATGAAATAGCAAATAAGAAGTAATTTCTCTTAACTCTGCAGGAGAAAGCTTTGTACTTTTAACCCTTTAAGCATACAAATAATAATGTACATTTCTGGCAGCTACCATGATGCAGTTTGTCTTAGTCTATTCAGGTTGCTTTAACGAAATTGTTTACACTGAATAGTTTATAAACAATAGAAATTTGTTGCTCAAAGTTTTAAACAGTGAAAATTTCCAAATCGAGGGGCCAGCAGATTTTGTGACTGGTGAAGGTGTCTGCTTCAAAATTAGAACTCTCTTGTTATGTACTCACATGGTAGAAGAGGTAAAAAAAGAAGAAAAAATAGGTTGAGAACAGGCTTCCCCAAGGTCTTTCATAAGGGCCACTTATCCAACTTATGAGGGCAGAATCCTCATGACTAATCATTTCCCAAAACCCCCAACCTCTTAATACCATCACCTTGAGGGATAGGTTCCAACATGTGAATTTTGGAGGGACATAAACATAAATATTTAAATTATACCATAACTGTTTGTGTTAAGGTAAATTAAAATGTAAAAAAAGCCTGAAGAATTCCTCAGTAGACAAAGTTGGTAAGGCCTCAGAAGTAACATTCATCTTACAACAGCAAACATAAGCAAAATTTAACTTGAGCAATAATTTTTAACTTGAGCAATAAATAATTGCAAATGACCATATTAAAGAAAAATACAACTTAAGCTCAACAAACCCCAAACAGCCAATTAACTTACATAGTCAGGGATTTTCCAATGGGGGGTCAAATAAAGCAATTATATAACTATAATATTACATACTATCTTTACTTTATCTCTCCGTTTATCTCTATAAATTTTCCTCTGTTCATTCCTTTGGTGGAACTCCTGAATCACTTCTGATTTGGACATCCTCAATTCATGAGTCACTGTTGACTCAGATAAACTCTATAAAATTTTATTGTTTCAATTTACACTTTAACACATGAAAGTTAAAAATGAATCACATTTAAATTGGACTCTAAATGTAACTAGAATTTTGGTTAAGATTAAAGCCTGTTACTTTGATACAAGGAAACAACAAAAAAAGGAGTGGCCAGCTGTACCATATAATCATTAAAGGTGGTTCCCAATAGTCAAGAAAACGAGAGGAAACGTATAATAAAAGATATCACCATTTATGAAATTAAATTTCTTACCAAAATATATGATTCTGATATTGTTTTTCCAAAACTTGGAGCTGTTTGACTTGCATGAAAAATATATTTTATTATCAATAAGAATATAATTTGCCTGTTTTGTTCAAAACATAGGATTATGTTCATGTATGTACATAATTTTAATTTATCATATTGCAACTCATTGAGTGACTAATAGTGCTGTGATTAGGGATGTTATTTTTAAGAGCTTTGCATTACAGTTAATCTTGGCTGCAAGTAAGCCATCTTAGATGTATTTACCAATGAAATCATATTGATGAGACAGAATTCAAGGGGTCATTTATGCCAACAATCTCCAAAGTGCTATGACAGAGGTTATCTGTTAGTTTACTAATCTTTCATTGAAGGATTAATACCTTCACACTGAGCAGGCAGGTCACATGATCACTAGTTTTGAGTTTTCCTCAAGGATGTGTAGGTGTCCAAAAACCAAAGGTGTTTGACACAAGTTTTTTTGTGCATTCATTTGATTTCAATGTGTTGTAAGTGTTGCAATTCATTTGGACCCAAATTAAATGGATTTGAAGGTTTTGCTCATTATTTTTTTTATGGAACTAAACCTCTCAGAGTGAACAAATGGTTTAAAAAATATTTCTGTTAAGAAATTTTACCTTGAAGATACTAATAATTCAAGTTCAAGTAAATAAAACAAGGAAATGTCAAAGCTAACACTCCTAATACTAGTACTAGCTCTTTAGTTACATTAGGAGCTCAAATCAATAACCTAATAAGATTTGAGACTTTGGCAAAAAGAAATGGAAATTGCCAAGTAGACTTTAAAATCTAAATTACAAGCAATGTCATTAAGGATAAATATTGTCCTAAATGTTAGCCCTGAGATAGCTAATCATATTATAAAGCCATCACAAGTAGCAGGACATCGAAAACTAAACATTTGAAAGCTGACAATTTTTTCCAGTAATGTTTAAGATTATATGATAACCTAGGGCATTTTAAAATTTCAATCAAATATTACCAATGTTCAGGTGAAATTTTTGAGATTTCTTAATACTGAAAGACAAAATGCCAGGTACCATTAGAGAAACATTTGTTCATCTCCATTAAAAAAGTAATTGAAATATTATGTGGGAGCTAACATTGAAGGAAACCGAAACACAGTTCTAGTTAGAAAATCTTGGAAGATGCATGGGAAGCAGTTAAAGAAATAAAGTAACTTGTTAAAATTTATTTCATTTGAGGAGGTTTACACTGAGTAAATGTGCCAGCTTTTTAAATATTCAGAATATGGTACCTGCTAGATTATGGGTTTTTTTTTCCTCTGAGCAGTTATACCATAGAAGATATATTCTCAATACAAATGAGTTCATTAAATAAAAAGTGTTTTAGAGACTAGATATATACATATAACCATGGGAAAAACTGCTACTTTGCTTGGAATTATAGAGAAGATCTTGAAAATGCAGTTTTGCCTTTTTTTAAATGTATAAATTCATTTAAGTTTGTAAAAACAAGACTTAAATAGCAGATTCCTTTGTATTTTTTTTAAATGCAATACAAATGACTATGATAGTTTTTTAATTTCCCTTTTTTCCCCTTAACCATAGTAATTTGCTGGTCATCTCATGGCAAGTGCTTCAAGAAGTTGAGAACTCAAAAAAGAGATATAATTCTTTTCCTCTTAAAAAAAAGGCAAGTATTCTAACTTTGCTGACCTTTCCAGGTATGAGAAAATATACTAGTTGGAAGATTAAAAAATAATCTGTCTCTTTAAGTTAAATGTGGCATTTTAACAATCAATGAAATAAGAATACTTATTCAAACATCCTTTTTGTTATTACAAGGGAATTTTGAAAATGGATACTTGGAAATGCCTCATCATCATGTAGTTTTGTTGACAAAAATAACTATAAGCACATTACCTATAAACTATGACATCTGTGTAACTAGAAACATATTCTTCCAGTTTCCTTTAGAATCTTGCAAATTAAAAGTTTTGTAGATTTTTAACTATTTTTCAAATAGAATAAACATACATGCAATTTATATCTTGGTTGTGGATATGATTATATATATATATATATATATATATATATATATATATATATATATTTCTGTAAGATTTCTGTTTGACATCAGGAAAAGGAAAAATTCACTACCTCAATTTCATAATTATGTGCATTGGCAAATGGGGTTGAAAAAAATGTAACATGATTTAGTAGAAGCAATGGTGAAACTTTCCATTTTATTTCCCTATTTTTATGGGATATCTTTCCTGGGTGTATATGCTTTTCAACCAAGTATGAAAATACACTGATTTTGTAAACGAGACTCTGTTATTAGTATATCACTGGATTTATGTAAATATTAAAAATAATATCTATATATTATACACTTTGGATTCTTGTCCACATGTTCTTTTCTATCCTTTGAGCATAGGATGAAAATGTCTGGATTCAGCTGATCTGTGCATGTCTCTAGCTTTCAGATACTCTGGGCTTGTGCTGCTCTATTAGATCAGGTTTAGTCTCAGTGTAAAGTTCTTACCTTCAGGAACTTCCTCGATAGCTCATTTCAAGAAAGAATATAAAGTATTTCTATGTGATATTAATTTTATGTTTTCTTTAAGTCCAGAAGAAAGTTTTATCTTGCCTTTAAAAAAATGAAGTGTCACATGCTTATATTCAACCATATTTCCTCCTCAAAGCTAAAGTCTGTGCCTTCACATGGATTCTGTCTCTATTGTTATCACCATTCCACCTACCCCCACCCTCACTTTTTCCTTTTCTATTTCTCTCTGCTTCAACCATTCTTGTTTTTTTCTATTTAAAAAACAAAATATATCAATCTTCATCTGTACTCTAGTTTCTGTCTAATTCTTACTTTCTTATTGCCAAAGTATCAAAAATATGTTCATTTTCAATTCCAATTTAATTTTCACTCAGTCCTTTTTTAGACTCCCCAAAATGTGCCCTCCATTGTTGATGCTCAAAGATTTCTCTTTTCAGAATGTCTCATGCCTAATAGATTCATTTCTTCATTTTTCTGCTCTAGGACTCCTCTGTGGTGTTTCACATGAATGCCATTCTGCTTCTCTAAGATTTCTGATCACTCTTTTGCATGTCTATATTCATTGCTATTTATTTATTACCTGACACTTGGGATCAAAGAAATAATTTTTCCTTATACACATCTTTTTGTATTTAACCCAGAGAATTAAATACAATGGAATTTTTCCATCACCTAATTCAGCCATGAAATGACAGGAAACTAAATTTACTTCTAGATTATTCAAATAATGTCTTAAATAAAAGTATTGCAGAGACATGGACTAAGTTAAGGGCCCACAAATGGGACAGAAAACAAAGGTACAGGTTGAGCATCCCTAATCTGAAAAATCTGAAATCTGAAATGCTCCAAAATCCCAAATCTGTCAAAAACCGATTACATCACAAGTGGGAAATTCCACACTGGACCTCATGAGATAGGTCACATGCAAAATGCAGCTATACTGAAAATATTATATAAAATTACCTTCAGGCTATACATATAAGGTGCTTATGAAATATATTTTGGGATCCCATTCTCAAAACCTCTCTTTATACTTATGTAAAGGTTCCAAAGTCTGAAAAATTCCAAAACCTGAAAAATGTTTGTTCCCAAATATTTTGGATAGGGAATACTCAATTATACTGGGAAATTATCCAGCCTAAGGAAAAGCAAGGACTCAAATCTATAAAAGCTTAGTGAGGTAACTGCTCAATGTGAGTCCTAAGTGTGGAGGGATACAGTTACTGTCAGAAATAGGACGTGGAAGCAAAGGTGAAAGCAGGGAAGAAAGACTCAGATGGCTTCCTCTTTTTTCAGCTCCCTGTATTTCCCAGCCCTTGCCTCCTAGGAGCCAAACCCAATTAGAAACCAGCTGATAATCAAGGATGGGTGAGCAGACTACAGAAGTCAGTATCCTGAGGAACAGAGTAGGAAGAGAGAGCAGGAACCTTGTGAATGAGGGAAAGATGGACAGTCAGTACGTCACCTCCATGCCAATCAAGACAAGTATTTTCTTTTCTAGTGGACCTCTCACATAAACTTTATTACATGGTCAATTGTCTGTTGGTTATTACTACATCATTTTCTTACTATCATTCAGACACAATATGCCTAAAACTAAATAACATGTCTCTTTCCAAACCTGACTCCAAGCTAACCTGACATTCTAATTCATGCCATGCTTTGCTTCATATTTTTCTCTGACCTATATCCTCATTAAACTGTAATTCTCAGAACATTTGTATTTTTAACTTATTCCAGGATTCAAACTCTACTTTGATTCAAACTTAGGGAAATTTAATACTATGTTTTGTTTGCAGTGCTCATTGTATTTTTCTTTCCTTATGTTTCAGTCAGCTTGGCATTGCTGTGACCGATATACCCAAACAGAACAACATAGAGGAGGAAAAGTGTATTTTTTTTTGGCTCATGGTTTCAGAGCATCAATTCACAGTCAGCTGACTCCATTGATCCAGGCCTAAAGTGTATCAAAGGAAAGTGAGAGGGCAAGCACAAGTTGCCTGGGACAAAATATGAACCTCAAAGACACTACTGTGATTCACTTTCTCCAGCCATATACTATTTGCCTACAGTTACTACAGGGTTAACTGTTTAAGACAATTGATCTGCTGATTATACCACCACTCCCCTGATCCAATCATTTCACTTCTGAGTATTATTGCACTGTCTCACACATGAGATTTTGGGGGAACATCTCATATCTAAACCATAACATCTTATGGTCCTTATTCTTGGGGGCCTAGTGACTGAAATGTGGCAGCCTGCTGATGGTCTTCTTAGGAGTTTGTGTGGTCCATTTGGCCTGGTAGGGTCTCTGACTAGCCCTTATTCTTGGAGCGCCCATTTTTTTCAAGAATCTTCTGAATGGGATTTATTCATGCTGACCACCTGGTCTGGGTACCCTCCTGTTGCTAGTGTTGGTCTACTAATATAGTGTAGCATTTATTAGACAAGATATTCTGTCTGAATATCTTTGCAAGTCTGTATTCCTCAATGCCTGCCTCATTTATTCAGGCAAATCTGGTACTTCATGATAGTCCTTTCCAATTATAAGTGTTAACTGAGTTGTTCCAAGTTGTGGAGCTATTGTGATCATTATTATGAAAGATAATGATTTCCAAAATACAATTGACTAAGTCAGAAGTTTTTAAAATTTATTTTCCTGCTCTAAACAATGTAACCTAATGATAAAAATATAAGACATTACAAAAATAATTGAAAATAGGTAAGATCCACCTACATTTATAATGCTAATATCCAGAAAAAAACACTGCATCAACTGTGTGTGTGTGTATGTGTGTGTGTGTGTGTGTGTGTATGGCTTTATATACCATCTTTTTAACTTAATAGTTTTTCATGAATGAATATATATATATATATATATATATATATATATATATATATATCTTGGAAACATGATTTTAATGGCCACGTAACCTTGTATGGAAGCATGCTATATAGTGCATCTTATCACTCACTATGTTGAAAACTTGTATTGCTTCCTGATTTTCCTATAGTATAAATCTTTGCAGAACATCAGATTTTTTTTTCCTTCAGGATAGTCTTCAAAGTAGAATTACTAAGTCCAAGAAAATTAAATTTACTAAAAGGCTTTTGGTGGGGCATGGTGATGCATGCCTCTAATCCTCTCAGGAGGCTGAGAAGGAAGTTCAAGTGTAAGGCCAGCCTCAGCAATTTAGTGAGACCCTGTCTCAAAAAATAGAAAGGACTAGAGATGTAGATCAATGGTAAAGCATTCCTAGGTGTAATCCCTAGTAAGGAAAGGAAAGGAAAAGAAAAGAAGAGAACAAAAGAAAGAAAGAAAAAGGAAGGAAGGAAGGAGAGAGGGAGCAGGAGAAAGGAAGAAGAGGGAGGAAGGAAACTCTTGGCTAAGTATTGACAAATTGCTGCCTGGATAAAATGAAACAAGGTGGTCTCCACCTGAAGTGTTTGTACACAAGTCCCCATCTCCCTCTCTTGCCATACCCTTTTTACAGTGATATTTTGATATTATGCAAGTGCCTCAATTTCTGAAGCCAAATTTTTTTGTTGTTTAAATGGCATTTCTCTTTGATTTGTCATGATAAACAGGGAACATTTGAAGAAACCTCTTACTCTACCAGTCAGAACAAAATGGAGGACAATATGCTTTTTTTTTTTTTTCTTGCCCCCTCTCAAACTTATTTTCCATGGAATGTGTTTTATCTATTCATTTCACTAAGAAGAAATCAGGGAGATATGTGTTTAACTCTAATAAAGATATTAAATGCAAACTACTAAGAAACCTCTTCTTGACACATACACAGTAGCAAACACAAGTTAACAGTGTGTTCTGGGTTTAGATGTTGCAATTGGAGGTCATATCTGACAATAAAAATTGGCTCACAGAGTGTGACATGAGGAAAAACCCCTACTAACATTGTTTTTTTTTTTTTTATGTGATAAAACATGTAGAAGAACAGAAGACAGAGTTTTATTTGTATAGTCTTTTAAAAACTATGTTGATCCTTCTTCGCTTTGATAAATGTAGCCCTTGTTGATTGAAATGGAAAGAAAATGCACCATATAAGGCTATGTGATACTTCTCTTAATTTTGATAACTGAAGTGTGAAATTCTTTAAAACATGGCACTAAAGGTATATAAACGCTGTCTTGTTTTGGGAATTAGTTCAGTAAACCTATTTCTAATGTTGCCCATAAAAAAGAAAGCCATTCTCTTCAGTTTGTTCTATGAGGCTTTACTTCCATTTATCAGCCATTCCTCTGCAAACATAAGAGGATCTTGAAGATATATGTATGCATGAATTGCTGTCTCACTGTATCAGAGACAATGAATCCTTCTCGTGAGAGTTTATAGTATAAGCTGTGTTGTCTCTGTGACAAATGAAAGGTAAGACAAAGCAGTAAATATTTATCTTAGTCAAAATAAAAGCTCCAACATACTCTCCTTGTGTTGTTAATTTCCATTTTTCCCTGTCATTAGCTTTGTACTACTTCTTGTCAATTTCATGCTGGGAAATAGTGCGAAACAAATGGAGAAGAGTTTCTGGCACCACTTCTCCTTCGAGAGAGAGAGAGAGAGAGAGAGAGAGAGAGAGAGACAGAGAGAGACAGAGAAAGGAAGAAAGAGGAAAGAGAAAAGAAATCACAACTGAAAACAACATTTACATCAACCCTATAGTTGTACATTTTTGTATTTAAAAAAAAAATTGGTCAGTAAATGCCAAAATCCCAGATCTAACCAGTTCTTATCACTTTCTGTTTTCTTTTAGAAACATTTACTATTTTTTTTTTTGAATGTCATCTAAAATGTCCCCTGGTTTGTGTTGAAAATAAGAACAATATTATATTTAACATGAATATTTCAGAAAGAATCATGATACTTAACACATTTTCCATTGGCCTTTTATACCATGTATAGTGAATAGCTTCTTGACTTGAAAGGAGGGAGCAGACATCTGGGACTTCCTATAATTTTATGTACCCATTAAATAGTAGTGTGTGCATTCCTGATGCCTATACTCTGTATTAGGATGAGTAAACATTTAAAATAAACTTTCAAGTTGAAATAAGTACATTGTCCCTGTAGGTTATCATACAATACACATCAGAATAACTTTACAACTAAATTTCAAATTACTCTATGCTAGCTCTGTGGGATTTTTGTTTCAGATTTCTTTCATAGATAGTGTTATATAAACACTTTTGGAACAAGGGTTCTTATAAATATTACAATCAGCAGTTTTATCCCTTTCTACTCTATTTTTAAATTCTTATTCTATGAAGATTCTTTAAAGATATTTGACCTATATCAATGCTATCTCTCTGTTTCTTCTAAAAATGGCATATTTGAGTCTGTGCATCTTTAGTCTCGGAACAAAGGCTGGAGAGCTAGCTCATCACTTCCTGATTCTAATTCTACCAGTGCAGGTGTTGAGAGGGCAGGCCACTGCCAGAGGTGTATCTATGTCTCCTCTTTCCACACATTTCAATCTCACCATGAGAAGCAGATCAGTGATTAATCATTCATTCCTTCACATACTAAAACACAATTATGTCTTGTACCTAGACTCCTACACTAGCTAAACACTTTCTACTTTCTGTCTATGCACATTTTGGAATTGCTTCCTGTTAGCTATGGGTAGAAAATCATTCTAATTTTATGTGAAGTGAGTTCTGAATGTAGTCAAGTACAATGCTTTTGGAGACAACATAATTATATTTTTAACATTTAACTCTGAATTGACAGAATTGTTGGAATTACAATTTGGATATAGCATCACAGAGGCTCTATCCCTGGAAGAAAAATTCTGGGGTGAGTTCTTTTATTTCCACACACTTGACAAATTTTTGTTGGTATTGGAGCTCTATTCTTTCTTTGTTTAAAATGTTCTTTCAGAGAAAATGTGGGGCCTCTCCTGGTGACTAAGTAAGATAAGAGTCAGAATAATGAATTCATTTTTCTCTCTGCTCTGTATTTTCATGGCAGATAAAGTATAACTGTTTGAGATTTTTGGTTTATAAGTAAGGGGTATTTGTATTATTAAAATAAACCAATTACTTGAAAATTCTGAATTTCTCTGTTTTGACATTGAATACATAGGTACATAATCCCATAGTCAAATCAGAAAGAGATGGCTCAAAATATTACTAGACATATCTAATATGCTGCTAACAAGAAAACCAGGCATTCTTTGCAAAGATTCAAAAAATAAATATTACTTTTGTTGTTGTTGTTAAGAGAAAAATATTTCCAGATTGCTTTCATACAATGAAAACAATTCAAAGAAGGGAGTGGTGTTAAGTTTGCAATTAAGCCTAGCCAGACCTTATTGGAATTTTTAATTGTCACCATCCTTACTTTTATAGCTCTGCAAATGAATGTACCTGGAGGACCTACAAATTCTCCTCAATCTAGACCTAATGAGCCTGTCTTATTCTAGAAGTTTTTCATTATCTTTGTGGATTTCAGTGTTTAGAAAACAATAGAAGAAATGGCTACTTATTAGAATTAGGACCCTGCTATATATGTCTCCCAGGTTCAGAAACTTAATCTCCAAAAGAATATTACATACCTGATTTGAACTCCCTATCCAAAATGGTAGGGCCCAAAGTCCTCTTCAGTTATGGCTTCAGGTTCAGAATGTCTGTCTTCTTCAGATCAGTATTTATTCAAATATTAATCCGTATTATCTAGGCATATGGCACAATTAAAATTAATTTTTAAAACTAAATATAGGGTGAACCCAGAGGATATTTATAAAACACATGCAAGAATTTAAAAGTAATGTGAACATAAAGTAAAAGTACCTACCACCAACTTAGAAAAATTCCATTCCCTGAGATGGTCTAGGCTCTTTTCTGTCCCCTGTTCCATTTCATTCACTATCAGTTCACTATCATGGATTTTGGATTTATTTTCTTGTTTTTCAATATAGCTTAATTTCATGTTTCCATTCCTGTACTATGTACTATGTACTGTTCAGACTAACAAATTGTGGAAATGTATGCGATAGAACTGCAATATACTATATGCACTCTTCTACAATTTTTCCCACTCAAAATTATTTTCCTATAACCCATTCATGTGGTTGTATTTAGCTGCAATTCATTGAGTTTCTCCACCATACCAGATTTTATTTATAGCCATTTGCAGCCACTTGTTTATAAATTCAGTTGTTGATGGTTGTGTAGCATTTTGACAAGGTGATTTTAATGTGCCTGCTTTCATATATTGAGGACGTTTTTCATTTTCATATATTTCATATCTATAAACATAAGTCACTGAATTTTGAGCACTTAAAAAATTTCAATTTAGTTTCCATGTTTGACATTATACCTTTCTTGATTCCATTCTATCCTGAGCCTTCTTCCATTCCCAACACACCCTTTATCTCACCTCACTATATATTGCTGAGAGCAATGTTGTGTGAGAAAATTGAAGCTAAAGAAAAGATTGCTATTCCAGAATGAATTTGGGAAATCTCTTGGTAATAATGCATTTTAAAGGAGTAAAATTTCATCTTTATCAAAATGCCCTGCTTTTTCAGTTTTACCATGTATTTTTAAGTAAATAAAATGCCTTGATGATAATAAGCCATTTCAATTCACTTAGGCTGACCCCCTTTCTATATATATAAACACACCAAGGTTAAACATTACCATATAATTTCCTATATAATTTCCTGTGGGTTGATTTGCTTGGCTAGGAATACCTGAATTTGTGTTCTTTGTATCACTTCTATTTAATGGAAAAAACTTGCTATTGCCACCAAAAAAGAAGGGCAATCAGCAGCCTTTTCCTTCTCTGTTTTCAATGATTTTCTAAGAAGGGAGTTAATTCCCCTGGGATGATAATGCTTTATAAAACGTGTAAGAGCTATTGTAGATCAGAGAAATGAAGTGCTGTCTTGGGGAGAAAATGAAAGAAATTTATATGGGAGATTAGAAAAGGGGCTGATATTTTGGCCAAAAAGCAGAAGAAATAATTAACTTCACAGGAGAGATAACATGGCTCATATCTTAAAGCCTTATTGGGGATTTATGACTTTTCCTCAATGGTTGATTTAGTGCATTGTATGTATGAGAAGTAAATGCAACAAAGCTTAAAATGAAAATTCCTTATGTTGCATAATTTTAATTAATACTTATATTCTACTTATGTTTTAAAAGCACCAGTAAAATCTTATGCAAGGGTGTGAAGGGCTGTCAACCACTGCTCTATGAAAGTGTACCATGTAGACTTCACTTCTGCAGATATTCATATTCATTGTAAGAAAAATGAACTAGGCAAATTTCTGATGATTCTGAGGAAAAGGCCAGCTTGACTTCTCTGTCCATTTCTGATATTTTCTTATTACTGCATTACCTCTTTCAAATTTTAATGCTACAAAATTAAAATGAAGAATAATTTCTTTTTCATGTCCTCATTTCAGTGATATACTGGCAAATTTCTCTCTGTAGATGAATGTAGAATGTGGTATTAGGAAAATATGGACTTGAGCATATAGATAACACATCACTCTCTGATAAAGGAAGCCCTTACAATTAATGAGTATTTAAACTGGGATATCATCCGGGTTAGCTTATTCAAAAGGAGGCAAGCAGGCTTAGTCACATTCTCAGGAGGGAGCTAATGCTGAAAAAGGATGGAAATATTTATTTTGGGTGAAAATGCCTTTGACTGGAAAAGCAAGCCTGAGCACGGACACAGATGAAAAGTATGGGGAAAATCAAATTGATAAGATATGTGGCTTTGAAAGCTATGCAACTCGACTAGCTGGGTTACATTGATCTTGAAAAACTCTGTCTTCCATTTCCTGATATAAAAAAAATGCCAAAACTATTTCTGACTTAACTACCTCACATGATTGTTATAATCCTTGAATAGAAAATCATATGTGAAATGTTTGTGAATTTTGAAATGCTATATTCATTTTAAAAATAATACACGGGTGCCCACTTGATCTTCACAGTGGCAGAAAGTATGCTCCAGACTTTTTATTAAAGATGGAAATAAAGCTCAGATAATCTATGAGTTGTCAGAAGTTCAACTGTTACATAGAATAACACTATGAATATATTTGGAGTTTCATTCTAGGGCATTCCCTATTGCTCCATTTTAATGATGTTTAAGAATAAAGCTTAGAATATTTTGGTAGGAAGCTTTGTTGGTGACTATATATTAGGTTAAAGTCTGTTCTGATTGCCAGTGATAGAAATCAAAAACAAAGAAGTATAGGAGGAAAATTAAAAAGAAAGTTTATGCATCCATATTAGTTAGCCTTAAGTATTGTCCTAAGGACGCTCACCTCCTGTTATTCAAACTCTTTTTAAAAATTAATGAATGAATGAATTAATTCTATTTAGGTAGGTATGATAGCAGAATGCATTTTGATTCATTTTACACAAATGCAGCATAACTTTTCATTTCTCTGGTTGTACACGATGTAGCATTGCACCATGTAGCGTTGCACCATATGTGCAGTCATGCATGTACGTAGGGTAATGATGCCCATCTCATTCCATCATCTTTCCTGTCCCCATTCCCCTTTCCCACTTATTCCTCCCTTCCAGATTGTGTCAGGGATATTCTGTGTGACCAGTAACTGATAATATAAGTGTTGGTATGTGACTTCTGGGGCTAAAATCATTAATAGGTCAAAACAATTATTGAGCTTTTGTTAGAAAGAAGCAAACTTATTTTGTGATCCATTTTAGGACTGAAGAATTCTCTTTTACTTTTAACATCTATACTCATGAGATATATTGACCCACAGTAGATCTTCTTTCTCATATGGTCTTTTTGAATTTTGGAATCAAGATCCCCCAAGCTTCTTAAAATGAATTAGGGAATAATCATTCAGGGAGGATCATTACTTCTTTTACTTTCATAAGATTTTGTGTAAATTAGAATAATTTATTTCTTTAAAGTTTGGTAGTATTTTACTATAAAATTATTTGTGCAGTATTTTTCTTTGGGATATTTTAAATTGATTCCAACTTTTTACTGAGAAAATTCAGACTTTCTGTTGCTTTTTGAGACAATATTATTATTACTTAATTTAAGGTGAATTTTATTTACTTTAACCTAAACTTTTAAATATATTGATTAAAATTGTTAATGATGCTCTTTTGCTATAATTTAATCTTCTGTCTGGAATTAAGTTCCTACTTTTAATTCTTGTGAAAAACTAAAAAAGCTCTTTCCCTTTCTATTTCTTGATCAATATTGCAAAAGCTTTAGCAATGCTATTAGTCATACTAAAGGTAAAAATATGGCTTGTTTATTTGCTCCATTGTAATTTTGAAACTATTTAAATTTTTTTTCTTCTCAGTTATTATCCCCCTTTTTTCTTTTCAAATTTCTTTTTTTGCCTCATTAATCTTTATTTCATTACAAATAGAAGACACTGGTAATCTTTTAAAATACAAATAAAAGCATGTGACTCTCCTTCAGAAAACACTTCACTGTCACCCATCATGAATTTGAAATCTTTCCACTATTTAGAGCTTTAACCAGTTGCATCTCTGGCTCATTCCCTACCACTGTTTACCCTTCTACTCTCTACTTCAACTCTGAAGATTACTTGAATTTCCTCAAATATATTAAACTCACAACAGCCTCAGAGCATTTTAATCTCTTTTTCGCTTGAGTTTAAATGCTTCCATCCAAATCGTAACTTGCTTTCTCCATTCATTCAGATTTGCTATGCATGTTACCTCATATAAGTTTTATCTATTCAAAATAAAACAGCATCCTCTACCACTGTCTCCTTAGCCTGTTTTATTATTTTACACTATACTCATCAGTTCCTTACAGATGGGTGTGTGTGTGTGTGTGTGTGCCATACACACATAATTTTCCATTTTATATTGGAATGTAAGTTTGTGGAGGTAATACTTCACCACAAGAACTAGTTGTTGGCATAAAAAAGTCGTTCAATGTATATTCCTGATTTTATGAGTGAGAACCTTCATTTCCATTAGTTTTATCCTTTGTAAATTCTTTGTATTTCATGCCAAATCGATAATTTTTTTGCTATACTTTATCCTTATTTATTTTATAATTTTATTTAGTGACCATTTATTGAATTATTTCTGTAACTTGAACATGCACATGTATTATCTCATTCATTTACAAACCAATTCTGAATTGTAGAATATAGTTCTTATTTTACAGAGGAGGAATCAAAAGCTCCTGGGATTTAATAAAGTCCTAAGGTCATGCAGTCTTTATAAATAAAAAGAGGAATTAACATCAGCTCAGATTACATCTGTCTGATCCCATAGCTGCACTCTTTTCCAAATTAGTTCAATTTATTTATACTCCCAGTTGAACATGGCAGTGATCAGAACAATGATCAAATTGATATTAATGAAAAAATGTGTGAAATCCAAATGAAGTCTAGAATTCTCTTAATTAAAAATAAACTAATGAGCTAGTGATATAAGCAACAACCCAAATTAATCTCAAAGAATTATCCTAAGTGAATAAAGTCAGATTATACATTAAATGATTCCACTTATATGAAATTCTAAGCTAACTAAAACCATCACACAACCACAAAGTGTAGCTCAAGGTCCAGTCAAGTACAATGGTTATTAACTCAAAAAGGCCTGAGGAAATGTTTGGTGAGAAGGCAACAATCTTTATCTTATGGAGGTTATGCAGCTATTCACATTTTGAAAACTTGGAATTGTATGGTTAAAATTGATGCAAGTTATGACACACAAATTATGCTTCCAAAAGTTGAGTTTTCAAAAAAGAAATACTTAAATATTCTAGAACTGTGGAAATAATTTCTCAAGTCATTGAAGCTAACAGTTTGTATTTTGTGAACATTAGACCTGTGATAAAAGCAGTGAAAAGGGAGTTAAGAGTCTTAACTTTGTCACCAAATAACTCTGGCAATTCTCTCTGCTCCTTTGGCTTCAATTTCATTATCTTCAATGCTAAGAGGTTGTTCTACCATTTCAAGGGTTTTCAGGTCTGAAGTATTTGGATACAACTTGGTTACAGCCTATGGTGCTTTGCTTTCAAGTACTTCTGGAGAAGTGTTTCATTTCTGAGCTCAGTTTTATAATTTGTCAGGGAACATTAGTCAGTCAACAGTCCAGAAAGAGGAACAAATGAACGAACACATGGAAGTGTGCAAATCTACACTATGATCCAGTGTCTAAGTGTTTTGCACATTTCTTTATGTGTGACTATTCAGAATTTGGAGTGGGATAAATGCACACGGTAGGTACTATGTGAAAACAATAAAAAAATTTAGCCACAATAACCACATCATAATTTTCATTATAGAACATAGCTCCAAAATTTATAAACATAAGACTAATAGTTATAAACAAGAAAAAGATATAGCTGCTTAGAATTAGATGTTTAAGAAAAGGAGAGTCTGTTGATCACCAAAAAATTCCCATGTCACAGTGGAAGTTAAAGTATCATCCATGACCTTCAAGAGTGTGCCATGCAGAAAGTAAAGGAGATAGTACACTTTTTAATATGTCACATTGGAACAAGCATAATAGTAGAGGTTGGAAAATATCTCATGAGAGTATAGAGAAGAAAAGCTTGAAAAGCTTCCTAAAATATTCATTATTTATATTGAAACTTGGAAAACGAGGAAGTCTTTCAGAAATGTCTATAGGAAAGAAGGTCATTTCAGTAGAAGCAGTGGTCTGGAGATTGGGAGGTCAGAGGTAGAGAGCTTCCCAAAGGGGTTAAACAATGAATTTAAAGTAATTTAGACAATGATTCCAACGATTCTGCTCTGTTCTTTAAAAGATGTTCTGCACAAACAAGGATAGCATTTCTGTCAAGGAATTTCTACACAAATTTAGGATATGGATCTTGTATAAACTTTTTAGTTTTGTGATGTATTGGAAACTGCCATGAAAGTGAGCCATACTTCCTAATTCAAATTTCTTTATATTTCAAGGAGAAAGCAATTTATTTCAGCAGCTGCACAGTTTCACAACCTCATTTGGAAAACTTTGCAGCTATATTCATTCTTATTGACACAGTTACATTGTATGAGTTTAGATTTCTGGTCTTCAGTAATTTGGGAGAAACTCAATATAACTGGCAGCTTTCCCTAGAACTCAGGTGATGAGAATGAATCCTTTCAAAAGTGTTGAGTTGAACAAAGCAGATTGATGTTTCTTATTATTCATATCCCAGCATTATCATGTCAGTGATAATTTTCCATTTATATGAAATTCTAAAGTAAATAAAACAATGGTACAACAACAAAGAGAAATTTAGTGATTAACTGGGCCCATTAGGATAGTGGGTATTTTTGTTAGATCCCTCATCTCTTGGCTCCTGTCATGCTAAGAGGTTTTCAGCAGAGGCCTGTCACAAAGCAGTTCTTGAACAGCTTTGAAAAGTTTTAGCTTATGGTTACCTGGGTTGTTTTTTTTTTCCTAAAACAGCCTGTCTAGTAGGCAAATCCTAAGGCAGGGCAGTAGTGTGGAGAGAGTGAGCCAGCTTCCAAAGGAGACAGAACGGAATTCAACTCTCAGCCCTCTGCTTCCTGGCTCTGGGCCAGGTTAGTCATAAAATTTCCAATTCCACTAGGATGAGATGAGGCCGATAATTCATTCTTTTAAACACAGTTGTGAGGGTTAGTGGTGCAAGGGAATGCGAGCTTCCTAGGAGAGTTTCTGATTCCCACAGGACTCTCTTTCCTGCCTGTGGGGGTTCTTTACACCTGTTCACAGATCTAAATGCACATGTGCTTTGCTTAGCTTCCTCTTGTCCCAGCCTTGCCATCATCACTGGGCCTTTTGCCATCCATTAAAAATGCCTTTTACTCTACTGCTCCAGGAATGTTGTAAATACCCATTTTCTTGAAATTCTACTCTGTCTTCATAGAACTCATCATATTGGCACTTTCTATTTATATGTGTGATTATGAGTTTGTAAACTGCAAGGGTAGGAATCAGGCCTTTTTTTTTTTTTTTCATTCCACTGTGGCATCCATTTCTACTTCTTGCCTGACACTGAAGAATCTCAGAAAATACTTACTGAATTTATAACAAAAAAATCAAGCAAAAAAGCAGTCCTTAAATCCTGCTGAACACTTCAGACCTCATGTTGAGAGGGTTCACATTGCAAAACACATAGAGTGCAGAGTGCTGTGTTTGGAGTCAGATAAAGCCAGTTCCACTCTGTTAGTTAAGGGTCTTTAGACAACTTATTCTGATACTCAGTTTCCACATCGAAAAATTGGGGTTGAAATGTTCAGATACTTGTTTTAATATCAAGTAAGATAATATAAATGACAGGCTTAATAAGATATATGCATGTCGTAGTCACATAGCAGTTAGTAGTTTTAAAGATAGTTGTTAATAATTGCCATAGTAATAATACCACACTTCAAATAAATAGTATTCTATATTAGTATAAACTCTCCTTTCTATGTTAAAGTTAAATAAAATCTCCCACTATTAACTAAAAATTTAACACAAGGAAGTGGTATTTTTGTCTGGAATATTCAACAAAATGCATCCCAGCAGTATGTTTTTTAAGTTACCAGTAGAAGCAATAATTAAAATGTTTCAATAGTTGAAAAAGAATGTCTTCAACACTTTTGAGTAAAGAGTATTTGAAGAAAGAAACTGATTTATTAATGTATGGTGAAAGACATGAGTACTAAATCCATTTTGCTAAAGATTCTTCTAAAAAATGGAAGACAGATAGCAAATGCATTTGAAAGCTGAAGACAGACTGCTCCTTCTATATATAACATGGCTTTAGGCAGGTTTATGAAGCTTCATGGGCTTAGAAAGGATTAATCTACTGGATGCTTTTGTGTCTATATTGAAGTATCTTTTACAAAAAGGAGGCATTGATCAATTTTCTCCTTCTGCCTACTTCTATCATCATCACAGTCAGGTGGACTACTTTGGTTGACAAAGAAACCCTTTGAGAAAGTTTATAAATAAACCCATGAGAATTTTTAGTAGCAAGAAGCTTGTGGGCCCTGCAAGATGTTACCAGCAGAGGTGTAACTTAGACGGTAGGTACATGGACAGTCTATGGTCATGTTGTGGCTTTGGATTACCCACACAGGGTGTGTGTGTGTGTGTGTGTGTGTGTGTGTGTGTGTGTGTATGCGTGTGCGTGCATGCATGGAACAACTACAGCAAACAATGATTTTAGAAAAGCCTCAGACCAGAGAGCACTTTGATACTACTTGGTATGCAGCATGCCTTTCAGTCTTCCAATGGCAAAGGAGCCACTTTAGAATTTATTATATACGTTAATTTGATTGCACGGTGATATATTTGTTAGACAAATTACCACAGGTCTAATTAGAAGGCGGTGTTAAAGCCATCTGATTACTGATTTACATTGCATTTATTCGATTCCAATGTATTTGTGGAGATAAATTAGATGTAATTTCCAAGTAATAAAACTTAAGTGGTGTACAATCTCAAGGTTACTGGATCAAAAGTAAAAGGAGAATCTCAACCACATCACTAAGTGATGTGAGACTTTGAATGAGGTATTGTGTATCAGTATTACCATAGGCACCATCTAGCAGACTGTTTCTAATCTCTTTGTTATTGATTCTTGGGGACCACACATTCTCTAGTTAGAGGCCTCAGTTTCTTAATTTGAAACGAGTTTTCTTATTTACTCTTTAGGGTAGTTTTAAAGAAAACTGATAAGACTGGAAAACACTCTTATTTTTCTAGTCGCATATAATGGTACATTATGAAGGTTAAATAATGTGTACCAGAGTTATATTGAGCCAAAGAAGGTTTGATCTCTTTATTCTAGAACAATACAGGACTTCAGAGCATGAGTGTATCTGTTACTTGTTTATGAAGACAATCTATTAAGTATATGAATTATAATTTGCTGCAATATCAATGGACATCTGACAAAAATACATATTTATTAATTCTAGGCAAGTGATTAAGCTTATGAAAATAACCCACTATTTGAAAATTTAAATTATTTTCCATTTTCCAAATGCAGTTATCTTTGATTTATGATATAAGATAGTATCTTTTTTGATATTAGAAAGAAGATTTTGGTAAAAAAATGGATATAGCTCAGTATTTGCTCTTGCTCCTTTGCTTTGGCTCATTAGTGAAGTTCACTTTTACTACTTTTAATGCAGTGGCATTGATAGGTTTGAACCAGTCTCCTGTAACATGGACATCCTGAACTACTAGTCCTTGAAAGGGAGACTGAAATGGGATGGGGAGAGGGACTGGATTAGAAGGTACGTGAGAACTGTTGAGAGCTCTGAAAATCCCCCCCACACACACACTTTCCTTGAAGAGGGAAGAAACTTGATGATTTATATAAATCAGAGAGAGAATAAAAATGAGAGGATAAGTGGAAGTAAATCTTTTAGAAGAAAAGTAGTTTAGGAAAGGGACTAGGGTGAGGAAATGGGAAGGGGAGGGAAATGGGAAGTACTGGGGAGTTATATTAGCTAGATTTATTGTTATATTGTGTACATGCACAAATATGTAGCAACAAATTTCACCATTATGCACAACTATAATACATCAATAAAAATGGGGTGGGGGAAGCGGTGCAAGGCAACTGCTGCACATTAGGAAAGAATGTATTCATGTGCCTGTTTCCTGTCCATACTCCTGCCTTCCCTGCACAATCTATGTGTGTGTGTGTGTGTGTGTGTGTGTGTTTTCAATCTGAGGTGTTTCTATAGGATTGCTTGCTTATCCTGTTTTACCTGTGATGCTGAGAGTCCTGGGTGTACAGGAAGCTCCATGGTTGCTGATTTTGCCATCTGGTGTCTGAGCAAAAAGTGTCTTTATTTATCTTTTATTAAAAAGAAGTCTTTTTATCCTCATTTGACTTTACCACCAAGACCTCCAGGCTAATTACATGCTTGAAGAAGCCTCTCCCTCTGTCATGTTTAAATCTGACTTTGTTGCTTTGTTTCTAGTAAATTATGCTTCTGAGTTTCTCTTTAATCCGTTATAACCACCTGTCTCCATGATATACTTATTCCTTCTCAAAAAAATGTCACCTCTATATTTTACATATCAAATTTCTTCTAAAAGATTTAGTTCCACTTATCCTATCATTTTTTATCACTCTCTGTTTTATTTCAATCATCAAGTTTTTTTATTTCTTCAAGGATGGGACCTGGTTTCTGATACATATTAGCAAATTCCGCAATGTAGCTTAAGGTGTGAAGCTGAGGTAAGGTGTAACACACGTGTCTAAGATCCTGTCTAATTTATTATACTTGCTGAAGTTAGATTAAAGTGTTTGTTTTGAAAACATTCTCAATAAAATTATTCAGTGTTTATAGTTGTGAAGTTATTAATTTGAGAACATAATCCTAGGATTTTACACTTTCAAATGCATATGTTAAAATACACTGAACCCTCTCTAGAAAGAATAAGCAAAACAATTAGAAGCCCAATTACTATGAATAATCTCTGGGTCATAGTTTATTCATTAATAATTTATTTATTAATTGTGAAAGTCAATCTCTAATATCTCTTCTAGCTCTGAAAAAAGAGATGGAGATAGTTGGATTAAGGATTGAGTTTATCTCTTTATTTTTCAGTTTCTACTAAAATTGTTTTTACAGTAAAGAATTGAGTGAATACTTCCTAGTAAAACAAGTGTTTTTATGCATACTTCAAATGAAATGCAAATGTAAGACCTAATGCTAATTAAGAACCAAAGCATAGTAGATGAATGGATAAATTAATTCATTGTTTAGATTGAAATGGTAAATTATAAAAAATAATAATTTAAAATGTTATTTTTCCATCACATTTACATTCATATGGAAATTTTTGCTGAAATTGGCTCAAAGGGCAAGAAAAAATAATGGTGTTCAACATGTAATACAAGAGAGATTTTAATTTACCACTGGCTGCTCATGAGTATAACTGATTTCCTAATAATTAATAAGAAAAAATACTGTTTTGAATATTTTTTATGCTTTGGTTTACAGATTACACTTTAGCCTTCTTAATGGCATGGATGTTGCCCATTTTTTGCTTTCTTTTATTTGATATGATATAGAAGGATGTTGTGAAAGGTAAGTGTGCATAGCACTAGGAACTAAGAGACTCTATTGATTCTGCTAACTGCAAACTCTGTAACACTGAGAAAGTTAGTTGACTACTCTGAATTCCAGTTTATTTGTAAAATGAAGAAATTAGATGATAGTTGAGATTATTTCTGACTTTATGAACAAGTGAGTTTATTTCTGTTTTTATTTAAATCTTTGATATTTTGTATTATTTATTCACTTTTTTTGTCTCTACCTGCATGTTTGTTTCATGACCATCTTTTAAGGAAATGACTTAGTGGAATAGATTTGGCATCCAGGTATTTCATATATGTGGCAGCAATTTCCCTGGTTCCATCCTCTATAGAATCTACCCTTGACTCTAAATTGTAATTAATCAAAGTTTTCAAATTTTTCATATTCTCAAGTTAAGTCTTTAGCTCAGTTAAAAATAAACTTTAAATAACTTTGAGGTAGGCACTAATATATAAGCATTAATGGTCATGTTCGTTTGGAGTTAACATATTACCTCCAAAAGTCAAATTGCTTCAAATACTGAAAAGATGTTTTGGGCTAAACATTTTAGTTCTTATAAAGGCACATTTAATAATGTTGATGGCTCAAACTTAAATTTAAAGATATAATGTTTTCCATCATGATTCCATTTGCAACATGGTAGTGTCCAAAACAGATAACTAAACTAGATGTGGTGACTCGCACCTGTAACAGCACACACTGAAGATGTGTAGGCAGGAGCTTAGCAAGTTACCCAGGCACCAGCACTTTTGGTGCCTGGGTAACTTGGGAGACTCTGTCTTAAAGTAAAAAAATAAAGAAAAGCCCGGCATGATGGCACATGTCTGTAATCCCAGGCTCTTGGAAGCTGAAGCAGGAGGATCTTAAATTCAAAGCCAGACTCAGCAATTTAACAAGGTGCTAAACAACTCAGTGAGATTATGTCTCTAAAATACAAAATAGGGCTGGGGATGTGGCTCAGTGGTTAATTGCCCCTAGGTTCAATCTCGTGTACTAAAAAAAAAAAAAAAAAAAGGCTGGGCTGGGGCTATAGCTCAGTGGTAGAGCTCAATCCCCAGTACCAAAATAAACAAATAAGTAAATTAATTAATTGAAAAAACCCAGCTAACTCTGATAGGTTGGGTTAGAAATCTATCTTTTCTCTTTTGAAGTTCATGATGAAGATAAGTATTTTTATTGTGCTATATGCTATAAACACATATTCTCATTTAATTCTCAGAGCAATTCAATTAGGTGAATTCTATAAGTCTTCCAAATTTATAAATAGGAGATTTAAGAAATTTGTGTTAAATTTACAAAAGGAACCATGTACCTAGAACGCATTATGATACAACATTTGAGATAAAAATCTAATAAAATAGCTGAAGTAATTTCAATATGGGTTTCTGCACTGCAGATTAGGTTATAGGTGAAGAGAAAATTGGGAAATGATAGAAATGATATAAAAGTGGACCCACAGACTTGGTTCCTAGGTAGCTTTTCCTAGTGTAGAAACATGTTTTGAGGCCCACAGGTGCAGCCTTTCACAAGATTCAAGAAAAAGTTTTAGTAATAACCAGAAACAGTGGATGTTTTATAGTTTCCAAAACTTTTTGGGTAGTCTCCAAAAAGTTAAGCTCTTTGGTGAACTTACTATAAATGCAGATGAAGAAACTTCAAAGACATTTCCTTCAGAGAAAGGGGGTGGGACAGAGGGAGAGAGAGGGAGAAGGAGAGGGAGGGGGGGGGGAGGGAGAGGGAGAGGGAAAGAGAGAGAGAGAGAGAGAGAGAGGCAGAAAAGAAAGAGACATAGAGAGAGAAAAAGAAAAGGACTGATTCCTAAAAATTTTGAGACTGATTTTTACTTTAGTGAAACATGATTCTATTAGACACAATATACTCAAAGATCTAAGAGAAAATCCTTGAGATCAAACTCCTGAATACAAATTTCTGTGAATATTTGTGTAAAAATTGTTATTAATACTGCTATGATTTTTGTTATTTTTCTTATACATCTTGTAATTTTTAGTGCACATTTTTAAAAGTGTACCCGATGTGCACTAAGATTACAACCATCACAATAGAAACTTTCTGTTGCAATCTTTCTGTTATATTCCTATTCATGGCCACCAAGCTCAACTGATATATATCATGTTAATAATCTTCTGTCTACTATAAGGCTTTATACTCTTCTGTGAGTTCAGCTCTGTGATAAAATTGGAGGGGAAAACAAAGAACATAGATGAATTACTGCAAGTTAATCATCACTAATATAAAACTATTTCAAAGACTTGACAATTTGTGAGAACCTAGATTGCAAGAAACATTTACACCAAGTGGAATCTGTTTTGTCTATTAAAACAAACGTAACAGGAACATTAAAAACTTTTAATCATCAATATTGTTTCTACTATAACAAAACTAATTTTATTTTGACATGTTACATGCAAACTTTGTTTTTTCACTCATTCATAAGCATACACGTAAAGATAGTTGTTACCATAATATGCATAATTTGACATCTGCATTTTCATTTGTTCAATCATTGATTTTTTTTAACTTAAAAAGAGTTTCAATATGATTTATGAAATCTATCCTCATATTTAGTATTTGAATTGTTTCCATTTTATTTCAGTTTTACATAATGAAGTAAACATCTTGGTCCAGATAACCTTTATTTAGTGTTAAATTCCTTTGTTAGAGTACATGATAAAAACAATTTTTTTGGAAAAAAAAGTGTTAAACTGTTTCTTATAGCTGGGGTGTATGTGTGTGTGCGCACACATGCATGATAAGTATATATATACTATTTTATGTATATACACGTAGTATTAGTATGTTGTTATATTATTATATATTATATTACTATATTTTTTCACATTGCTGGAAAAATAGCTAATTACACCAGCAGTCAATAAATTTAGTAGTCTCACCAAAACTTGGTTAGCATTTATTTGGTCTTTCTATTTTCAAAATTTGTGGGAAATACAAAATAATATTTCAGCATTGTTTTAATTTAATTTTACTACAAAAGCTAGACATTTTTCTATGGAAATTGCCCAGTGCTTATTTACTGAGGATATAATTTTTAAAAAAACTTTCTGAACAAATTACTGAGGTATAACTGATATATATTTACAATGTACAATTTTGTAAATTTGACTTACATGCACACTTGCAAACCCTCTTGCAATCAAGACAGTGAATATATCCTCTTCAATTTCTGAGTTCGTGTAGGATTTGCCAATAAACTATCTAAGTCTGGGTATTTCTTTTTTTTTTTTTTAATTTGTTTTAATTAGTTACACATGACAGTACAATGATCTTGACATATCATACATTTGAATCAGATGGGGTATAATTTCTCATTTTTCTGAGTGTACAGGTTGCAGAATCACATTGGTCATACAGTCTGGGTATTTCTTTGTAGGAAGATTTTAAACTGCAAGTTCAATTTTTAAACTAAATATTGTTATACAGGTTATTGTTATTATTATTTGAAGTAAGCTTTATAGTTTGTATCTTTCAATAAATTTGTCAGTTTCCTCTAAGTTGTTGAATTTATTGACATAGAGTTGTTCATAATATTCCCTCATTAACCTTTTATTAGCTCTTAAATCTGTAATCATGTAACTATCTCATTTCTGGTGTTAGTAATTTATGTCTTCTTTTTTTCTACATTAAGTCTAGCCAAGATTTATCAATTTTTAAAAAATCATCTCCAAGAATCTTTAGTTTCACTGATTTTCTTTATAAGATTTACATTTTATTATTTGATATCTGTTCCATCTTTATTGTTTACTTTCTTTTGTTTTTGATTTAATTATTGACTTGTTGCCAGACATTATATTTTATTGAATAATAGATACTTTTATTTCCTAGAAACACTCTTGAGCTTTGTTTTGGATACAGCAACATTACTTGGAAATGATTTGATTGTCCTAAGCCTTGCTTTTAAGAATTTTCAGACAGAAACAGAGAAGCCTATATTATAGTGTGGATTTTCCATTTAATGGAGATACTATGCTCTTCTACAGGATATTTGGTGAATTTCAAAGTTTTTCTTTCCTCACTGGTAGGAACACACTAGTTCCAGCCTTGCACAAGCAGTGATACTGGCTAACCTTTTCAGGTAGGTTTTTCCCTGGTCTTTGATTAACTGAGCACTCAGTGGAACCCCACTGAATACAGTGGACCTCATGCATATTTTTGGATCTCTCTCTCTCTCTCTCATTTTTTTTTTAAATTTGGTATTCTGCTCTGCAAATACAGATGATTGCTTTGCCTCTCCAGACTACCAGCTTGTCTCCTTAACTCAGGGGTCTTTGTATATTTTCTGTTGGCTTTTCAGAAGGGATTATACTTGCTTTTCATCCATGATTAGTCTAATCCATGATTACCTGTTTACTTTTGTGTAAAGGAAAATGTATCAGAAAAATTATTTATATAAATAATTGGCAGCTCCAGATCATTTATCTTCCTTTAAAGATTTTTATTGCTTCGAGGTCTCTGAGTTCACCATTAGGCTGCAGAGCTTGAAAGTAGACTGTGGGTACTCAGATGATCTAGGGGCAGTCTGAATAAGGACAGTTCTTTTATTCCTTTTATTATGAGGCTGTGACTGACTTTTTGGATTCCAAATCAAAGCAGACAGAGAAGTTAAACAGAATTACACTGTTAATTGATCCTAGAGGTTGATTTTTATCACTTAAGACTTATAATGATGTTTAAAATAGATTTAAAAAAAAAATAGCTGCCTGGCTTTTGGTGGTAACCAATTTACAATGTGATAATTCCTCAAACCAAAATTTTCTCAATCATCATGTTAGAATCATTGGATTCATATTCTTTTTAGTGTCTTCATCTTTAAAATTCTTTATCACCTATCCATTTAATGATTTTTTAAAAGATGATCATTATTACTCATCCTGCTTTTTAGATAATTTCAGTAAAAACGTTTTTCCTGAAGCATTCAGTGTATTGATTTCAACTATGAAATCCACAATATTTTCCTCTTTAAATATTTATAAGCAGTGTGTTGTAGCTAGAATGTTAGCCTTAAATGTTAAACACTTAAATGTTAAGTGTTACTTTAAATATTTTAAATTATTTTAATATTAAGCATTAAATACCATATTAAGGTAATTAAAAGATGAAATTGTCTCCAGAATTTGTCAAATGATCCCTAGAGAGCAAAAATTCCCCTAGTTGGGAATAATGGCTGCTGAAACCAGGAGGGTATTTTCCCAGCTCCCCAGCCTGTGCTCATGAACGCCACCCTGCACTGCCTGCTTGGTGGGTTCGCTGTGGAGAATCCCTGGTTTCCACTGACCCATCATATCTCACTGCTTATTTTTCCATTTTCAGACACCTAGGCCACCATGAAACTGAATCATTTTTTCTTCTTCTCTGTACTTCCCATTCTGTACTTAAGTCATGATGTACACTTTTCTTAGAATTTACTCATTTCTTACTTATTTCTTCTCCAAATACCTGACCATTTTTAATGTCGTGTCCTTTCTGGAGACCCCTGTCTAATCTTCTCATTCTGCTTCATCTGGTTGTGAGTTCTCTCCTGAGTGTCTGAGTTACCTATTTGGGGATAATTCATGAAAGGTGTGTGATTTATCTTCTGGCTCTTAAATCTTATTCACCTATGGTTTTCTAAAAATGCAGGACAGTTTCCTGCATCCAGTAAGGACTTAAGAAAATGTTATTAGATGAGTAAATTTCTGTTTTATCTTTCATAAAATACTTTTAGAAAGAAGACGCTTCCTTAGTTTCTATTTTGAATAATTGTGAATTTATTACCAAAGAATTTAACTAAATTAGACTTCCCTAAGTAACTATTTCTTTGAGCTACCAGCATTACGCCCCCATACATGAACTAGTTAATGTTTTGCCCTCACTTATTTGTTTGAGAATGAGCTGCTTTCTGTCTTTACTATCAATTTTTTTTTAATAATTGAAGGAATTTTCATGCACAAAATTTGATTTTATCTACCCATCTTAACACAATAATTTTAGAATATATATGAAAGAAATTCTATAGCTAATTGAAATTAAACTGGTGCCTTAGATGGTTATTCTCTTGCTATTACTGAATACTTGAGATGAGGTAATTTAGAATAAAGGTTTTATTATCTCACAGGAGGCTAGAAAGCTCAAGCGCATGGTTCTGACATCCTGTCCACATCTTATGAAACCTTTTTGCTGTGGCATAGCATGGTAAAAGATATCATATGGCAAGCAAAGTAAGTATGGGTCAAATTAGATTTTCATTCCTCCTCTTTACAGCCAGAGTTGCTGCATAAAGACTCAACTATGATGGATTGATTTAATCCCAGTTGCCTGGCTCATGGCCTACCTACAAATACCAAAAACTTATAAATTTGGAGATTTATCTATAAATTTAAAGTATCACTACAAATTTCAGAAGGAATGTTCAAGTCATTGTAAACAGAAAATAAATATAACGTAATTTTTCTTTAGTTTCCTTATGACTCAATTGTTTCTTAACATTATTTTATTAACCCAGAATGAAAATCAAATAAGAGCAATATTTTCCAAATATATGTCCTATTACTGACTTTAGGTAGTCTACAAAAAAAAAATGATTTTATAAGTTTTAGAAACTTATATATAATGCTCTGGGAAATTTATAATTCATAATCACATATAAAAGGCAGTAAGAAATCCTATAGTAAAATCAATTAATCCATCACTGGTCCAACCTAATTTAACTCATTGTTCTCCAAACTAGAATTTAGTGGTTGAACATTGAGGTCCTCCAGCTAGAAATTTCAGCCCTGTCATTTTTTTTTTTTTTTTTTAACTGTTGGGTGACTTTCCCAATTTTTTGATTGGGAAAATGGAGATAATGGTAGAAAATTAGTGTTGTGAGGATTAAATGAAAGAATACATGTGAATAACTTAGGATACTGTGTATCTCATTGAAAATCCTGAGCATTATTTACTATTGTAATCATTTTCATTTGACTATAAAATTTATTTTGGGTCAGAACTATTGGAATCATTGTAGGATGCAAACTTTGAGAGTATTCTAACAGAGGTTTTGATGTAGTCATTAGGGGAAAGTCTGTCCAGATCAATACTTCTTACCTTTGAGTACTCACCCACTGAAAGGATAGCCGGCCTAAGTAGAAAATACATAGTTGGACCCAAGTTGTACACCCTGAATGAAGGCGCTGTCATCTCCCTCCACGTACATTGAGAAACACAATAATTCTACATATCCAGAGGAAAGAATGAAGCATGAAGTTGAGAAAAGTATCCCCCCCCCCCCTTAAAACCACAGCTTTGGACCCGTACAGAGGAACACACAAAAACGTAGGCTCAAATATTAGGAAACATGTGAAGATACTGACAGTTGTGTACTTTATATCTGTACCCTGACACTGCCCAAGAGTCCCAGCAACTTGAGTTCTCTAAGCCATGACAAATTATCTTTTCAACTTATTTTAACTCATGTTCATTTTATCTTATTATTTATTATTTTTTCCAGAAATACTTCAATCATAAATTTCATTAAACCAAATATTTTGGTAAATCCTCAAGTTTTCAAATTTCAAAAGTAGAGATCAATAAATGTATTGCCTTGGGATTTATTTTAACTCAATTGGACAAATGGTTATTAGCTTAAAAAACAAGCAAACAAACAAAACTTTTTCCTTGATCCAGATGTAGTAGCATGTATCTGTAGTCCCTTCTTCTGGGAAGGCTGAGGTAGGAACCCAGGAGTTTTAAATTAGCTTAGTGAGAATTAGCTTAGCGAGACTGTGTCTCAAAACAAACAAACAAACAAAACAAACAAACAAAAAACCCTCTTATCTCTTAGTTAGAGCCTTGGAAACATGCATCTTTAAAAGTGGAAAATATGTCTGCCGAACATGGTGGCACAGGCCTGCAATCTCAGTTAGTCAGGAAGCTGATGGAGGAGGGTCACAAATTCAAGGTCAGAATCTAGCAAGACTTTCTCAAAATCAAAAAGTACTGAGGATATAGTGTAGTGATAAATTGTCCTTGAGTTCAGCTGGAACGTGCACGCAAGTGCGCCCCCCCCCCCCCACACACACACACATGCATGTATCTTAGTTAGATCCTTAGAAGCATGACATACTTATGCTTTATATTTAAAAGCTGGAAACCAGAAAATAGATTTTTTTTTTCACCATGAATTGAATCCAGGGGCACATAAACACCCAGTCACACCCCCTGTCCCTTTTTTAATTTTTTTTTTTTTTTTTTTTTTTTTTTTTGATAGAGGGCCTTGTTAAATTGCTTAGGGACTTCCTAGTTTGCTATGGCTGGCTGGCTCTGAACTTGCATTTCTCTTGTCTCAGTCTCCTGAGCTGCTGGGGATTACAGGCATGCACCTCTGGGTTTGGAAAGATAATAGATTTAATAACAAAACTAATGTTACAGAGATTATTAATGTGCTTAATCTCTTTTAATAAAATGGTGCATTTTTATTTTATTTGAAAATTTAATTAATAAACAAGTTAATGATAAGGCTTATAAGATTTTGATTAGAAAAGTTTTGCTGATTGAAATGAATTAAATATTAGAATTTTTAGGTAAATTTTATGAGTTAAGAAAATTACATAAATTGAGGCCAAATTAGAAATAACTGTACCATCAAATTAAGTGACTATAGAGTATAATTTATGAAATTATCTAGTATTTAGAAATCCATAGATGATTAGTTACAAAAAACTGTACAGTGTTCTCTGCATAATGTGGCTGAAATATATATTGTAACATAAAGTCAGTTTCTGCTCTAACTGCTCTTACTTCTCAGATGGAATAAATATTTTAATCTGAAGGGTTTATTAAATAACTATTGATCTAGAATGACAAAATTGGAGAATTTCATATTTCAAACTTATTGAAAATCATTAGTTTGGCTTCATCCACTAGAAAATTTAAACCATAATTCTGAATTTAGTGTTTAGACTAGACATCCTTATCTGATTGAAGATATAGTTTGTTTGCTGATTGGCCATTTTAGAAAATAGACTTGAATGGCCACCTTACAAACTGTAGAAATTCTCATAACTTAAATATGGAAATGCAATTCACAAGGGCTTGATTGAGAAATTGGAACTATACTGTATTATTCCAGTTTCTAAACTGATTTATACACACATACACATAAACACAGAACAGACATAATTTGGAGTGATTTTATGTTAAAATGATAATTAAAGTTGTCTGTTTTCCTGATTTGGGTGTGTGGAAAGCTCTTATCTTCTTATTTCATTGGTCTTGTTTGGTTGGAAGTGAAAATTATTTCCAAAATATATATCCTAAAGCTTGTTTAGTACAGAGGATGAAAATCCCTGTTCAATTGTTAAATTTTGAATAAAGATACTTTGGTGAATATTGCATATTATTTTGCTTTGGATAAATACTTTTCTATATATCTATTATATGGCCACTTCTGTGAAAATATACTTCTAGCAGAGCAAATTCCTCTCCTCTAGAAAGCAGTTAAGAACATTTTATTTCTCCAGGAAAGTTTTCATCTGAAGTGAGATGATGACAATGCAGTTTTCAAAAACACTCCAACATTTGTCTATAGCTTTACTGGAATAAATTTTTGTCTTGGAAGCATCTTTACAACCAGGAAATGTAAATTACTATACTTGGCCAGATTGCCAAGCTAAGGGATGTTAGAAAATTCAGAGTTTCTGGCCTTCTTTTACTATCTAGGAATTTCTAGAGTATCATCTACAAGTTTAGAGACTTGTCAAAATATAAGCCAAGTCTATTAAGAAACTCTGCCATGCTTTGAGATGATCTCACCTTTGAACTGCATTCTAATTATTGAGCTTCTGAGTTTTTTTTTTATTCAGTCTCTCCCAGAGTCCCTGACATCTTGTAGGTCTTGGTCTTTATAGAATCCATGATGAGCTTTTCTTGGATAAATGGGATAGAAGCCACCTGACCCTCCTTCATTCTAGTTTTCCTAACATCTTCTGTTTTCTATGCCATGTTCTGCATTCCTGTTTGATACACCATTGCAAATATCTAGATGCTTTTGCTTTATTTTTTTCTGCTTTAGTCTTACCACTTCTCTTTCCCTGGAAAATTATTTCTTTGTCTGTTGCCTACCCTGTAGAATATCATAAATCTTTACTTTCTAGAATAAAGTTTCTTGTAGCTCTCTAAAACTTCAGTCTACTTTTCTAGCTGCTTCTCTGCTTCTTGGTGGCAACAATTCTAATTCTCAAATTCTTCCATTTTTTCCTTCTTTCACTACAGTGAACAAGACCATATCTGAAGGATATTTGAGGCAGGAGATTATTATGGTCAAGGAGAAAGAAACAAGATCAAAAAATTAGTTCAATAGATTCATTGTTGTTGTACACTGTTATTTTTTGCTGAACTCAGGATGAGTGTATTTTTCAACATTCACATATCCCTGACATAAAATGGACTTTTAATTTTCTTGATCATCTCATGTAATGTACTAGAGAAAGAGTTCTATTTTGTAGTCTAATAAGGAATTTGAATGGGTTCAGGTGTTTTGGCAAACAACTAATGTAATTATTACTATCATTTTGACTTCCTCTTAAATTAGTGGTTTAGACTAGACATCCTGAAGTAGATAGGATGCCCCGACTAGATAGCTTGCAGATGTTTCCTCCTGAGAGGACTGCTGATTTCCAGAAGAGGCATAGAATATGAATTTGAAATCACTCTGACTTCTTGGGTCCAGACCAGACTAGGATGCCTCACAATTCCATAGAATATGCAATTACTAAGAAGGGACAGTCAGACTCAAATATCTTATGATATCAAACCTGGGTGACTTTAGAACAAAAACACGTAGTTTTAGAGCAGAAGTTTTAATGACTTTACTTTGTACAACCAGAGGTAAGAAAAATTGTGCTTTATATGTGTAATATGAATTGTAATTCATTCTGCTGTCATACATAACAAATTAGAATAAAAAATTTTAAAAAAGAGTGTTACTTAGAATACTACTTTTCTGTAAATTGCCATTACAGAAAAATAGAATTTATGTGATAAAATATATTTAAGACATATTTAGTTATATAAAGATGAACTCTTTTATTGAAGGATATCTTGAGGACTTTAACTTATGAAAGCACATTGTGAATTTCTGAAAAAGGAATATTTGCAAAACATTTTTAAAATGTTTTTAACCACTGACCTGCTTTTTAATTTAATGAATAACACAAAGAATGAGTGTTTGGCACTAGATTAATTTGGAACATAGATTTAAAGGACACCATTTGATGCAGTGTTCAGTCTGAATGATCATTTGAAAACATGGCCATTTAGTAAAATAAATAACATATGTTGACCAGTTAAATAGATGGCCAAATGGTCATACAAATGTTTTCTTATGTTTTTAAACTCATAGACTATAAAACAGTTTTCAACTTGAATTACTTATTATTTGAGTAACTAGCATTCTGAGTTTTAGATATTCCTTTAATTTTGGGTCTTAATGTTTTACATTATGGTATAATTTAGCAATCCCAGAGGGACACTGAACCTTGAACAATAATTTATTTGTTCTATTTTACCAGATTTTGTGTTGTGGGGATTTATGTCTTCCTGGTTTCTGGAACTTGGGCTTATTTTCCTGGTAAGTTTTGGCAATATACCTATTGTTAAAGGTATTTCATTTTTAAAGTCCTTTTTACAATGTAAGATAGAGAGGATATACATACAAGGAGGGCAAAGCTCTATCTCTTATCTGGAAATGAGATTTCAGTTTTTACTAAGGCAAGTCTATTTACAGAGAACATTGTCAGACTCTTGGCAATAAGATGAATCCTGAGTTGCCACTATTACTTTAGATATGGTAATCCCAAAGCAGGGTCTGTTCTATGTGCATTTTTTTTTTCGAGTACCTGACCATAATGTAAGTTATCAAAACTTTAGTATTCTTTCATAGTGGGCTATGTCCCACTGTGTTCATGGGCTAGGTGATGAAAACCTCCTTAGCTGCCTGCCCAATAACAAAGTAGTTATTAGAGAACTAATTAGTTTTGGAATTGAAGAAAAGATGCACTGGGGAAATGTTTGCATGGCGTTTTAAATAATAGCTTAAATATTGAGTACTGTGTCTGGTACTGTTGTAAATTTTTTATGTGTAGTGATTCACCTGATTTTTTCTTCTTCCAGTTCTACTGATGAAAGTTAAGGCTTCACACATGCTACGCACGTGCTCTTCCACTGAGCTGTCTTGTCCTGTCACCAGTCCAACTCACTTAGTTTTTATAACAATACTATAACAAAGATATTGATATTATTCTTGCTTCCTATATAAAGAAATTATAAGAAGGAAAAAAAAATGTTTCCTTAGGCTGCAAAGTTGAAACTGGGAGTGTATGCCAGCTGTCCAACCTGGCTCGTAGACACTGAGCCAAACATCATACTGCTTCTCTTCAGCAAAAGGAATATACATTAATTAAAACACATTGGAACTGGCCATGAGGGTGGATAAGACATTATGATGCTAGTGTTTTAGTCAGCTTTTTCACTTCTGTAACTAAAGGACCAACCAGTTCAATTTTAGGAGGAAAAGTTCATTTAAGGGCTCACAGTTTCAGAGGTCTTAGTTCATAGAAGGTCAGCTCCATTCCTTGGAGCAGCAGGGAAGGCTGAAAATCATGGCAGAAGAGTTTGGCAGAGGGAAGCAGCTCACATGGTGAAAAAGAAGCAGAGAGAGAGAGAGAGAGAGAGAGAGAGAGAGAGAGAGAGAGAGAGAGAGAGACTTCACTCTTAAGATACAGAATACATACCGCATAGCCACATCCCAATTCTCACCTCCTTCAGTCATACCCTGCCACTTCAGTTACCACTCAGTTAATCATTATCAGGGGATTAAATCATTCTTACAACCCTATCATTTCTTCTCTGAACCTTCTATCATTTTTTAATGATTTAAATTTTTTAATGATTTGGAGTATTAAAAGGTTGTGTTTTGAGACTTTGTACCCATTACATTT
This sequence comes from Callospermophilus lateralis, assembly GCF_048772815.1. Classification (NCBI taxonomy): domain Eukaryota; kingdom Metazoa; phylum Chordata; class Mammalia; order Rodentia; family Sciuridae; genus Callospermophilus; species Callospermophilus lateralis. The sequence goes on from NC_135310.1 coordinate 67,663,043, forward strand.
TTGCTCATAAATTTCAATGACTTTACATCATACTGTAATGTAAATCAAATCAAACTGTTACAGGTTAGATAGGTGGTGTTCCCCAAAAACTCATGTGTGAAACAATGCAAGAAAGTTTAGCAGTAAAATGATTCAGTTATGATAGCCTTAACCTAAACAGTGGGTTAATCCTCTGATAGGGTTTTACTGGGTGGTAACTATAGGCAGGTAGGGTGTGCCTGGAGGAGGTGTGTCACCTAGGTGTGCCTTTGAGGTACATATTTTGCTCCTGGTGAGCAGAACTCTTTCTGCTTCCTTGTTACTGTGTTCTGAGCTGTGTTCCTCTGCCATGCTCTTCCTCCTTGATGTTCTGCCTCATGTTGGATCCTGAGGAATGAACTTGGCCATCTATGGACTGAGATCTCTGAAACTGAGCCCACAATAAACTTTTCCTCCTCTAAAATTTTTCCTCCCAGGTCTTTCAGTCACAGCAGTGAAAAAGCTGACTAAAACACAAACTAATTCAATTCAAATCAACCAAATTATTCTGCACATATCAGTTTGAACATCAACCTCCCCATATTCTGACCCTTTTCTTTTTAAACACCCTAATGCTTTATCTTTCATCAAGATCATCAAAATCAACCAAGTTTACTCGGTGTATATATCTTCATTGAAAATTTAACTAAATTCTTCCTTTAAGGACTATTTCACAAATCACTTCTTCCATGAAAATGCTAATCACCTTACCTGCTTCCTAGGCTTTTGAATACTTCCAAAATACCTTTTATATCTGGAGTATATTTTATATCATACTGGATGAGACCCTTGAGTGTAATGTTAAGGATGTTAGGACTTAAGTAGGCAGGAAGGTTGCCTGGGCTGTGAATGATGTGGAAGACATCACAAAGGAGCAAATGCAATGAGAAAACACAAGGAAGGAACAAAGAAGAGCCAAGCAAACTTGGTAGAAGTTAAATATTAAAGGACAGTCATACTCTACTGCCAAATGAGGCATTTATCTAAAAGCTATGAGAAACCAATGGAAGATTCTGATACATATGTGGCTTTTTGAATCAACACTGTATTTAAATTCTCTTTACCTTTCACCTTTACTCTGTTTTACTGGTGGTAGTGTTGGGTATAGGTATTTGAAACTTTAAGAAGTTATTGCTTTTTTTCTTTTTTCAAGTAAAAAGTGTTAAGCGCTCTGCTAACTTATTGGGACAATGAAAGTGGACTAGAAGAAATGAGACATGATTAAAAGATATTTATGGTCAATTTGATGTGAGGAAAAGGAAGAGGAAGATTCAAGAATATTCTCTAAGGTTTCATTCTTAGGCAACATAATTCATAATAGTGCTTCTAATTGAATGAAAGATGAGGGGGGAATTGGGTGATGAAATTTGCAGATTCATGGGTCTGATGTAGTTGGCAGTTGGAAGACAGAGATAGATAGATAGCTGAAGAGAGAAGTCCATCATGAGTGTATACATTTAGGATCTTCTCTTCCTGTTGATTTGTAGCCCTGAATAAGAGGAATCAGGATAATGTGCAGAATATCAGAGAATAGTGAAAACAAGATGAGACAACTTCAAAACCAGGATCAAAGCAAAATGAAGGGATTCTTCTATTCCATAAGCCCACTTACTAATGGGACTAACTGTAGCCCAGAATCCATTAAAATAATGTAAGAATATGGAAGCAAATTAGCGTAGAACAGTTAACTTGTGTACCTTTGACTGTTCTTTTTTTATTGTTTATTTTTGACTTAGCATCTATAATGAATGTATAATGTGAAAAAATGTATTTATTTACTTTTAAATTTTTAATTCATTATATCCAGGGAACCAGAGTTGCATGTGTGTGAAAATGAATCTTCTCAAGTGGATGATTTTGAATTTAAGCATTATAAATAACCAGAACTAACTATTATACATTTAAATTGAAGTCTTTTATTTTAAATATTCACATTACAGGAATTCATTAGGCCTGAATAAAACATTATTTACACATCCAAGGAATAATTCCGGTGCTAAATCAGTGAGGTACTTACAATGAATATAGGAAATACAACCGATGAAAAAGATTTTTTTTTTTTTACACACACAACAGGCTCAAATTCTTAAACAATTATTTCTGCCTTGGAATCAGCACAGATTGCAGTAGTCATTATTTAGTGCTAACCAAAATTTCACAAAATTATAGCAGTCACACCATATATTTATAAGCCCAGAAAGACATCATGAGCCAGAATATATACTGGGATGGCATTTGTAAGGGAAAGGACTTTTAAATGGCACCTCCAGTTTAATTGTGGAAAGTACCAGTTCTCCAAGTAGTAGAATATACAGATTTCCTATGGCATCTTGCCTTTCATGGCTTATTAAAACAAGTGCTTAGCTGCCATAAAGTGTTATGTTATTTACAGGATGAGTCAATGAAGGAAATGATGTGTATCAAACTAAGAGCCCAGATCAATGTTGCTGAATGTCACTCACAACAGCTTGGATCATGCAGTTGGCCTTTGCATTGCTAGGACTGACTGCTCATCTTTTGAATTAATGCTTTACTCCAAGGATACAGCAAGATTCAGTGATATCATTTTCACTTGGAATAGTAGCTACAATCAACTTTTCTTACCATTATATTAACTTCACTGAAGCTTTTAAAATTGAACTCAAAGGAACCAATCTTCTGTAAATAAATAAATAAATAAATAAATGCATAAATAGAATTCCCACTGTTTTAATAACCTAGCAATGAAATTACCTTCCAACAGTATAAATGCTTATCTTGGTATTTTAAATTACCAAAAGCTATGTTTTAGCCTTGATATATATGATCAATGACTAATTTCATCTGGGGAATGAACGTTTGGCCTACACATATTTCCTGTTTGAAATTAAGACCTTTCAAAACACAAGTATATTTTCTAAAAATAAACAGCCAAATTAACACACACACACACACACACACACACACACACAACTAAAACACCCTTCTCTTAATAGAATGATCTTTGTCATTTTCAAAGATTCCTATCAATTATCAGCATGTAAAGTCATGTATCTTAGCCAGAATTCATATTATTTATACATTTTAGAAATTTCTTAAGTCATTAAGAAAAAAAAGCTAAGTCCACCATTTTTATCCCCTGCCAATTATACTGATTGGCTCTCTGTATTGCATGATGCTTTATGTTATCGCCCTCTAGTATTGTGCAAACCAGACCTCAAGCATTTTTCCCTCTTGGCAGTAGTACTGATTTTGGCAGTATAAAATAAATAAATTTCAAAAAATACACCATTCTTGATTATAGACAAAGCTGCCAGAATATTTTGTTCATAGAATGAAACTGGTAAAGGTAAGGTTTTTTCACATGGTAAAGATAAGTTTTTTTCACATCTTCATGCTTTATAATATTTTTCTGTATTATAGATTGTATCATTTACCAATAAATGCTTTTATTTGTTGTATTTTATTGCTAACAAGTCCAGGAAGAAACTTTTTGGGAAAACTTGTACAATATGCTGCAAAGTTAAGGAAAAAAAAGTCAAAGCAGCATTATCTATTGGCTCATTAGCACTAAGAATAACATTTTCATTTTACAGAATGTTTCAAAAGGACTTGTAAGGATGTGAATCATGCACACAGATTGAAATGAAGCCTGTGTGTGAGTTGGCATTGTAAACCCTCCCCCCGAAAGATGCATGATTCACCAATTGCATGCATATTTTTTTTGCCTAATATAAACACAATCTTAATATTGTCATATAATATTTAACATCTTATTTAAAACATGCATTGGCTACTAAAATAAGATTTTAAAGAAAAGCTGATGTTTGATATAAAATAAACATGTTTTTTTTTCAAGTGTGAAAAAATACTCTACAAAAAAATAAGTACAAAAGTGATATCTGATCAATGTATGATTTTATCTATAAAAATTCAGATGACTAATTAATGTGCTTACAACAACCATATCACATCTGCATCACAATGATACACCCACAGAAAGTTAATGGCATTAAACAACTATTAGCATAATGCAATTAAATTCTTATCAGAAATAACATGAACCTATAAACTGTACATTTGGCATTAGGTTTTAGGGTATTTTTTAAGAGTTTTTAATATATATATGACAATACAATAGTGCAAAATTACGTTACATTAATGAAACATACGATTACAATCCAAATTGTTTATGGATTACTGACCCTTACAATTCACATATTGGATAGAATTGGCACATTTTGTTCCATCGTAGTCATTTTTGACCTTCATTACTTGAGTGTAAGTCCTTTAATTCAAAGTTACACTTGAACTACTGATAAACGATATCAGCATATGTTCATCTGTACGTGTGATCTTGAGGCTATGGACTCAAGAAGAAGCCTGCAAAGTCCCAATTCTTCATTTGCAAAGCTTCATTACAGCATTCTTCCTCAGCAACACTTTAATCAGAGATCTGTGAGTAATTATCTGTGAAATTCAGTCTACCCTTTCTCATCTCCTGCAGAACAGTGACATGGCCACACAGAAGGGAGCAGAGGGAAGGAAAAGTCTAGAAGAATATGTAGCAGCCCATATAACCAAACTGGAATTTCCAATTAACAAATCAAACTTTATGAAGAGTTCTCAGGTGATTCTATTGGACAATCCATTACCCTCAGTGTACTGCTGAAATATATGTTGCTCAGAAATTACACAATAGATTATGGAAATTAGAACTTGTCTCAGATCCTTAGTTTACTACACTTTTTGTTGTTTTTTTGTTGACACTTTTCTTCTTTCTGAAGCTTTGTGAACCTAATTCTAGATATAGACTTGCTGACTCAACTTTTTCTATTTTAAAACCTTTACTATATTCACATGTTGTTTCAGATTAAGAATAAATCACATTATTACAGTGAAAATGATTAATAATTTTATTCAACAATTTTGATCAGTTGCATTTCTGCAAGCAAATATTACTTTTTACCATTTAATTCCTAGGGCCTCTTTATAAATCTCGTTTTTTTATATCATCACAATTACTCCATTATTGCTAACTCCTACCAAATAACACTTAAAAGGAGAGAGAGAGAGAAGGCATATGAATGAACATATCTGTTTTGAAAGCTATCATCATGATAAAAGCTCTAAAGACTTAAATTTTTATTTAAGAATAAAAATTCATCAATATTTCCACTAGTGTTTTACTGTCTTTTTAAAAATTGCATTTAGTCTATCCTGTCTTCCACAGCACTCATTGATTTGACTGTAGATCATCTATAACCTGAAATATGGTTTCTTTCTTTCTAAGTAAACTCCTGGTCTAAAGTATAATAATTTTTGTTCTTTAATTATTTTTAAATAATGCATATTTTTTTCTAAATAATTTGTTTTCTAAAATGTAGACTGCTTCCAGTTTATACCCACAATCAGATATTCTTGATTTGCTCAGGGCTCTTGAAGAAGAAACTCTGAGTGAGTTGTAGTTTCTTTATAAGTCCCTGAAGTCCTGCATTCCACCACAGAGAAGCTCTCCTTTGGCAATCTCATGGTGGACAATGATGGCATCTTTAGTATTATCTCAACTGGGAGACTGAGGTGGCTAATGAGGCCAGTCGAAGATCGGGGATGTCCTGTTGTACGTCTGGCACATATTTCTTATATAATGAGTAGTCCTGAGTTGTTAATTGAGTCTTTGGGTACCATTTCTGCTAAGTCTGCTTTTCTATCTCTTTCACCCTCATTAATCAAAATGAAATAGAGCCATGAATAGAAAAGTTAACCAATTAATATACTTCTACAATTTCACACTGTAGATATTACTCTTAACATTTTTTCAGATAAAATTTACTCACATTTGTCTTTTCGCAATGAAATTCCAGAAAGCTCTAATTTAATATTCTTCACATTCACAATTAAGTCAAAATTATTCATTGCAGAAAATTTTTAAAAAATCAATTTTTGAACTTTTCCAATATTGTACTGAAATAATAAACATTTCTGTTGTTCTTTAAAGAAACACAAATTATTATTTTTTTCACTTATTAATTAAAATTTTTCTTAATTTAACCTTTTTGTTTTAGCCTAGTTAAACTTAAAAACTGTCCACATGTAAGGTTGAGATTTTTTACGTTGAAATTCTATTTATTATGAAGTTATCCATTAGAGTAGTCTTAATCACAATCTGGCTAAGAACTATTTTATTTCTGCCTCACTAAGCAAATACAATCCTGTTTATGGAATTTATGCCTTTAGAGTTTAAAACCTTTTGGCTCTTTTTCTCTTCTTTTTTATTTTGTACTGGGAATTGAACCCAGGTTTGTTTAAACACTGAGCCAAATCCCCAGCCCTTTTTAATATTTAATCTCGAGACAGGGTCTTACTGAGTTTCTTAGGGCCTTGCTAAATTGCTGAGGCTGGCCTTGAACTAATTATCCTCCTGCCTCTGTCTCTCCAGATGCTGGGATTGCAGGTATGCCCTAAACCCAGTGACTACTTTGTTTTTATTAGCTTTAGGAAAAGTGGATGGAGACTCAACTCACTTTTCTAACAATCATTATTTATTCTGTTTGTGGACAGCTGAAATGAAGTCAAGTTATTGGATATATCTAAGGCCTGTTTCTTTTTAAAAATATTTTATTATTTATTTTTAGTTATAAATGACAATAGGATTCATTTTGACACAATTATAAAAGTATGGGATGTAATTTGTTCTAATTCAGTCCCCAATGCTTCCCCTTTACTCTACAGATTTTTCTGCTATTTACTTATAGGTTTTTTTATTAGTGTTTTATGGATGTACTTGATGGTGAGATTCACTGTGGTATATTCATATAGGTACAAGTTAGATCAGATTAGGCCTATTTCTTTACCAGAAATGATTGCCAAGAATTTTCTTGCTATTCCATTCTGTGACTTGAGCTATACCAACAGATAATAAGCTAAATTGACTATTAATTTACTGGTTGCTAATAACAGTGAAGGGAAAAATCAGGCCTGCTTGAGTTCAATTATTTTAAGAAATGGTGTATGTGTTTTATAATGCAAATAATGCCTAGTCACCTCTGCTGCCAGTTTCACACTCTTCTATTAATTACAGAAGACGTGAATACATGCTTCCACACTCTTTTTCTTTTCTGAAGATATTCCTTTAGCTCAATTTTCAGTAATTCTTACCAGCTTCCCGCTTAACATCTTCAGGGTTTAGATCTGAAATTGAAGATAAGGTTCTGGGCTTCTCACATTATCTTTTATAAAAATAAAAGATAATATAGCTAGTGGTTTAGCTCAGTGGTAGAATGTTTGCCTAGTATGAACAAGGCGCTGAGTTCTATCCCAAGGATCAGTAATAATAATAATAATAATAATAATAATAATAATTGAACACTTATTAACTAATCATTTGAAAATAATTTTATCTGTTCTACAAAGAACATATCAAGAGTATTCTGCTTCCACTTTACAGATGCAAAATATGAGGCTAAGAGAATTTAAGTAACTTGCACATAGCTAGGGAATGGCAAAACACTGATACAATTCTAAATCTGTGCTCATCAAAAATCTTTATGCTTTAACTCGTTGTCATACCCTAATTGCAATTTATCTTTCTACCTGTCAATTGAGGACTTTGGAACCCAGGAAAGCGGTCTCTTAAATTTAAGCAATGGATAAGCAGATCACAGAATCATGAAGTTTAGTGCCTTCAAAGAATCATAGTTATTATCTAGTCCAGTCTTGTATGTTGCAAATTAAAAACATGATGTTAGAAACCTAAAAAGAGTATATATATATATACTCACACTTTTGTTTCCTTTCCTTTCTTAACAATTGCTCCAGGCTAAGGACTTCCCATGAGTAGAGTGGGGGCTCCCAGAGGTGACCTTACCATCAATATTACCTGTGGATTCATTCCTTACAACTCTTCCTGCTAGGTCCTTCCTCAAACTAATTGGATCTGATCTCTAGAGATAGTCCTTGAGCTCTAGCAATTTTAAAGACTCTCCAGATGATTTTGTTGTGCATCCAGATTTAAGAACTATTATTATCAGCCACTTGCAACTTGAAAGAATGTCTGGAGACTGTAAATAACCTGCCCCAGATCACAGAATTAGTTGATGAGTTCCGTGCTTGTGCATAAAATATTACACATAAGAATGTTCTGGATCTTGAAATGGAGAAATACTTCTCTAATGTATTTAAAAAGAATTCAGGTGAACTAAGTAAAGGCAACATCTCATCATTTAAGTATAAAATAATTTTCATTTAATAGGCAGAATGTAGTCCTTAAAAGTGCCAGCTCATCAGAACTGGAAATATTTTTAACATACACATACCATGTCCCATCTCCAATCCAGAGTATCAGAAAGTGTGTATTATAAATAATCTTTCAAATAATTCTTGTGCAGCTGATCCAGGAAGTTCTTAACACATATGTGTTTGAGGACAACTGGTTTATGATAGGTAAGATGGTTCAGCAACTATATAGAAGGCACAGGATAACTTAGGAAATGTATTTTTTTAATAATGTGGGTTTTTTTGTTTCCCTCCTACTTATTTGAAGAGAATCCAATTATGTAGACCTGTAGGGCCCAAGAATCAGTAAATCTGTATTGCTAGTAATCACCTCTGGTGACCTAGGTTAGGTGACCTAGGAGCCATGCTTTGAGTAATACTGACAGAAGGCAACAAACACTGGAGAAAGGTTCTTTTTAAATCAAAATATTTTCAAAGAAAATCAAAACATGAACATATTTTAATTGTGAGTTAGCAAAACTAAATCTAGCTTACTTAAATTATACCTAGGATGAATTTTGTGTATCAATAAATGTTTCAGATTATTAAAATAAGAATTTGAATAGTGCCATCAAATGCATATTTTAAAATAATTCCCAGTATATGTTTGATTTTCTTCAAAGAATTAAATTTTCAGTGAATAGCAAGTTACAAAAGACATGGGTAGGAAATTACAGGGAGGAAAAAGATAAAGAAGGACATTTAGTTAACTGAACACTTGCTATATTCCACACTCCAGTAAAGAACCAAGATTGTTGGTTTTTTCCACCCATTAATTTAAATAATCAGTTTCATGCTTTAACTGTTTATACAGAGAAACAATAAATAAATCTCTTAGGAATTTTTATGTCCAAAAATTATTTTGAGGTGGTCATCAAAATTTCATTTTCAAATTCATTCATGAATCAATTTAGATCTTAGATTAGAGTAGTAATGATGGACAGAAATACACAAACAAAAAGGTCCAGAGAGATTAAATGGCTTCCTCAAAATTGCAATTTGTTGAACTAATAACCCAGAGTAGCATTATTCATATTTATGATTTAGCAGACTATCTTTCATTTAAGTTCTGTTAAATGTTTTTATAAAGTTCTTATGAATATAGATGCATTTAATATGAATAACTGAGAAGGAGTACAATTTGGATAGTAGTGGAGTTTACCCACTCATAAAATGCTACAAAATCTTTGGATGTGAGAAATCTGGAGAAACATAATCATCTTAATTGATTGATATTTGTAATACAACAGAATGTAGTCAGGGAGTTAGGGAGGAAATAAACTGTATTTCTCTCCCTGTGTGGTTGAGTAATAAATATCTGCCCTTCACAGTGCTTGTACTTTATACTCTCCTTAAATACTCATTTCATTTTCCATTAGAAACAGTTGGTATGTTATTAATATTTGAGTAGAATGTTTCAAGTTCCAAATCCTATGTAATATTTCTTGCAATGTTACTTCTTTTGGAGTCTTAGAATGTGGTAAGAAAGAAAGAAATTATCATGTCTTTCATCATCATGTAGGCACAAGAATGACCAATAAAATAAATACAGAACAGAATCTCCAATCAGTACCAATAAGCTGGTACTATTACTAAATTTAAAAATTTTTATGACCATGAATGACATTTATTATTCATTCAACAAGTATTTGTTGAGATCCTCCTCTGCATTGTGCTAATCTTTTAGATTCTGTAATGTTTTATTAAACAGCTTAATTATAATTTGTCAAGAAGTTCTCCTAAATGAGATTGGAGTTAAAAGGAACTCAAGGATATGATCAAGTATGAGGTCATAATGGAAAGACCTAAAACTTGTTTGGGAAACATTAATTAATGCAAAATCACTTTCGAGGCCACTAAGAATCAAGGAATTTAGATTTAAAATAATCCAAAACAAGTTTCCTATTATTTTCCTATTTAGTTTCCAATTGGAGGGAAGAATTTAAAGGTTCAGCAAATATTTTCTAAGTATTCTATGACATTATACCTCGATAATATGAAATATTTTGAACTATCATTTCTGCACATTATAGGATTATCAGGACATTATAGTAAACATAACAATTTTAAGCTGATATTGGTTTACCACTAAGATAATTTTTCTCAGTTTCTACTTCATATTGTCAAATTTATGGCTGTTATAAAATATGTGACTACCATAGTTTTTCTTTTACAGAGTGTAGTACTGTTAGATATAAAGAATTCAGCATATATTCTTATTAGTAAAACCTATAATAAATAAATTTTATATATTTTTAATAATAAGATCTTTAATTAATAATTAAACATTCAGACCATTGATGTTATAGCTTTGTGATATTTTGAAATCAAACATTTTAAATGGTCTGTTCTGTTTTTATATCCATAATATAATAATATATCACTGGGCATAATTATTTGTTTTTATATCCAGCCACAGGCAAAATCAATACATATTTTACATGAAATATCCTTATGAAGAATTGTAATCTATAGGATTTAATAAAGGAGTGGTTGAGAATCAGGTACCTTTTGATGGATGCATTTCACTTAAATACTATGAGAGCCCATTTTAATCTACTAAACTTCAACTCCTAAAATATTTAAACCAGAAAGAAATGTTATCAAGTTTTACCCTTTATTTATTGCATACCTTCAAAGGCTGAAGTTCTTTCACAGAATGTACCATCATGTAGACACTAAGCAATGCCAATAGACATTCACATTTATAGGCACTGAGACATACTTTTATGGTAAGGTGGGAATGCAAAGAGAACAATTATGGGATTAAGAGAGAGAGGCCATTACATTTTAATCTTAACTACTCTTACTAGTTGTGTTCACATGCTCCCCCAGTGTGTGTGTGTGTGTGTGTGTGTGTGTGTGCATGCCTATCTTGAACAAATAATATCTCTGGATCACATTAGTTCACAAATAGAAAGAAGAGATAGGTTTATAAATATTGCTATAATTTGATCCTTCCCTAAATCTTACAGATCAATGGACCCAGAATGAAAGGTTCATTAACTTTGGCACTTCATATCAAGAAAACTTATTATTCTGGGACTTGGTAAGGGGTTTCAGTAAGAAGATGCACCAGTTAAACACTTATTGCCTTGGCTTAGTTCACATTATCAGCATATAATCATAGGCACAATACAAGAAAGAGCTCAAATTTGGAGTCAGCAATAGAGGAAACTTAACTCATGTGTTTCAGGTATTTGAAATAATCAACATCCACTTCAGCAATGGCAGGTTAAAGTGACCTTGAAAGCTTTTCAGCTTTCAGAGAAATCTTGGGCTTTCTAAATGTGTTAGCAATGCATTTTCTTTAGATCCTTCCTCTCTATAGATAGAAATGACAAATAAATGTAAATATATGAATCTGACTATTTATCAATAAAATAAATATAAATGGATGTATTGACTAATAAGCCATACATACAAACATGCTTTTTTTAATAAAGAGAATAAATATTACATGGGAAAAAAAAGGTAATATAAAGGGAACCAAATGCGTAGACAAAGTTTTCAGCTGAGAAACATGTCAAGTTACCAAACAACTGGGAAACTTTGCTAACGTGTCTTATTTTATTTTATTTTTCATTAAATCAATAGTGATCCACATAAACTCTGTTGAGAGTAGTATGTGTATAAACAGACTCAGGCTGGAATTGAAAGGAAGCTTTCCTTTATCTCTCTGCTTGTGAGTTCCTTTTAAGGCAATGATAGCACCCTTTTCATCTTTCTGTGCTGGCTGTGGGACTGCCTGATACCAAGTGCCTATTCACTGTGACTAAAGAAATGAACCTGGGGAAGAAACCATCCTCTGTTCAATGCAAGCAACTTCCTTTGCTCAAATCCTTTCAGTACTAGGGAGAGTTCATTCTCTCCATAAGGCAGTCTTGATTGTTGGGCATACGTCCTTCTTACTGAATGAAATTTATCTCTATTTTCTATGTGGTGTATAAAATTGTGGGGTTGAATGCTAATACCAACATGCAGAAAGATGATTAAAATAAGTCACAAATACACCAAAGTGGATACCATCAGAAGTATGTAATCCCTTTCAAAGATCTTTGGATAAAATGGAATAAAATCACTGGATATTCCTTTGCAGAATGCTTTCCTTGAAGAATCTTTAACATCTGGCTTTTCTTACCCACTATTTCTGCTTCTATCTAGCTCTTCCTTTCTCTAACACTATAGGGGAGAAATGCTGTAGGCAGATGAATGTTCAGCGATAAATTTCTCCGAAAGTTTAGTGTCATGATAGGTTTATGTTGGTTCTATAAAGCCCTGAGGACCCTAGTCATAAGTGCTAAGTATGAATAATTACTAAAATGGTATAGAAGACATCATCTCCATAAATTAGTACCACTAGGCTAGAACTGTCACTTCACTGAAACAAATATTTCCCCATGACTTTCAATGCCATTATCTCTTCATTTAACAAATATGTATCTAGATCCTACTCTGTATTGATAACAATGTGTTTCCTGTAGATCCTCATTTTATTATATTTATCCACTTATATTTCATACATTGATGATAGTTTATTTAGATTCTCTTAAGTGATGGGAGAGATCTTGCAAATGTTATGTTTATTTATTTGTCCATATAGTAAAATAAAACTATTTCAAATATTTGGGCTTCAGAAAAAAATATTTTAAATTGATAAGTAATTAAAAATTAAACATAAATAGTACCATTTATGAATATGATGTACCTATAGATATCTGTTTCATTCTTATTTGAGGAAATCATTTGCTATGTTTTAAAAGTGAGTGTTATTAGGATTGGGAAGAGCACTATCCTAGATCCTATTAAGTGTTATTAGGATTATTTTCTGGGCACTGAAAATCATAACAAATTGGATATTTAATAATTCTTGAAGATTTAAAATTAAGATCATGAGAATAGGTGGTTGCATTTGCATGTGAACTTAATGAAAATAAAACAGAGATTTAACAGCTCCCTGAATAGAATAGTTCTGCTTCTATCTTTCATATTCAATGCATAAATAATTTTCTTTGCAAATGCCCCAAACAGATAAACACTGATCAGATAGATAGATACACACTTTGTTTGACTCTGAAGTCTTAGAGGTTATAATTTGATTATAGTACATTCTTTCTTTGTTAACATTTTACCAACTTGGAACTAGAGATTATAATATTTAGCAAAATCTTTCATATTTTAAGATTGCATCTTAATTTCCCAAAATGATTAAAGAGATGATCAGTGTAAAAAGAACAATCAAATCATAAACATATTATAGAGTACTACAAAAATATGAAAAAGAATGTTTATAAATGATAGTGAAGAATAAATTATTTTTTCAGTGCACATAATTAGGTATATACAGGATAATTTAAAACCAAATGGAATGATAGCTAATGCTGAGGCTCTTAAAAATCTTCATCAAAATATACATGTTACCCAAGAGAAAGTGATAAAAATAAGTTGTGACATGAAAACACTGTTGTTTTTCTTTGTATCCTCAAAATTTGGATGATATCTCATCAAAGTATTTTACTAAATGTGCAGACGATGGAAAAACTTTAATTCCAAAACCATTTCTCTAAATTGCCAACGGACTTGTATTCTTGATGCCTTTTTACATGATCACAAGCCAAGCATGCATGTGATTCCCAAAACCGTGGAAGATTTACAGTGAAATCTTTCCTCCAGTTAAAGTAACTAAGGTATAACTTATTGTTTTTGTCGACTTCCTTCAGATACTTGGCTAGCTCACTGGGAGAGTTATAATCTTCCACATGAATGAACGAATCTGCTGGAATATAATTCTCATAGTTTTCCCTAGATGGTCCCAGAACAACAGGTACAGAGCCAGCCAAAAAAGCATTGTAGAGCTTTTCTGTGATGTAATCTTTGTGGATTGAGTTTTCAAAAGAGAGATAAAATTTACAAGTAGAGATGGTAGGAATCAAATTTTTATCATTCACATATTCTCCAAATGCTTGCCCATAGGTGTGGATTTCAATACTTTTGCTTAGCTCATTGTAATACTTGACCCTGGCATGTTCAGGGTTCCAGTTACTTACAACCCAACACACCAACTTCTCTTTGCTTGGCACTTCAAACACGAAGGGGTTTGTGCTCACCGTCAAGAAGCCATAAGGCACTTGGATATCTGAGTCACGGCGGTAGGTTAGAGTTAGGTTGAACAGATGCTCAATACCACTCTTCTGCGGAGTATGAGTTGGTGATTCCAAATTCATCCAAATCCATTTCTGGAAGGGCGGTCTGGCCTGCTGAGGTAAATTAGTCAGATCCCAACTGATGTCTCGGTGATGTATCAGGACTGCATGAGATTTGTTGTACAGTGAACGGTCTGTTGTGAGATGACATCCTTGGATATTGAACATTGCTTGGCAGGATGTAAGGTCAAAGGTTTGCCCAAAAGGCCACACCCACACCAGAATAGTAGTTTCATTAAAATAATCAGTTTTGGTGGAGAAGAAATTTTTCATTTTTAGCACTGAGCTGGCTGACTCCATTGGGCTGAAAATCCAGCTGTTGGTGGGCTTGATGTAAATAAGCAGACATGCCATGAAGCAGCCCAAGATAATGCAGACAATTAAAAATGGGCGGAGAATTCCTTTGGATGTTGATGTCATAATTTTTTCTGGGGAACAGAGAAAGGAAGGGTTAGTGTAAGGATAAAAGAGATACTTATAAAAGTGAGAAAAAAGAGAAAGAGATGGTACATTATAAAATAAACAATAACAAAATCATCTGCTTTTCCTTTTCAGTGTTATCAAACCATTCAGAAAAAAAAAAAAAAAGCTTTCACTTAAGCAAAGAAACTGATTTTAATCAAAAGTTTTCCAGAAACTCTTCTCTACAAATAATGAGTCAGAATTTGTTCTAAATTTATCTGGATATTTTCAAACCAAGTTACATTTTTCTTTAGTGTCATCCATACCAGTTCTATTTTTACTTCCTTGTAGAAAACTGGAACAATATAGACTGTCCTCACTAAAGCCCTGACAAGAATTTTTAATATGTTGATACTCCATCATATTTGTGAACATTTGTAATTTGATATAGTCACCTATTTGCTAGCATATTTAGACTATAACTTTTTAGTTCAGATGAAATTCAATAGAAAACTGAACTTTTAAAAAGAAAAAATATGATGATGATGATGGTGACTATTTTTGCCTATGCAAGTTTATCTTTGCTGTTTACAAATGTATTAGAACAGTAATGTGATTTTACCTGGCAACTCGTGACTTGACATCTTATTTTTTAACCTTGCAATACCTGCATTATTTTTATCTTAGAAAAGCTTCTTTTGTTTTTATTTATATAGTTTTCTTACAATATTATATGTATTAATAATCCTTTAGAGGATCCTGAATCTACCAGGTTGTAATAACTAAATGCTCTACTGGCTTTAGAATAGCAATTTCTTTTATGTAGTATCAAGGTATTTAAAAGGTTTTCTTTGTGTGGGAGATTCAAGATAGTGGATTAGAGGAGGGCTGCATTTCTAGTTGATCCGTGGCTTAGGATTTATACATGAAGAGTACTCCCACAGTCAGGTAGATGAAAGGGAATTCAGAAACTTTTAGAGACCCAGAAATTCAGATGCATTGAACAAAGGGCAAGAAAGTGTAAAGCTGGTGGAAGCAGTGGCAGCAGCACTGTTTCAGTGCAGAGGGGAGAGAGAAACACAATGCACAAATTTGACAGAAAAACAACTATAGAACAGAAAAGCAAACTGAACTTAACTGAACCAAATGTTGCACAATGAGCTAGTCTTGAACATCTGAAAAATGCTCTGTGTTTCTCAACTGGCCAATGAAGTGGAGGCTGGTAGCCATTTTGAATAGGCCACATTGTGGCTTTTGCTGATGCAGGAGCCCATGGCATCTTAGCAAATATTGTCATACTGTCCCAACAAATGCCCATTGGTGACCGAGGGTGTATATAGTGGATTAAAATAGACACAGAGAAAATTGTACCCCAGGAATTCAAATCAGAGATACAGAAGGGAGTGAAACTTGCTTTCCCTTTGAGTCTGGTGGCTCACACAATCAGTTGATGAGGGTCAGGAAGTCAACAGGTGAGTGTGATTACACGTAGGATTGAGCCTGGAAAGGGCCACACAGGTAGCAGGTGGAGTATGTGAGAACCCTGCAGGGTTGTCTCTCCTGCTCTACTAGTAACTTCCTGAGAGGCCCCTGAGAACCAGGTATTGAAATGCCCTATAAATGGGTATTTACTTGGCTTTAGGGATGTGGTAATCTAATCTCTTCAGAGCAGACACCACCCAATGAAACTCCTAAGGCCTGATTAGAGCTAAGCCCAGATACTAGACCTTCCCATTTAGAACTATATAGCAGTCAAATTCTGAAAGCACACAGATCTGTTCTGTCTGGACAAAATTTCAATTGACATTATTACCCATTTCCTCCTACCTTACTGTGGTTGCAGATCATTCCAACTGGCAGCTTGGTGGGCAACACAAAAAGAAGGATTCAACAACCCCTACCTTTTGCTCTCTCTAGAATATACAGCCCAAGAAGAAACAGAAAGGACAGTCTTATATAGGCAGTGAGCATCCATCCTTGTTGACAGCTTGGACCACCTCAGAAAACACAATTCTTTCATTTCTGATTAAGAATTTCTTTTCCTCCTCCTCCTCCATTTCCTGCTTCCTCTTCTTTGTATTCTTGCTGTGCTGTTGGTTCACAGCTATACATACATGAATATACTTGTTTCCTTTTTTCTTATTCATCATGTTTTAAATATGTATTGTTTTTCTTTGTTTTGTCTTTTGAAGGTTAGGTTTTTTTGTTTGTTTACTTGTTTCCCTTTCTTCCCCTTTTTTCCTCCAACAGCCAGATTCTATTGTTTGTTCTTTCTCTATTTTGTTTTTTTTTCTCACTCTATATAGCTATCACTGACTACATCTCTTCTGCTTTATTTCTGTTCACATTTTGAATATTCTAAATTTCTTTTTTCTTCTAGTCACATTTTTTTTAACAAACTGTGTTTTTTTGCCATCTTTTAAAACTATTTAATCAAACATAATTGCTGCCCCACTATTGATGTTATTGTAATTATTATTACAGTGGATGACAAAGTTGACACCTGTTATTTACTTCTATCCAGTTCATGACTATTTATTGTTGTTGCTGTTTGTAATTTTTGACCCCACCATTTTTGTTTTTGAGATAATTAGTCTTGTAGATGTTGTAGCAGGCACCAGGTGTTTACTTTAATGCTGAATGTTATTCATTACTCTTCTTGCTGTTGTTTGCTTTCCCTTTTTATGTGAAGTGCTGGGAATTAACTGAGACACTGCGAATCACCGGGTACAGATTCTGATGCTGAGTTACTCCAAAACCCAGAAAGGGACAGTCACCTTGCTCATACACAAACTAGTCATGTTCACACTTTAGTGACACTAATGATATTAAAGGGGCAGTAACCCCTAATCAATGTCCAGGCCCCAAGTAGAAATAGTTAGGGGACCCTCAAGTCCTACTCATGGGCATCCACTCCAACAACAAAAGCAGAGTTTAGAAAAGACCATGGTTACCACATCTACAAGGGACCTTAATCTAGAGTTCTCATATGACTCTTTAAAATATACTTAAGTGACAAAAAGCAATCATAAAAATTATACCAAACATACTCTGCTGTATACAACACAATTGCCAGATCAACAAGAAGTACTCCACTTTTGTGAGACCTACAGGGAAAGTTGGATCTCAATCTTTGACACAATACACACTGTCAAACTACACTGAGCATCAACAAAGAACAACGAAGGAACTATACTACAAAACTTTATAGGACACATTAAGAAAAGTACAGATCAATATCCCTGATGTACTCAGAAGCAAAAATCCTCAATAAAATATTAGAAAGTTATAAACAACAATATATTAAGAAAATTATACAATATAACCAAGTTGGTTTTTATTCCAGGGTAATAAGGATGGATAAGAAAATCAATAAATGTAATTCATCACATAAATATAATTAAGGACAAAAATAAATCACTCATCTCAATAGATATAGAGAAACCTTTTGACAAAATTCAGCACTCACTCATGATAAAAAAAAAACAAACTAAATAAAGTAGGGATACAAAGAATTTACCTAAATAATAAAGGCTTTATATAACAAACCCCAAACTAACATAATAGTGAATGAGGAAAACCTTAAAACACACATTTAAAACTCTGGAATTAGATTTGACTCAATATATAACTAGCAATTCTAGCCTGAACAATTAGGCAAGAAAAGAAATAAAAGGGACAAAAATAGGGAAGGAAGAACTAGAATCATTACTATTTGCAGATTATCTGATCCTATGCTTAGAAGATACAAAAAAGCTCCACCAGAATTTTGCTAGAGCTAATAAACAAATTCAGCAAAGTAACAGGTACAAATCAATAGCATACTTATATAATCATAATGAAGCTGCTGAGAATGAAATCAGGAAAACAATGCAATTTACACAAGCCTGTAAAAAAAATCTAGGAATAAATCTAAACACGGAGGAGAAAGACCTCTACAATGAAAGCTATAAAACACCAAAGAAAGAAACTGAATTAGACATAAGAAGATAGAAGGAACTCAATGTTCATGGAATAGGCATAATTAATATTATTAAAATGTTCACATTACCAAAAGCAGTGCAGTTCCCATGAAACTACCAATGACATTCTTCACAGAACTAGGGAAAAAAAAAGTTCTAAAATTCACTTGAAGGGGCATAAAAAATGATCCTCAGCCAAAAAGGCAATGAGGGAACCATTGTAATACCTGGCTTCACTTTTTCTATGGAGCTATAGTAATCAAATTCGCATGGTATTGGCATGCAGTCCAATGGAACAGAATAGAAGAAAACTATGTAGAAAAAAGAAAAAGCAAAACACAGAGGCAGAACCACTCAGATACAGTCATTTGATCCTTGACTGGCAAAAAGACAGCCCTTTTAACAAATGATGCTGGGAAAACTGGTTATTCACATGTAGATGAATAAGCCTAGATACTTATATCTTACACTACAAAAAATCAAGTCAAAATGGATTAACTACCAGAAAATAGACCATAAAGTTTATAGCTCCTGGAAGAAAATGTAGGGTCAATACTCCACCGTAAATAGGCAATGTCTTCCTTAATAGGACTCCCAAAGCTCAGGAAATAATGTTAAGAATTAATGAATAATATGGCATCAAATTAAAAACATTCTGAACAGCAAAGGGAATAATTGAGATTGTGAAGAGAGAAACTACAAATGGGAAAAAAATCTTTGGTATCTACTCTTATGACAGAATTAATATCTACAGTATATAAAGAACTCAAAAAACTTGCCACTAAATCCTAAATAACCCAATTAATAAATGGGCAAATGAATGAAACAAGCACTTCTCGAAAGAAAAAATCAAAATGGCCAACAAATATATGTTCAATAACTTTGGCAATTAAGAAAATGCAAATCAAAACTACATTAAGATTTCATCTCACTCCAGTTGAGAATGACAGCCATCAAGAGTGCAGACAATAATAAAATCTGGAAAGGATGTGGAGAAAAAGGAACAATTTTACATTCTTGATGCTACTGTAAATTAGTACAATTACTATAAAAATCTTTATGGTGATTCCTCAAAAGTCTAAGAATGGAACTACTGTATGATGTAGCTATGCCAGAAGTCACAACTTGATATTTATTACAAAGAAAGAAAGTCAGCATATTATAGCAGTAAATGCATGCCCATTTTTATAACAGCCCAATTCAGAATAACCAAAAGATAGAACCAGACTAGGTACCCATCAATAGAAAAATGGAGAGAGAAAATGTGGTACATATACATAATTGAGTCTTTTATTCAGCCATAAAGAAGAATGAAACTATGAAATTTTCAGGAAAATGGAAGAAACTTGAGAATATTATGTTAAGTGAAATAGCCAAACTCAAAAATTTCTGTCAAGGGTTGTGTGTTTTCTTTCATAGACAGAAGCTATGCAGAAAAATAAAAAGCAAGGTATGGGGGAATCTATGAAAATTAAAGGGAGATCAGTAAAGGATTTTAACGGATTTCTTATTGACCCTCTGAAAATCATATTATTCTCCTTAACAAAACAATATAGTCCGTCAATTTCAAATTCATTAAAGTACCTAAAAATATTGATCACAACTAGCATAGACATTTTGAAAATCATATATATATATATATATATATATTTGCCATGTCACTTTTCTTAAAGCTTTTGATATTCTCCAAGTAGTAAAACTTGGTTTTGTGAGTCCAAAGATTCTGGACATTACATTCTAGAGTACAGCTAGAACTGAAATATTGGAATGAAAAGACTAGCTTACTGTCAAAGTTAGCTTCAGTCCTGCAGTCAGTAAGAGAAAAGAAAAAAAAAAAAGATATGTTTTAAATATGTTCAGGAATTAGTACTTAACCCTTTAAATACAGAGAAAATCAGGAAAGACTTATCAAAGAAATCTTATTTAGATCAAAGTGGCATTGCAATTACTGCATGTTGAACTTCATGAAATATTGTTAAAACAGTATCTGTAATAAAATTTATAAGTTTATACAGTTTTGAGGAAATTAATTAATTGGTTAACTCAAAGAGCTAGACTAAAGAACAATGGTAAAAGCTAAAGAAATAAGAAGGAAACATTGAGATAAGGAAAGAAACCATTGAAGTTGAGGATAAAGATTTGAGGTAATTAGTGATGTCACAAACTTTGAAAATACCAATACAAACTTCAGGTACAGATAATAAAGAAAGAAAAAGGACATTCAATTTAAATATTAAAAGGCCAAATCACTAATTTAACAAACTAAAATAAGAAAAGACTATCTTGAATAATTTTATGTTAATAAGTTTGAAAGACCTGATTAAATAAATAGTTGTAATTTTGCATCAGTGGAAAAATACCAGCATTGCTACAAGAGAAAACCAAAAATTTCCATTAAAGAAATGATACCTAGGGCTGGGGATGTGGCTCAAGCGGTAGTGCGCTCCCCTGGCATGCGTGCGGCCCGGGTTCGATCCTCAGCACCACATACAGCATCACATACAAACAAAGATGTTGTGCCCGCTGATAACTAAAAAATAAATATTAAAATTCTCTCTCTCTCTCTACCTCTCTCTCTCTTAAAAAAAAAAAAAGAAATGATACCTAAAGATGTGGGATTTATAAATTACAGCAGAAAATTCTGCAGGATGACATCAATTCAATGACTTGGGAATATTACCCAACTTTTAAAACAAATGTTTTTAGAAGATAGAAAAGTAAAATAAGAAGATTAACTCATGAAGTCAATTATAATCCTGTAATCAAAATAAGATACAGAAGGCCAGTTGTGGTGGCACACACCTGTAATCATAGAGATTTAGGAGGCTGAGGTAGGAGGATCATGATTTCAAACAAAAGTGAGGTGCTAAGCAATTCAGTGAGACCCTGTATCTAAATAAAATACAAAATTGGACTTGGGATGTGGCTCAGTGGTCAAGAGTTCAATCCCTGGTGACCCCCCTCCAAAAAAAAAAAAAAAAAGATAGAGAAGGTCTTTTTAAAAAGTCAATTTTAAGCTACACGTATGGCACCTGTTTATAATCCCAGCAACTCAGTAGACTAAGGCAGAAGTATTGTAATTTGGAGGTCAGCCTGAGAGACTGTCTCAAAAAAAAAAGTATATATACATATATATAGGCTATGAATGTAGCTCAGTGGAAGGGTGTCCTTTGGTTCTATTGTAAGCACTGCAAATACATACATATATACATGAATAGTCAATTTCACTTGCAAATACAGACACACAAATACAAGAAATTTATCAATAAAAAGTATTGAAAGTGTATCAAGATGCAGTTCAATAGGAGATTTAAGGTAGTTAAATTTGATCCCTCTTCATAAATTTAAGTAGTTGAACAATTTCTCATTTCTTCGTAGACAAAGGATTTATAGAAACTTGTGAAACTAGTAGAAGGATCTTTTTATTCTCTCAATATTAACATTTAATATACATGAATTTACTTCCCATTGCAGTGTTTTTATGCTATGAGACTGACAGTCTAATGTTTTCTAGAAATGCTCTGATTGGAAGTTTCCTTAAACCCTTATTGAATTGAAATGCAAAGACAACCATCAAAGTAATAGCATGGCTTAAAATTATCATTCCATTTAAACTGTATGTATGATAAAATTAAAACAGATTTGCCAAACACTATGCTAAATTATTTTAAAATTTGATCCTTAAAAAACTATCTAAATAAATGATGTTTCAATTCAATGCAATCAGACTACAAACAGCAATAACGACCATCTAACAAATGCTTACTCTCAACCGGGCCTTGTGCCAAACATGTTGCACACATCATTTTTTTCATCCTCATACAGCTACTATGAAGAAGTTTTTTTTTTTTTTTAATCAATTCTTTACAGATGAGGAAATTGGGTGCCAGAGATATAAATGACTAGGTTAACCATTAGATTATGCTTTCTCTTGCGTTGTACAATCGTCTTTAAACAAATAATACAAACATTAATAATCCATTCACATTTGGCACCTTAAGTTTTGTTGTCTTGATTTCCCTGGTCTCTACCCTTTGCTCTATAATTAAGAACTATTAATTTATGAGCTCAATTTAGGCCATTTTTTCTTAGCCAGATTGATACATGACACTTCTGTTGGACTTTTGAGAACTTATCTCTCTCTCTCTCTCTTCCTCACCCACCCTTCCACCTCATACCCCTAGTGTATATCTATTAATTTATATTATATTCCCATTTTATAATAAAGAAACTGAAGCCCAAAAGTTTTAAGTAAACTTCACAAGATTACACAGCTAGTATGTGGTAGAGCACACTTTCAATTTCCTGTCATTTGACTCCTGAGTCTGGGCACTTGATGACTATTTTTTTTTTTATGTTGTATCTGCATGTCTTTTCTTTTTAAAAAAATTTTAGGTGTTCATAGACCTTTATTTATTTATTTATTTTAAATTAATTTACATGTGGTGCTGAGAATCAAACCCAGTGCCTCACAGCTGCCAGACAAGTGTGCTACTGCTGAGCCACAGCCACAGCCTCTGATGATTATTTTTTATGATCCCAAATTTCACAGACTTCAGCCAGAGAATGTAATTATCTCAGTAATAATAGAATTTCAGCTCCATGAGAGACTTTGCTTCCTTCACTGCTGTATCTTTACCATTAAAATATAGTAGGTGCTTAATATATGCTGTATATGTTTTAAGGATGAATGGGAAAGTTACTGTCTCAACTATGTGCAAAATACAGTATAGGTAACTATATATACCAAAAAATGAACCAAATCTGAATGAGTAAATGTGTACTTACTTATCTTCTCTGGGAATTTAACATATATTCCTCTATGGAATAACTGCCTTTGAAATTGAGATATAGGTATTCCTACCAGCAAATGAACAAAATATCCTAGTTTATCTCATTGTCATGTCTCAAAGTTGACATTTATCCTTTATGTGTTTATGTGTTAGTTTCATAACTTTTTTTTTATCATTTTAGTTAAATGAGGGAGAATTGGTCAGCAAGCAGAAAACAATTTTCTTTCTACTATGCTTTTTTTCCAGTTTTTTTTTTCTTTTTTTCCAGTTTTTTATAATTCCTGGGTCTTTTGTATTACTGGTTTACTCTTTACACCCTCCTCCCTCAATTTTTCACTGCTGTTGGGGTCAATTACTCA
This sequence comes from Callospermophilus lateralis, assembly GCF_048772815.1. Lineage (NCBI taxonomy): Eukaryota > Metazoa > Chordata > Mammalia > Rodentia > Sciuridae > Callospermophilus > Callospermophilus lateralis. The sequence goes on from NC_135310.1 coordinate 67,687,033, forward strand.
GCAAGAGGACAATTACTCAGTAACCTCTATTTATACAGAAATTGTCAGCAAAGTTTGTCTCCTAAAGCCAAAATGACATTCTCTTGACAGGAATCTTTCCATCTGTTCCTCATAACTAAAATCTAGTTATATACTTAGCAGATCTCCAATTGTTAATCAAACCACTCTATTTTAAAAACATCCTTAGTAGTATTTCTATAGCACTCAGTAGAGGCAGCAACAAACTTATAACATAAAGCAAATTGTAGCAGTAAACATGATAATTAAAACTTTTTCAAGTATTTTTAATAGTTTCGGGTATAATGAGACAATATAAAGGCTTTAGCATTAAAAAATAAGAGAATATTTAGTAAAAAAACTGTTGCCTGATAAGGCTTGGTATGGAAATGATTCAGTTTTTCATTAAGGAACTATTTCCATTCTTTGAAGATGCTCTAGAATATTAGAAGACTTGAACTAAAAAAAAGGTTGGAGTTTTGATTCTCAAACCATTACCCATACCAAGGTATTTGGGAGAGAAATGTGAAACTAAGGAGAATAGTAGACATCTTTGAGGAGTAGTAATTCTTTTTTAAGTGGTTATGTGTGTGTGTTTCTTTTCTTTTTTTTTTTTTCCCACAGAAGAGTTTAATCCTATTTAAATGGAAAGAAACAGAAGTATACTATATAAAAGAATTTAATACTTGCCTAAAACCAATATAGAAACAGCCTATTAGGGCTGTAACTTGCTACTTTGAGACATTATCCCTGTTGGTGCTACTATTTATGTTTCAACCCACCTCCCCTCTCATTCTAGCAGTGATGTGGAATTGTGAAAGATTTCCCCTTACATCTTGAGAAACTGTAGGTTAATGTATTTGAAAATCAATGGTAGTGTATTTACTCTCTATTTCTTTGTGTGGGTACATGATCACACCATTTCTGGTAAAATGCTTTATCCATAGTAAAAACATGTGAAAGAAATTGGTAGGGTCATCTCATACTAACTCCAAGTACTATAAATAAATCATTAATAAATTCATAGGTGGACTAAAGTAAAAAACAGTTTAAAAAATGGATGGCCAGTCAGATGCAGTGGCACACACTGTAATCCCAGTGGCGCGGAAGGCTGAGTCAGGGGGATTGTGGAGTTCAATGCCAGCTTCAGCAACAGTGGGATGCTAAGCAACTCAGTGAGACCCTCTCTCTAAATAAAATTTAAAATAAGGCTGGGGATGTGGTTCAGTATTTGTGTGCCCCTGAGTTCAATCCCCAATACCCCTCCCCCCAAAAAATAAGAATGGCCACATAATACCACACTTTGACATTTTTTTTTTTAAATAAAAACCTGTGAAGTGCTTCAGATAGTGTCTGAACAGCAGTAAGCACTGTGTGTTTGCTGTTGTGCTATTATTCCCCTTTAAAGAACCAACAGCAGAGTTCTTAGGTGATCTTCTTATGATAGTAGTTGTCTTCAGCTTTCTATGCAAACTATCATCATTTTGGGCGCTGGGGATGTGGCTCAAGTGGTAGCACGCTCGCCTGGCATGCGTGCAGCCGGGGTTCGATCCTCAGCACCAAATGCAAACAAAGATGTTGTGTCCGCCGATAACTGAAAAATAAATATTAAAAAATTCTCTCTCACTCTCTCTTTAAAAAAAAGAAAAAAAACTATCATCATTTTTATCCATACACTCATAAAACTCTCCCCTAAATTCAAAATATAAATGACTGGATAAAATATATAGGAAGAGTTCCTAATGAATATGAGCAGAGTTTTCTAATTTTTTATGACAACAGCCTTTTCTTTTTTTTTTAAAGTTACTCTATAAACGTATTGCATTAAAGCATTGTGTAGCATAAGGGTTTGTTTTTGCTGCCTGGAATCACTCCCCCTTCTTCAGCAACCTCTTCAGTTTTCTATTGAAATATTACCTCACCTCTCTTGGGTATAATCTTTGGAGCTTTCCCTTCCCTGACCAATGTTGAGCAGTAAAATCAGGCCATTCAAACTTCCTTGTGGACATTAAACTTGAAGAGGAGTATCAAGTGTGAAAAATCTTGGAGCTGATTCATCACAGCAGTGTTCCTCAGAAGATAATATGTAAATTCTGCAATGTGAGTTCATGGTGCTGCTCTGGATCTCACCTTTCTGGACTAAGTTCTCTAGGTGTTCTTTTAGTTCCAAAACCTTCTAATAACTTCATTTTTGTTTACCCTAGCTGTAATTGATCTTATTGCTTGAAATAAACCCAAGCAAAAAAAGCTCCCTCCCAAATAAGCAGAAAACCCAACTGATATTCTTCCCTCCTCATTTTTTAAAATTTTCTTCAGGATCCAAATTACATAACTGAAATCCTTCAAAATATATCTATAGTCATCCAGATTTTTTTTTAAAATATAAACACTACACAGTATATAAGTTCTCAAAACTGCAAACACATCACTTCACTTTATATAAACTGCCATATTGACTCCACTGAGCGTTTGGTAGTGTTTTCTAACCTAGAACTTTTAGTAATCTGTTCAGGCAGGCTCAGAAAATAACTTGATAACCATATTATGATTATGTATTAGTATCATCATATTTGTTTGGGGTTATGCAAAATTTTGAACACCACACTGAATATTCACAACTTAAATTACCTGGGTTATTTTTTTTCTCTCTTTTTTTTATTGCTTTATTTTGCTTTTACTCCTCCTTACAATTTTTATGCTAAGAACATATACAGAACTAAAAACAAAAGCTTTATGCTTTCACTATTATATGCTAAATTATACTCTGCATTTTACTATACAGAGTAAAATGTACTCTGTATATTATACTTTCATCACTGCATTTTCCAAGATTCCTTTGAAACTTCAAATTCTATTGAATCTTCTTGTGGGCGTTCCGGCTCTTAGTTCCCACAATCCTGCCCATTAGATTCTGAGCGAAATGGCTCCTGCCTTGGGAGAGATGCCATTTACTTTTTGGCAAGAAGACACTGGTTGATCTCTGGAACGCTATCAAATTTGTGTTTTGGAACCTTTCTCAAAGATCCTTAAATGCAATCTCTGGTATTTCTAGGGGTAAACCTTCGCTTTTCATCCTCGCACTCTGGGGAAGTTGCCATCGAGTAATACCAGTATGGGTCGCCAATGTTTTTCCTGAATATTGATCCAAATACTCTCTAGCACTACCGCCCATTCTCTTACTTATTTCTATAGTAGTTTTTTGTTTACACAATCTAATGAATGGGCCTTTTTGTTGTTGCTGTTTTGCTTTTATTTGTGTCCCAGATATTTGCTTTTATTGGTGAGAGGACTAACAACTGTTATTTTCCCTGCAATACTAACTCCTTTATTTGAGGAACTTTATACATTCACTATCCTTTATTTTTTTTTTTTCCAATTCAGGGATTAACTTCTTTTAGTTTGATTTTTCATCTGATCTCTCCCCTTTCTACTCAGTCCCTAGTTCTTAATCACTGTGTTTATTCGCTGTGGAAGCTCTGTTTTCCCGATTCATCTGTAGCCAGAGCAATCCAGAGCTGATACTGAGATCAAATATAATGTAGTTCATGCTCCTCCCACCATAGAGAATGTATAGATAGGGTCAGGGGTGCCTTTATGCCATTTTCCTAGAACATATTTTTTGGTGTCCCTTGAGGCCAGCAGTTTTTCATAACTTAGCATCAGCACCAGCATTTGCTGTGATTATTGTCAGGTTGTAGCCCATAGCAGCCAGTCAATGAAAATCAAACACACACACACACACACACACACACACACACACACACAAACTCACACACACACACCTCATTTGGAGCTGTTATATTATTATTATTCCTTTATTTTAAAGGTGAAAATTCAGTTTCTTCAAATGACAAACACACACACACACACACACACACAAACTCACACACACACACACACACCTCATTTGGAGCTGTTATATTATTATTATTCCTTTATTTTAAAGGTGAAAATTCAGTTTCTTCAAATGACAAGTTAGGGCAATTAACATAGCTATTCTCCTTAAAAATAACAACAACAACAACAAAGTGATACCCCAAAGTGAAAACCTCAGAAACAAAGGTTTTTTTCTCACCGCTTTTCTTCTTCTTCCTTGATCACCTTTCTTCCCCTTCCTGTCCCCAAGGCAAGCCATAAAATTTCTTTTCCTCAAGGCGAAATAAGATCAAGAACTTCTTTTCTTCTAAACAAGCCATAAAGCTTAAAAATATTATTCCAGTCTCTCCCTCTTTCTGTCTTGGATCTGGCCATAAAGAAGTTCTCGAAGCTATATTGTCTTATTGTAGATCACAAGTTCTGCATTTCAGGTGTCCTGCCCCATGCCAGAGAGAAGGGAACACTGCACACAGAGGCTAAGAAGAATCTGAACAGACAGGCCTTGCATTCAGTCTATTAGCATAGGATCACACCCTTTTTGTCCAATCAGATTTCTATATAGATATCCATATTTCATTTAACATAGGTATAAAAATGGATTATTTCTTTTAGATATTTGAGTATTTATTCTAAAGTTTCCTATGTCATGTAAAACTATGTCAAATAAATTTGTTTTTCTTTTTTCTTCTCTTGCTAAATTATAGGGGTGTTGTCAGGGACCCTTTATGATGGTCCAGAAAGGAATCCTTTTTTCCACCCCTATACTATCACTTGTGGTCCAGTTAGAAATGCAAATTCTCCCACCCTCACCCAGATGTATGGAAGTAAAAACTCTGGGGTAAGGCATAGTAATCTATTTTTTAAGAGTTTATGAGCAGAACTAATTCACACTAAAGTAAGGCTAAAATTAAAAAACCCCTGTAGGACTGTGATATTTCAAACCTAGATCACATGTTACCCTTTTGTTTAAGGCCCTTCAATGAATTCCAAAGGCTTTTAAGATAAATTTTATAATGGCCTTATGTGGCAGAAACAGCCCTGGGCTATAGACTCCATGCCTCTGTCTGGAGTCTGTCTTCCTTCTTTTGCATCCCCTGCATTGCCTCCTTCCTTTTGACTTCCCTGCATAGCCATGCTAGGCCCTCTCAAACCCAATCACCACACTCTTCCCTCTTCCTGCAAAGGCTTCCCTCTTCTCTCTACTGATTTACTACTTTTGTACTACAGCTCTCAACTCTGCTGGCAGTTGCTTATGGAAAGATTCCTGATGATTTCTTCCCAATACACCAAATCGAAGCTCCCTAGCATGTATCATAGTTTCATGTGTCATATTTGCACATTTGTCACAGTAGCAAGTTGAACTCTATTTGTATGAGTATTTGATTAATGTTGTCACCCCTGTTCAACTGTAACTAGGCTCATAAGGCAGAGACCTGTTTTTTTTTTTTTTTAACTCAGATTTCAGTCCCTAGTGCCTAAATCATACCTGGCATATTCTTTCTCTCAACATGTTTTGCAAGATACCAAAGAGATAATAATTATTGAGCATTTGCAATGTCCATGGCATCAGCCTATACTTTTATATACATTTTATCATTTAATCTTCAGGAAAATATATTTCCTTTTGTTCACTTAACAAATAAGTATAAATCACTCTCTATGTTCTAAGCATTTTACAAATGTGAATTCCTTTAAATCACATTGACAAGCAGATGGAATATACACTGCATTTACATCCATTTTGGCAAAGGAGGAAACCAATATGCATCTATTTGCCTAAGGTCATACAGTTAGTGTGGTCAATAAAGATTAGGACACTGGTGGCTTGATTCCTGAATGTGCTGTTTAAAAATACTTGAGAATTGAGATTGCAGCTTACAGTTGCAATGACTTACATAAATTATATGAATCAAAGTTTATTTTATGACATATATTACTCTGGAACCATTATTCTCAAGAAAAGATGATTTACCAACACTTGCCTCTGCTCTTATTCTGGAAACCAGTGTCCAGAAACTGTGAGCCCAGAGTACTAGAAAGTTTACATAATTATATTTCTGCCTGCAAGAGAATGTAGGCAGGTGAATTAGAGCAGGGTATTAGAACTTTGTTCTATTATTGGGTGTTTATAAAGCAATTTAACAAACACCACAGATTAATGACACATGCAATTGCTGATAGAGGCCTCTGTGATGGTTGTATTCCCTGTAGCTGCATTCTCTTTAAGATGAATTTTTTATGTGCTGTTTTGTTGAGTCAGCTTTGAAGATTAACTGATCTCAAAGTGCCAGGTTGCCGAAAAACAATATGCATAGAGAAAAGAAAGTGTTAAGGTAAAAAAAAAAATAAATCTGTTATATCTCAGTATTCTGTGCATGACACTATTACCAAAAGTTGTGTCCTTGTCCCTGATGTCATTCCAATAATGAGGACATGACTTTGGGAAAAAGGAAAAAGAAGTTTTATTACTTTGTTAGCAGAGGAGAAACACAGGGGACTTCTGTCCCAGAGTCTGTGATTTTTTCACTTACAGGGAACAGAGAGCTTTTAAAGAGTTGATTCAAAGGCTTCATTACAGGTGTGCCTTGTCAGGGGTCATAATTCACTTGTAGAGCTTAGAAATAGCCATTGCTTAGGTCTTCTGGTCCCATCCTTAAGTGTGAATTACTTGACTCTTGTGACATGTGTGCTCAGCACAGATTAACTCGGCCTGGGATGGAAACTTTTTCCCCCCCCAAGGTTAGAGAGGGAGAGAGGGAGAAGACAAAGGAAAAGCAAACCATGTCAGTTTTGAAGTAAGCTTCAGAGCAACAAGGGTTATAATCAAAGCATTAAGTGGCCTTATTACATTTCCTCATTGTCAATTTCTTCTTTCCATTTTTATGGAAAAATGGATGATGACATCTCAAAGCTGTTTCTGGCTGAAAAATAGATGATGAAGGGTGTCTTAGAACAGAAGGTTTTACCTGTTGTCCTTTTTTTTTTTGGACCTTTGACAGAGGTGACTCCAACCTTGACAGGGAACTGGAAGAAGGGCACTTATGTATAACAAGCAATATTCTATTGTTGTTCATACTGTTCTAATATTTTTAAGCCACATGTTCCTCTCTCGACCAGGATACCAGGAAAGGTTCTGAAAAATGCTATTTCTTTATGGGGATCAATTTAAGCTTGGTTCTGGGAGGAGAGCAGCTGTCAATACTTCATGTGATTGTAGGTGGGTTCTTTGGCATAATTTAGTCTCCATCTTTTTTCGTTTTTGGTACTGGGGGATTGAATTCATGGGTGCTTGACCAATAAGCCACATCCTCAGCTCTTTTTTAAAAAAAAAAAAAATAGTTTGAGACAGAGTCTCACTTAGTTGCTCAGGGCCTCGCTAAATTGCTTAGGTGGACTTTGAACTTGCTATCTTCCTATCTCAGACTTCTGAGCTGCTGGGATTAGAGGTGTGCACCACTACTACTGGCAGTCATCATCTTTTTTAAAGGTGTGAATAATCTTTTTCTGTTTTCTTTTGCTTGTCGATTGGGCTTTTCAGGATGTGTGTAACTTCCTTGGTCTATCTATTGTTTGTTCACTTCTGCCATGAAAGACACTCCATTGTCAGTTTGTACCAAGGAGAGGACCCTGTGTCTTGGGATCAGAAGTCCACTTGTAAGAGGACTCTAAATATTTTTAAAGCCTTTTCTGTTCTGGTAGGATAAACCTTGAATCACCTAGAAAAGGAGCCTACCAGGTCAAGCTAATATCCCAAGCTTCCCATGGCATAGGGCATTTGAGTAAAATTTACTTGTTGGTCATCAAAAGGCTCTATTTTCACACAGCCTATCTTTTTACAGTCTTTGGATTATTTGAGGTTTACCAGACACAGTTTTGAGTTACTTGCTGAATAGTCTGTTGGAGGTGTGACTTTCACAAATAGGGGCTTGCTGAATGAAGATCATCAAGGTATCCCTCCCACGGTGCATACTCTCAGGTAAATGCTTAACCAAGGCCAGACCTGTCTTTTAGGCAGCAGTATAAGTCCATAGGAATTTTGTCTGTCCTTGGCACTTCTATCATGGAGTTAAAACCCCATTTTTTGGCCCATTTGTTGTTCTCCTCAATATAAAAGTGTGTGTATTGGTATAATTTAGGCTGAGGTATTATCTCCCTGTCTTTCTTGCAGTCAGCTAGTAGTTATCATTTCACCGTATGGTGAAGATGTTGTGACAAATAGACTATTGGTCACAGTATCTCTTCTTCCAGTTTATAAGTGAAATTTAAGAGCTGTATCTTGTTTTTTCTTTTCTTTTTTTGGGGGGGTGGACTGGGGGTATGAATATAGGGGTGCCAAAACTCTGAACAACATCCCCTTCCCTTTTAAGTTTTTTAAATTTTGAGATAGGGTCTTGCTAATTTGCTTAGGGCCTCACTAAATTTTTGAGGCTGGCTTTGAATTTGTGACCCCCTGCCTAAGCTTTGTATCTTGTTTTCCATGTACACATAGTCTGAACTTCTTTTATAAGTTAGATAGGCCTAGGGCAGGGACTGTCATGAAGTTTTATTTTAACTTCTCAAAGGCAACCTGGCATTCTGAGGTACAAGTCAAGGTCGTGCCCCCCATTTAAAGCCTTATACAGCAATTTAGCTGTTAGTCCAAAATTAGGGACCCAAGTATGACAGAGTGTTGACATTCCAGGAACACAAAGAACAGTTTTTTTTTGTTGTTGTTGTTGTTGTTGTTTCTGGCTTTTTAAAGGCTCAAAATAGGCTGCTTTTGATGTGACATTCAACATCAGTTCCATTGGCTATTCTGGAATCCAAGATGTCAACTTGTTTACAAAACGGAGCCTTTTTAGTGGACACCATATATCTACATGAGGTACCATGGTTTAGTGAAGCAGTAGTGTTTGAAAGGCAGTGTTCATAGTTGGGGCTGGCTATAAGCAGATCATCCACATGTTGTAAAAGGATTCCTTGATCCAATTGCATCTCTCACAGGTCTTTTGTTAGACTTCATTAAACAGAGTAGAAGTGGTTTTAAGTCTCTGAGGTGGGTTAGTCCAGAAATACTCAGCAGTTACTTTGGTATCAGAGTAATGCCATTCAAAAGCAAATAGTCAATAGGATATATGGCTTTGGTACTAGGGCTGAATATCCTAAACAGTATTGTTTATAGCTCTTAAGTCTTGTACATATTGGTTCTTATCATTGTAAGGTTTCTTATGGGCAGAATAGGCATATGGTAGGGTATTTCATAAAGCTGATTCAATCCATGTTTTAATTTCTTTTTTTTCCAGAAAAGAATGAGTCCCATCGATGTCTCTTTCTCAAAGGAGTGTTGATTGTTTCCTCCTGGGGTGCATTACCTCTTCCTTAAACAAAGTCTTGATTGGGATTACACTCATCATCCATTCCAGGGTTCGTTTGGCCCAAACAGCCTTATTCACTTCTTTGTGGCCCTTTAGCAGAACAGACTTAGTTTCATTTTCCTGAGTGGCAAGTGAAAGCTGGAACCATGGCCTATGGTACTTTTAAATGGAAGTTGTTGCTTTTTGGGTGAGAAGGTTATCTGAGTATTTAATGTATACAACAATTTTCAATTTGGCATATACAAAACTATGTCTTAGTCTTTTTTCCTCAGATTCTATTTAAGGTGCTAGAGCTAAGGCTGCCATCATTATCATGATATTGTCAAATTTAAGTCACTTTCCCACTATCAATTGTAATCTGAAACTCTTATGGGACCTTTTTTTTTAAACTGTAGGTATATTAATATTTCATGGATGGAGGTAATTTATATTCCTTTCTTTAGGCTTACTTGAAGATTCCTTTTCGGGGATCTGAGTTGCCTTTAGTTTCTCTTTCTTCCAAGCATAACATACCTTAAGGGCAATATCAACTAGCCATGAGGGGATTATATCAGTTTTTTCTCCTCGTCCACTGAAGGCTTTTTTTTTTTTTTTTAATGTCTGCAGCTCTATGTTCATAGAAGGTCACATCAAACATACAGAAATTTTTAGGAACCACTCTCTATAGAAACCAGCAGAAAAAAAGAGGGACTCCAGGAGTCCTTCATATCTCAGCTCTCTGGGCAATAGGCAGGGATCCACCCAGATCTATTGGCTGGCAGGCAAAAGAGCTCAGCAATTGGTTCAGGATACACAAGGTCAGGGAGCAAGTAAAGGCAGGCTGCTTTGGTCTCAGGTTTACAACGAGGGCCTGAGGGACCTAGTTCCCAGTGCTGAGTCCAAACAGGTGGCTCTTTATCTCTACATGCTCCTGCTGTTTTTGGTGTATCTACAGTACAGTCAGAGCAGTTCAGGGCCTTTAGAATTTGTAGCTAGACCTTAGTACCCTGAAGTTGTTCAGCTCTATTTTTATAGCTGCTACTTTTGTCCAGAGCTCAAGAAGTTATAGTTTTTTTCTCTACTTTCATTATCAACTTCTGAGACATAGTTTGTTTTCTCTGCATGTAGTTATTTATCCTGCCAATTTCCCTGTGAATTTAGTTTGGTGGGATACTGTTATAGCAAGAATTCTTGTGCCCTAATGATTGTTGTCCCTTGGCCAAATGGGGTGTCTTGTCAGATTTTAAAGTGGAGAAGACCATTCCTGGCCTCAGGCAGTGTCAGTACCCATTGCCACATCCTTTTTTGCCAGCAGCCTCTAACCTCCCTGGGCAAAAAGGGATGGAAGATAGGGCAGAGGCCAGATCTAGTTTTCCTGGGATTCCCCCCCCCACCAGCCTAGGGGGAAATGAAAGGAATTATCTGACTGCCTAGGGCTAAGCTGAGAAGCAGTGCTGAAATTCCTAGCACTGGATTGAAAGGATTTAAATGTGTGTGTGTGTGTGTGTGTGTGTGTGTGTGTGTGTGTGTGTGTGTTAACCTTTCTTTTGGTGTCCTGCTATCTGAGCACACATCAGACAATGCCCTTTTGTACTATCAACTTAGTTTCTAGCTGTTCAGACTCCTTTTCATGTAAATGAATAAGTATACATATGGAGTTTTTTTTTTCCCACTTACTTTACCTCTGACAGACCAACTCCAATTGCAAGATTGTATAACAATTCAGAAAGCCATTTAAAGGCCAGATTGTGTTATGATAAAGCGCCATCTTGTTTTTTTAGACAGACTTATAGCCAAGCTCTTTGCCAAGAGATTACCAATAGAATCAATGCAACAAGGCACATGTCTTAAAGGGCCAGCAACAGATAGGAACAAAAACAGAGACAGATAACCAAAGGGGATCCTCGAAACCAGGGCCAACAGATGAGAATCTTTAAAATAAACAGACCATTTCCATGCAATTTCCCTTCTCTCTGGAGACCCTCATTGTTATACAAAATTACATATAAGAGGAAGCGAGGGAAAGGGGGAAAAAAAAAACAAGGAGAGAAATGAATTACAGTAGATGGGGTAGAGAGAGAAGATGGGAGGAAAGGGGAGGGGAGATAGTAGAGGATAGGAAAGGCAGCAGAATACAACAGACACTAGCATGGCAGTATGTAAACGTGGATGTGTAACCAATGTGATTCTACAATCTGTATACAGGGTAAAAATGGGAGTTCATAACCCACTTGAATCAAATGTATGAAATATGATATGTCAAGAGCTTTGTAATATTTTGAACAACTAATAATTAAAAAAATAAACAGACCAAACAGGGGGAAAAAATAACCTAATTTTTCTACTCCTAGTTAATGGTGACTCCTATACTAATGGTGTCACATATGTTGCCAGGAAGGGGAACCGGATGTGTAGAATCAAGGGTCTTGGTATGTACACCATGGAAGCTTACCAGATTGTCAAGATGTCACAAATTTACTGTGTTTAGTTTCCTTTTATTTCAAACTAGACCAGTTGGAGGAGCAACCCCTGCTGTTCAAGAGGAGAAGGCAGGAGTTCCCAGAAGCAAAAGGAGACTTCGGAGGCAGCTGTTCTTCAGTTCCCCACTTCTCTCAGCTCCTTTGGTTTGGCCAGAGGCAATTTTACCTTGTCTCCAAATTCTTCAGCAGTTAGTTCTCAACAAACTCACCAGTCACCGTGAATCCTCAGCATGGAAGGGACTACTCAGAATACCAGACTTGCCTAAAGATGGGTGGAGTGGGGGCTGCTCTTGGGCCTCACATTGGGTGCCAATTTGTTACCAAAATTTGGGTCCTTGTCCCTGATGTCAATCTAATAATGAAGACACAGTTTTGAGAAAAAAAGGAAAAAAAGTTTTATTGCTTTGTTAGTAAAGGAGAAACACGGGGGACTTCTGCACCAGAGTCTGTGATTATGACCATCAGGGGGAACAAAGGGCTTTTAAAGAGAAGTCTCAAAGGCCACAATCCAAGGGTGCCTCTTCACAGGTCATGATTTACTTGTAGACTCTAGAGATAGTCTTCTGGTGCCATCCCAAAGTCTGCATTACTATATTTCTGTGGTGTGTGTGTGTGCACAAGGATGAATAACTCAGCCTAGGACAGGAAGAAGATTTATCTTGCTCCCCCAATGTTAGGGAGAGGGAGAGACAGAAGGGAAAGGAAAAGCAAACCATATCAGTTTTAAAATGAATTGCAATGACGGAACAGCAAGAGTTAGGTTCAAAATTCAAAATGGGCTGCTGTTAGAATACCACCAAGTGAGTATTCTTAGAGGATTTACACATAGTGACTTCAATCATTGCATAAAACAGAGTAAAGGATTCCTTCTTCATAAATTTTGACAATCTGAATTTCTTGTATTTCACTAGACTACTAGATAAGTCATAAGCTTTTAGTGAACATAGTGTAATAGTTTGATCCTTCATTGGTATTGTCACAGAGACTTTCTGCTCTTCAAAGTACATTCCAGTTGTTTCAGTGAAAGATCGTGAGAGTTTCATATAAATCCCAAACCTTTTTGACAACCACAAGTACCTACTGATCCTATTAGCCCTCCATCACTGAGCTACCATGAATTTGAGAATTCACTTGACCCCGTGTCACTCCTCATGCCCACTGAAAGTTTGGGCCTAGACTTCTAAATCTAACTCTTCCATAAGCTCTCACCCTCTGTTTTCAGTGTTTTTGGGTTTATGTTGCTATTGGAAAACTGGATGTCTGAATCAAACTTTTCCACCAACAAAGCAGTTTTGAATTTGTTGAGACACTCATAGCTGCTCTCTTAGAAGATTTTATTTAATTTCTTGTCCTCTATCTGGTAACAATAAAAGTTGTAGTTGGGGGTAGTAAGATAATAAGTCCCCAGAAGACCAACTGGCTTATTCTTCTTGACTCTTTTCTACATCCTTTTTCCTAACATGAAATTCTTGCCCTTTTAAGTTAATCTCATATGTCAACTTGTTTGGGCCATGGGGTACCTGATAGATGGTTAAACTGTTATTTCTGGGTGTGTCTGTGAGGGTGCTTCTGACATAGATTAGTATTTGAATTGGTGGGTTGAGTAAAGCAGATGGCCCTCTTCAGCGTGGTGGGCACCATCAAGTATGTTGAAGGCCTGAATACAGCAATAATGTGGAGGAGGGCTTTATTTGCTCTCTGCCCAACTGATTGAGACAGGAAGTGGATCTTCTGCTCTCTATGCTCCTGGTTCTCAGGCTTTCCAATATGGAATGAAATGTTCACCATGGGTTCTCTACTTGTAGGCCCTCAAACTCTACAATCGGCTTTCCTGGTTCTCTAGTTTGCAGATGGAAAATCTTTCAACTTGTTAGCTTCTATAATCATGTGAGCCAATGCCTCCTAATAAATCTTTCTATGTACATCCCTTAAAATGAATATCTTTCTATATATAAAACTTTTTTTTTTCTGTATTTATTATATACATATCACAAATCTCTTTCTGTTTGGTTCTGTTTCTCTGGAGAACCATGAATAATATGCAGTTATAAAATAAACACCATCTTGTGTATCAAAGGATGATAACAAGATTGTAAGAAGAACACTGCGGGAGTAAAAGAGAGAACATATACCTGTAAAGGTAAACACTGTATTGGAAGGGGCATTGCCATGGCAACAGTTCCCAGATCAGACCAAATTTTGCAGGCTGATCATCTTTTGAACTCCTGTGAAACTAATTAGCAGCAGCTTTACTGGGATTAAATAAAAATATATCACTGTAGTTAATGAGTTCCTTAAACTTCAAGTTAAATTTACAATAAAAGGACAAGCCAGTACAACTGAAATAGGAAGAATGAGCTATGAATAAGTCAAAAGCATAAGAGACAATAGGACAAACACGTTGCTAAAGAGATCTTAAGAAAAAACTAAGTTCAATCAACCTGCAAGTGAAAAATGTGAAAATGAACTGATCAACATTATTAAAAAGATGATGATATTATTAGGAGAAAGGTGAAAAAGGGGAGCTCTTTAAAAAAACAAACAACAACAAAAATTTCATGGTGAGAAATGCTAGTCTTTGAGCTACAAATGCCTCACTCCTTGGTGGTGATGGCAGGGGTGTGATATGAGGACATTCCCTTGGCTCCATTGGCTTCTTTCTCAAGGGTCATCTAATTCTCTTGCTCTGATTTCATTCCTAATCAATGATTATTTGAATACTCAGTTTGCCAAGTAGTTAAAATATCCAGAAGAAGTGCCATATTTTGTGAACACTATAGAGAAAATGGAAGGCACACAAAGAATCCATCAAAAGAAAACACTCTTCTTTCTTTGCACCACAGTGGAAAAGACTACTGTCTCTGTATCTAAGGCTGATCTCCCCCATTAAGTTCTGGAATCTAAATGAATAAAATGATTTCATGCCATCAATTAGCCTTCATTTCCCCTATATGTTTAATTTCTGTATTTTTACTGGTTTGTTTCACAATTTAAATAAAGTCATAGTTGTCTTATGTTCTATTAAAGAACATATACCCACCCAAACACTGCTCCTGTTTTCTCTGTCTCCATAAACAGCCACTTGCCCACCCAGGACTTCAATTGTAAATCATTATTTCTTCAACTCCTTTAACCATATATCTAGTCAATTACTACATTTATTCAATTGAAATGTGGTCATATGTATTAAATCTTGCTCCCCTTCTCCATCCTACTTAGCCTATATCGCTTATTTCTGATTATTGCAGTGAACTGCTGACTCTTATCTGGTGTTGGTCACGTTTCTTTCCAATTTGTAGCAAGCACTATGACTATTTTATTTCTCCCCTTTCATTCTCTTTGGGAAAAAAAAAAAACTGAATTAGTAATTTGGGGGAAGAAGGAGTTAAAACAGCTATTCTAAGATTCCTCCTGTTTACCAAGCAAAAGTTCCTGGAGAGTAAGGGAGAGGAAAGTTTGTGACCTGGTGTAATGTTGTAAACCTGATAAACTTGACTTTGATTGAAGCCAACAGACAATAAATTTGCTGGAAGAATTCTTTTCTAGGAAATAACTTTAAGGAAGAAGTTGTTGTAAACTAACCTAAACTTTAGTAAAATTAAGAGGCATGATTCTTTAGAGAATGTCCCATAAGCAATCCAACATCTTAGTAAAATACAGAGCTGTTGGATAACTTGCATACTCCCCACTATGTGAGTGACACAGGGGGCTTCTACTATGTAGACCTGAGACTCTGTGTTCACTAGTACAATATTTCAGATCTCTTTCTGCCACTTCGCTAAATACAGCCTTAAACTATTAGCAAACCTTGATATTTACACACTCTGATTGAAGAAAGTCAGATTCGATAATCTGATTTTTTGTATTAACTCAATATTTATTATATACGTTTCTGAGAATACACAAATATAATTAAGTGCCAGCAGTCTATATTGCAACTCATATAAAGAATCACAATATTTTTTGTGGTTTTCTAGTCTTTGTTGTGTAGATCTGTTTTGTTATTTTAACTATCAACTATTTTCAATGGCCAGTTGTGTGTGAAATGTTTCAAAACAATAGTGAGAACCAATATATATAGATATTTTTTTCTTCTGAGTTTTTGCAATTTGTGTTTGAGCATTTTCTCAAAGTCATTTAAAAAAAAGCTTGATTTTTAATGACTGAAAAATCTTTAGCTGGATAAATATACTGAAACTAACTTAAACATTCATATATTGTTTGTTATATGGATTATTTTCAGTTCCTTAATATAAATATTGCCACATATTCAATTTGTACAAAACTATATGGCTACATTAAAAATTTTCCTCTTATGATTGATTTAGAAAAGAAATAAAACTACATGAAACATCATGAGTAATTTTAAGAAAATATGTCTTTACTGAAAGAGATAAAAACTCTTTTATCTTTTTAAAGTAGAAAAGATCTCCTTTATTAAAACCTAATATTGTCTTTTAAAATGTATGTGCCTCTTCTTTTTGCATTTGATAAAAAGTATATGATCTGTTAAATTTCGGTTTAATTCACTTTGATTTCTAATGAAATATGCTTATTTTTAGCTATTCATATTTATTTTTAATTGAATTGCTCATTTATCTATTTTACAAATGAATTTTACTGTTAAATGTGCTGTCAAAGGAACATTTTATCAGTTACATTTATAAATGACAATATTTCTTCAATTTCCTTTTGTTTCAAAGTTTTGTGCAAATTGTTTTTTATTTTTCTTTCATGTTTTTGTATACAAAGGTTATTATATCTTATATAGTCAAATGTGTCTCATTTCCCCTTTGATTCTCTTTGTATTTTTCCTCTTAAAGCATCTCAAATAAAAACCAGTCAAACTGATATATTATTCTAACTTTTGTTTATGATTATTTTATATTAGACTTTTAATTCTGGGGAAATATTTTCATACTTAATATACAATAAGGAAAAGCTCAATATATTTTTCAGTTACATAGTCAATTCTTCCCAAAGGTATTGGCAACATAACTTTCCTTCATGTGTTTTTTCTAAGGCTTTATTTCTCACTTTCATGTATGTGTCTAAAATGCCTTGAAATATATTTGTATTTTGAAGAAATATATCATTATATATATTTCAATGATTTGTATAAAATGACACTCTGAAAGTAGTTCTTAGTGAACACATATGTAAGTCAATTAAAGTCATTCATATACCTGAGTAAAGGGTGGTGGTTATCTACATAGGAAATACTTACTTTTTTCTAAATCATTTCATCCTTCATTGTCTTTTTGGCTGCTACATACTGACTGTTTTACTTCCTTTAATGTCCTGAGTATTTATGAAATAGAGCAAAATTATGGATTTTTTAATATTTTATTGAACCAAATTATAGAATTCATTAATTGTAAAAATTTTGTGCTTATTTCTTTTGTCTCCAAGTTATATAAGCATAGGCTTTGCAAATAACAATTTTATTTATAACTTTCAACAGGTAAAAAAAAATTGGCTTAGAACTTCTGGAATAAAGTTAAATAAATATGATGATTTATATATTCTTGAAAGAACTGTGTAATATTTGGCCCTTATATAAAATAGATAGTGTTCTTATGTTAAGACTATTGATTTTTCTTCCACTTTTAAATCAAGTAACAACTATATTTTTTGATTTATTAAATTAAATGTTTTTTTTAATCTATTATCCTATAATTTTATAGGATAATCAGTATCCTATAATTTTTCACATTGGGTCTTTGATACAATATTATTTCAACAGATTTTTTTTCCCTTGTATTATGGGCATAACCCTAATTTTCTGTTCAACTTAGTGCTTATATTCACCCAAGTATTTTTGCATATATGCCCAGAATTGACTATGTTTTTCTGCTCTTGGGCACTCCTAAGTGCAGTGATGCCTATAAGATGTGTTAGAAATATTATAGGCATTATAATGGTCCTAGCAAATTGTAAGTACAAAATAAATACTAATGTTGTTGTTAATATTTATTTTATGTATCAGGTAGAAATACTAAGAAGTTTTTGTAGCATGGGGATTATGAACTCAAGGCTCATTTACCTACTTGTGTATGTAAATATGACTGATTATTTCCAGGTGCTGAAATAAAATTGTTTTTCTGAGTCTGGAAAGCAGAAGCAAATCATGAATGTCTTCTTGTGATGGCTGAGACATCCACAGATCTTCAATGGCATCCCTTTGTCTTTCAAGCTATAATAGTAGGATTATATATGTAGCAGATTAAACAGATGACTGAACCTATCCCCTATGTCTTCATCTATAGCTCAAATAAAAGATTCTTTACTTTTAGTTATGTGAAATCAGACTTAGATTGTATATTTTAAAAATGTAAACAGGAAAAGAACAAGAAATTGAAGGGAGATCAGTAAAGAAACAAGGGGGAAGGAAAAAAGGGAAAAGGGGAAAAACTGGGAAATATATTGGCCCAATTATATTGTTATATTTTGTGTATGTATAAATGTGTAACAACAAATTCTACCACTATGTACAACTACAATATACCAATAAAATATGAAAAATAAATAAATTTTAAAAATGTAAACTGGAAGACCACTGGTGTCTGGACCAGGTGGGGCACAGTGATGTAAACTTCTCTCACTGACAATACTCACTCTGGACACAGCAAGACTGGTTTCAAATCCTGGATCTAATTGGTTATCTTTAAAACTTTTGGGCAATCTCTTCAACCTTTCTACATCCCAGCTGTTATCTACAAACAAGAATACCTACCTCTTATATTTGTACATGTAAAATTAATTGATACATATAAACTACCTGGGACAGTCCCTGGAACAGAGCAAGCACTTAGTAAATATGAATTCTGATGGTTGTCACACATGCATGTGTATATCTTAAATATATAGCTTTTCTTATTGAATATGAGATCACCACATGTAGCAGTAGCAATTAAAAAAAAAACCAAACTTCTTCTGAAAGAGAGAGTTGCAAGAAATTTTACATGGGACTGCTTAGTCACTTAATCATCTAGCAGTAGGTCACTTCGCACAAAAAGAAAGTGGTATTTTGCAGCATGAATGTGTCACTACTTGTCATTGGCTGCAATGCAAAAGGCAATTTGCTTCATTTTAATTTGATTTTGTTCCATTTTTTAGAGTAATTACTGGACAATTATTTTGTCATAAGCTCTATGCTCAATAGGCAAATCTGGCTCCATGAGATTAAGAAACTAATTTTCTCTGATGTAGTTTGCCCCTCTTTGACCTTCAATTTCTGAAAACATATTTTTCAGGTGTTCTCTTTGAGAGTAAGTAATTTTTCACTCATTGTCATTTATTCATCATTCAGTTCTTATGCACTGAAATTCCATTTATTTTTTTCAGCAGGCAAACTAACTTACCTAAAGCCTTGCATTGCATATAACCATTGCTCATTAAACATGCTTTTAGGTTTGTGTGTTTGTGACATAATGCTATGAATCGACACTAAACTGAATAAAAGGAACTCCCTTAACTCATAAACAACAGCACACAGAAGTAGTAAACATATAAGTCTTTTTGAGTAACAGATATCTTTAAAATATTTTACCTTGATAATATGTTCCTCCTCTATGCTCCCCAAACTGCTATTCATGTCTCTGATATGTCACTTGAATTATAATGAGAACATAATTTTACTCTTTCTTGATCAGAACATAAGCTCAAGGAAGCATAGACCAAGTACTGTGTTTTCTATTTCTTGTACATATCAGAATTTCTGCTACACGGGAGGTACGAATATCTATCAAATGAGGCAATGTCTTAGATACAAATAAATGAAAGTTCAAGAAAATATTCTAACCCTGCGTCATTTTATCTTTCTTTCTTTGAAATGGAGAAGGATACAGTTTATATGGTCATATGCAATATGTGGTAACAACACCTAAGCTGCAAATATCTAAAAATTTCTAAATACAACAACTTTCATGCATTGAAAGAGTGGGTTTTTCTCAAAACTACAACTGTTGCAAAGGTTTTCTTTTTTTGTTGTTGTTAGATGATAATTCTGTAAAATACAAATGTGCTTGAGATACTTAAAGCAAAAGAATATAATTTTTTCACCATGAAATTACATGAATTACCAGTAGTAGATGTTTATGTAAAGCAAATATAGACACGATTCAATAGTCAAATTAAGTATATATAGCAACGAGAGGGGAGGTTGACTATTTTCTATTGTATTTATTATATTAAATAGTATTATATATCAATAAGCATAAGACTCTTACATATTGTAGTTTATATACCTTCAATTTAAATAGTTAATCAAGTGAAGAGTTTAGTTTCATAAATAACTCTAAAATTATGAAATTATTAAAAGACTATTGTTATCTTTTACTTAATTAATCCTTCTCAATTAATTGACAATGAAAATATTTTCAATTCTTATATTAACTATAGATGAAGACATTCACAAGAATTTGGGTTAATAACAATAGAAAATAAGACTCAATTTTTCACTGGAAGATATCTTTGTGATTACCCACTCTTACATCCTTATACTGTAGCTTAAAGGTATTTTGAAATAGATGTTAAAGTTCAAATTATTACCAATATCATATATGTAGTGACACAACAGGAATTCTAATGCTATATTGTAGAATCTGTTCCAAGACTCTTTCTATAATAAATTCACTGCCTTCTCTCCTCATGAAATAAGAAAATACAATTGTGATATTTAAAATTCAAAATGAAAAAAAAAATCCAAATTCACTGAGTCAAGTGGATTAGGACTAATACTCAAACAAATGCAAATTTACAAAAGTAAAAACTTGCTGGATCAGAAGTTTGTTTTGGCTATCTTGGTACATATTCTTGTACATCCTTCTTCCTGCCATTGTGTCCTGGCTCCCGGACCCAGGATGGTCTGGTTAAACAGAATGGCAGAGTAGGTGGATACTGAAATTTGTTCTTAAGTCTGATAATTTTTCTAGTGTTTTCAAAAATGGAATTCCCTTACAACTATGAGTAAATAAAGGCTTAGAATAATGATGGTTACC
This sequence comes from Callospermophilus lateralis, assembly GCF_048772815.1. NCBI lineage: Eukaryota > Metazoa > Chordata > Mammalia > Rodentia > Sciuridae > Callospermophilus > Callospermophilus lateralis. Next base: position 67,707,721 of record NC_135310.1, read on the forward strand.
TAGAGAGGTTTTTGCACAGGAAACACAGGTACATTTATAAAACAGAGTGATATTTTGAAATTTATTTATAAATTTCCCTTCTTGGATTTTTTTCAATTCACTGTCTTTATCCTATCAGACCTGTCTACTTCATCTACCTCAGAGGTGAGGTCTGTTAATTAGGAATCATTAGAAAATAAATAAAAGGAGAAAGGAGAGTATAATTTTCAGCATCTGAAATATAGTGCAAGATGCAAGCTTAGTTATTATTTTGAGATATTTTTCAGATGCCTTTATTCTCTTTATAACACAACTAAGTTTAATATTGAGAGAAGCTCTCTGGGCTTTGGCCTAAATGGAGAGTGATAGATGATTTAGGTTAGTATTAAAAACATACAGAAGTAGGCAAGTCTCTTCCAAACCACAGAAACAATCAAAATAAACTTGGTTAGTATATTCAAACACCTGAGATCTTGGGGGATATTTCCTCAAATTGCTCTTGGTTTACATATATGTGTGTGGGATGCACATGAAGAGGAAAGCTTGTCAGAGGTGGTTGCCATAATGAGGTGAAGTGGTTTGTGGGACTGCAGAGCTGCCCACTGGCCTGAGACAGGCGGGAACCACAATCAGACCCCTGGAAAGGCAGAATGACCAAGGAACTGAGGGGGATCCAGTGTAGCCAGGCAGCTCAACTCAGTGTCCTTTTGGGGATGTCCCAAATCTCAAATTATCCTTGCCTTAGAATTTAAACCACAAGGACAAGCCAGAAGTAGGCGGACAAGGAGCTTGCTTCTGAGGTAGGCAGATAGTAGGCAGGAAGATGCTACCTCTCATTCTCTTTTATTTAAGGGAGAAAAGCAGGTGGAAACAGACTATGTGAAAGAAATAACAATCTAAAATTAGAAAAAAAAGGACTTATTCAATCAGTAGTTAGCAAACTATATGCCAAATTCAGTCAGTGCCTGATTTTTAATAATATTTTACTGGAAAAAATCACATTTATATACAGTCTATGGCTGCTGTTTTCACTACAAAATGATAGAGCTGAATAATTGCAAGAGAAACTGTGTATTAATCAAGTGTCTCCAGAGAAACAGATCCAGTAGGAGATCTCAATCTCTCCCCCCACTCGATGAGAAGGGGTTTATTAATGGAAGTGGTTCATGTGATTGTAAAGGCTGAGACATGCTTTCTGCAAACTGGAGAGCCAGGGAAGCTAGAATCATGGCTCAGTTCAAGTCCATAGCTAAGAACAAAAGGAGCCAATGAGATAAGTCAAAGTTCAAGGCTGAAGACAGGAAAACCTGGTGGACCACTAGTGTTTAAGTCCCAGTCAGAAGGACAGATGACCTAGAGTTCTGATGCGCAATAGGAGGAGAAGATAGATGGTTCAGATCCAGAAGAGAGAAATAGCGTGTTTTCCTTTTCTCTGCTTTTTTTTTTAATCTCAGTAGATTGAACGGTGTACACCGCACTGGATGAAAGTGGATCATCCTTGTTCAGTTCACTTATTCAAATGACAATCCCTTTAGAAACACCCTCACTGACTCACTGAGGTAACCCAAAATAATGCTGTCCCAGCTTACTGGGTCTCTCTCTTAATCCCATGAATTAGCCATCAATTAGTGGTCTATATGGCCTGCAAACCTTAAATGGTCACTACCTTGCCCTTTATAAAAAAAGATTGTAATCCATGGTGTAAAACATTGGACAGGATTTATTTTAAAACATAATGTTCATTTCTTATTTATTTTTCTTGATGGTTGATAGCTTAGAAAGAAGGCCAGAGTAGTTATAAACAATAAAGTTTACATTTTATATTCACATGACAATTAGATATACATTAAACTAGGTGCACTATGATAACTGTATGCTAGCAAACATCACAGCTAAAGTCATGAAGTAGTTATAATATTTGATGACCGGATTTATATATTTAGCCTCCAGATCATTGATTTTTCTCGGTTTCTTTTAAAGAGACCATATTTCTTGAACTTTGCTTAGCGGACAATATAGTATTAGGGATGTATTTAGTTGAGAGAAAAGCAGGTGTAGGACAGGGATGAAATGAAAATATAATTTCTTACCTTTACTCAATAAAGTAAAGTAAATACAGAGCTGGATGTGCTATCTGGGAAGGAGAACCAGGTTGACGGGGTTATGGCCTTGGAGAGGCACTGTTTCTTTCTCTTTGACGAGCTCCAGGATTTATCTTCTACACTATAATGTCCAGGAATTGAGAGCCAGAGGAATGGTCTTTTAATTTTAAATAGTCCCTGAAAGAATTGAGGACATTGTCTCAGTTCAGCTTCAGAAAAGAAGTCATTAGTCTGGTCGATTCCTCATTGTTAGGGCAAAATCATGATTGGTAGAGCAACACAATTTGTCCAAGACAAAATTTAGTCTAAGACCCTGAAACACCTGGGAGTCAACTGCTCTTTTGCAAGAGTTAATGCTTTAGAATATGACCAGGAAACAATGCAAATATACAAAGTGGTTTGGATTATGGTTTAGATAAGAGTTGATCCCCAAAAACTCATGTGCAAGACAATGCAAGGATGTTCAGAGATGAAATGATTGGGTTACAAGAGCCTTAAGCTTATCAGTGTATTAATCTACTGATATAAATTAACTGGATGGTAACTGTAGGGGAGTAAGGCATGGCTAGAGGAGGTAGGTCACTGGGGGCATGCCTTAGGGGTTTATATTTTGACAATGGTGAGTGAAATTCTTTCTCTTTTTCTTTGTTGCCAAGTCTGAGGTGCTTCCCTCTACCACATCATTTCTTCATAATGTTCTTCCCCACCTTGGGTCTAACATCTGTGGACTGTGACCTCTGAAACTGTAAGAACCAAATAAACATTTTCTTCTCTAATTGTTCTTGTCAGGTCATTTGGTCACAGTGACAAAAAGCTGACTAAAAACAGTGTTCATTAATTTTCAAGGAATTTTTGTTGAATTATTTTTAGGTCATTTGTTTAGGACATCAGAACAGGTATGTATAAAAAATGTCATTGGGTTTCCTACTATTCACAGATCACTGTTGAAATGTGAATTTTTCTTACCTTTCCTAATTTATTTCCATTTCCCTCAACCTCTCTAACCTGGACACACTGTTCATGTTCACTTTTTATTTTTTTTCTTGGTACCAAATAAAGTTTAATGATGAAAAAGGAAAAGTAAGATCTTAATGTGCATTTTTTTGTTATTGTAGTACTGATTACCTACTTTTGTTTTAAGATATGTGTCTATTTCTCCCAGGGAAAAAAACCCTGATAGATACTATTTCTTTCACCCTTTGCCTCCAAGTAGTGCTATATTTAACTAATAAAAGATAACTATTTCATTTTTATGGCCTTTTTCAGTGAAGAAGTTTAGTTATAGTTTATATCTTTCTTCTGATAATTTGTATACTTTTTAAAAAAAATTATGTCCCCTTGTTGATGAAAACCATCTGGTCAACCTTTTTATATGCTTGAACACAATTATTAACAAACCTCAGATAACTTTTCTTTATCAGTAATCAAAGTTTCTTTAACATCTCTTTATAATAGTATGCTGCCCTTTAAATTCAAAGCTGCTGTTTTGGGCAAGTTAATTTTAAATTATTTTATGGAAGTGATGAAGAGTTTGCACTTAATTAATCACATCTCATTTACTTTAATCTCCACAGTGTTGCTTATAGATTTTTAAGATGGGATAGAGTGGTCTGTAACTTTTATAAAATGAGTGAGGGGATTACTGGGGTTACAGAATTTCAAATTTCCTATCTCAACCAGTGGAATTACTTCTTCATTTTGGAAGTCCCAATGAATTTTCTGTATTTTTCCTAATCTTTATTCACAGAATAAAATGTCCCATTTGTTTGAAAAACTAAACAACAGTCAGTACAAATAAATGAAGCATTTTGTTATGCAAACAATTTCTTAAAAGAATATTTTAATGACAATATGGCTATAATAGTCACTTATGGGCTTTAAAGAAACTCTTTTCCAAAGCTAAAAGAAGATTGTAGATCTCACAAAATAGTATTAGAGGAAACAATAGAAAATATGTAGAATTTTTCTTTTAATTGTCCAGAATGCATGTTAAATTATCATAATGTATACATAAAAGACCAGGTGTTCCATCTTGCCAAATTCACACTTTTATAAGATAGATGCAAGAATAATTTATCTCTTGAAATATTCAACATTTTTTTCTTTTATTTCCATTGAATAGGCTTTAAATGCAGCAAGAATATGAATTAAGGAAACTTCTAGGGAACACAAAGACTGAGAGAAGAACATGCCTGAGTCTTGGTTCCACCAAGGACATGATTGTATCTATTTATTCAACAAATATAATTGACTAGTTACCAACTACACAATCACAGTTGATTGGTTAACAACTTCATAGAACACTGATTAAGTTTCTGTTGATATAGCAGGTGGACAAACTCTCATTTCTCATGTAGCTAACCTATGGTGAGGAATGACAGGCAATATAATAAAGGCAAGTAATATACTAGAAAACACCAGTTCAGGGAAATTCTTTGAAGAAAATAAAATATAGTATAGTGCTAGAAAGTGACTGGTGCTAACATAAATAAGGTGATATGTAGGAGACCAACCTCACACGTGACTGAGTCACACTCCCCTGCTGGGTGCTGAGGTGCTCAGTCACAGAAATGTGGCAGAGATTTCCCCACCCTTCTTGGGTTCCAGGGTAGGTGTCTGGTGCATGGGTGTGTCTTGCTACAGCCCCATGGGTAAAGCTACCCTCACCTGTTCCTTTGTAATATAAGCCCTTGCCCTGTTTAGGGTAGAATGTTCCTTAAAAGTGCCTTGTGTGTGTCCCCTTCTCTTACTGTGCCCTTGGGTTGGCCTACCCAGGTGTCAGTCAATCAACCTGCTGACTGTGGACATCATGAAGATAGACTCAGCCCCCTGAAACCAGACCCCTTGCCTCATTTGAATAGCTTCTCCTCAATAAAAGGGGTCAGTGCGTGCTCTCTCTCTCTTCCTGAGGACCCTTAAGGTCAGTGGAGCCGTCACAGCAATCCCAAATAGCAAAGAAAAAGGTATTTGTGTTTCTTGTGTGGTTATTTTGCGCAGCCCAGTTAGCCCAGTTCAACTGGAGTGACCCCTGAGCCTTTTAGTCGTGAGAAGAGAAACCTGGCAGTGATACAGGTATATTTAACTTGAGAATGAAATGATAGATGGGAGTCAAATCCTTAAAACTTTGGAGGAAAAGCAGCAGAACTGAAAGAAATGGGAAGATGTCATTGTGATGGGACAATCTAATGTATGTCTGTATCTCTGTTACTTCTCCCAAAGTATATATTCCCTGCCCCTTTCCACCAAACCAAATTCAAAGCTCCCATCTTCCACAAGCTCTTCCCCAAATCCATGAAATAATTCTATTGACCTCCGTGAATTAAAATATTTTCACTTTTAATTTTTTAAAAATATTCAGTAGTATTGGGAAACTAACTTGCTTAGGGCCTTGCTAAATTTTGGCCTTGAACTTGTAATCCTCCTGCTCAGCCTTCTGAGACAATGGGATAATAGGCATGTGCCATTGCAACTGGCAGGTATCTTGAGCTCAGTATGTTCCATGTAACCCTGGAATTATGACTTATTAGATATTTTACATTTATAAAGGGTTTTATACAAAGAAAAGAAGCAGCATAGCTCTGGGGGTAATAAGTGAAGCACCTTGAAAAATAGTGAGAAAATTATGTAACTAATAGTGAGAAAAGTACATAAAAACTAAGAATGTTGCCCAACTTATTGTATAGAATCTTGGTCCTTAGTTTTGATGAAGAACTCATGGGTTAGCTGCTAGTTGTCAGTTCTCAGCCTTAAACTTCCAAAAAACTCAGTCTTTTCAACAACAGGTGTCATTTCTCCATGTCTTGGTTTTGGCAGTAATCTTAGTGATCTTATGTATCACTACTAAAGCTCTAATTTTCAAGAAAAAGGGCAAAAGATTATAAGGGTTAAGTAGCTAATAAGCTAATCATGTGTCAGTGATGTAGTATTGCTTTCCAAAAACAAAACAAAACAAAACAAAACAAAAAAACAATCACCTCAAACTGAATTTAGACCCAAAATGTCATTGGCAAGCATTTCAGCAGGAATAAGTTGGATATGAAAAATCTACAAGGAAAATGCTAAAGTAAATCTTCCATTCTTGTTAGTTTGCATTGATTATGGGGGACTCAATGTTTGTGGTCCTCCAAAATATGTATTTTGAAAGCCTAACACCCAGTGTTATGGTAATAGGAGGTGGGACCTTTACAACTTGATTAGGCCATGAAGGTTAAGCCCTCATTAATGTATTAGTGTCCTTACAAAAAGGTCTAGAGATATAAATCAGTAGTAGACCATTAACTTAACATTCATTAGGCCTTGGATTCACCCCCAGAACAAAAATAAATAAAAAATAAAGATTACAATTAGAAGGTATTTAGTATATAAAAAACAAAAACAAATAAACAAAAAAGGACTTTGTCTTTAAAAAAAAAAAAATAGAGTGACCTTGCAAAGGGATCCCAGAGAGCTGTCTTTCTGTCATATGAAGATTTAATTGAGGGGGTGTCTCTCACCAAACCCAACCATAGTAGTTGGAGCTTCCATTCTCTAAAACTGCATGAAGTAAATTATTGTTGTTTAGCCAATTTGTGGTGATTTAATTGGGCAGCCCATATAAAGACACTAATGTTTTGAAGAGAGGAAATAATTTCTAAAGTAAGAATTGTAAAGTAGTAGCCAAGGGAAAGTAGTGTCAAATATTTGAAAAATTTTCATTCTGCTAGGTGTTTTAGACAGGATCAGAATGGTGCTTTAGGGCCCTGGCCTAACAAGGGTTGAGATGAATGGAGAAAACCAAGAGTGGGTATAACTTATGTTGGTGGGAACCCTTAAATAAGATAGAAAGATTCAAAAGTTTGCTTCATGGACCCTCTTTAAAGTTGCTGTTTAGAATTTTTAAATATTTAAAATGCTAAAAAATATCTCTATTTTGTTTTTATTTGGCACCAGAAAAATAAGGTTCATATATCTAAGATTAAATCTTGGTATGGGGGGTAGAAATGTGCTCAAGTGGGAGCTTGAGTCTAGACTGCATGAAAAAGAAGATGAGTGTCTCAGATAACTGTTGTGACCCTATTGGCCACACTGAGCCACACCTCTAACACTAATCCCTGCTTCAGTAAGGTGAAGAGGGCTGCTTTATACAGCCCTCCACCAGCTATTGCAGATGTTAGCTAGCATTGCCATCCCCTGGACTACATACCTGCTGCTCTTTGCCTCAGGGCTTCTCTGACAGGTTGAGTGTGGGGCATTCTTGGGATCCTGTAAAATACTTACACATAAGCAATCCAGAAGTGCTGAGCTGTTACTATCTGATGCCCTAGTCCTGTCCCCACTGGGTGACAGGTAAATGCTCTTGTGTTTCATCCCCAGGCACAAAGCTCTACAGCATTTCACAAGACCAAGTGCATTTCACAAGGCCAGTCTCCCTGTTGGTAGTTAACCTAATCCTGGAGTCAGTTTTAATTGCTTTCCTTTTTTCACTTGTCCTGTTCTGTACTACTATTTCTTAGTATTCCATGTCCTCCAAAATTATCAGTAATTAAGTCTTTGTCTCAGTCTTTGCTTTTTGAAAGGCTGAAGCTAAAATGGTGGAATTTGGTGGGGTGAAAGGAGGAAAGTACCTATAGGAATGAACCACAATGGTCCTCAAACAGTCAGCTTTTCATTTATTTGCTAAATGAATGCTGTGTGTAACTGAGAAAGTGAGACTCTTTTTAGTTCACTAGAATTTTCTTCATGTTTTTACTTGACTCAAAGTTCAACCCCAAATGCCCCATTCTCCCATTAAATGCCTTATATGAATAGAAAACTAGAAAAATATATTTCCTTCTAATTCTCTGATAGTGCTCTTTTGTCATTATTACATATTTTATTGAATTTTATTAATTTTTAACAGATATTGTAGGAAAACCATTATCTTCAACCTGTAGGGTAATGATTCTGAATTACAGTAGCATTATTTTGTTTTTTACCCTATTCAACAGAATGCATGTATGCATGCATATGTATGCATTTATGTAAGAGGAGGGCAGGAGCCGAGGGAGGGAAAGAGAGAGAGAGAAAGAGAGAGGGAGTGCCAGATTCATTTTGCTTCAGTTTAATAGTTTTAACTGGTTCATTAGCTATTCTTTAGAAAGAAAAAATGAGCATAATGTAGTAAATGATCTTAACATAGTAATGGGTAGGTTCCCCTCCTCCCAGTTTATGGTAGGTACAAATCTCTGCTCTTAATGTTAAATCTTATTTATGACTTATTTTAAATTTCTGCCAGAGTAAATCTTGAGTTCATGTTTACCAAGTAAAATATTTTACTCTCAAAGATCACAATATCAATTTTATCTACTGTGCACATTATAATCTACTTATACCCAATTCTCTAGAAAGTTACCAACATACCCAATTCCTAAAAGATTTAGATAGAAACTCAATTTTCCTTCATAATTTTTGTGACTGACTTATGAATAAGAGAAGCTTCAAATTCAAAGCATGTTTGAACTTCTTGTTATTCTATCTATGCACATATGTTTCCTTCTCTGCAACATTTGTAATTCATTAGCCATTTCGAAACTTGTCAGAATGTAAGCATTTTTCAGTTTCTAATTTAGTTTGAATGGCAAGTGAGTCCTATTTGTTTTCAGTGTTGGTTTTATTTCATTAAGTCAGAATTACTTTTTTTATAATTACATGTGGAAATAAATAGCCTTTTCACAGGCTGATAAAAAAAATACTCATTCAAGTTTGTTCCAAATTTATTTGGTTGACAGAAAGTAATTTCTCACTCAACACTACCATATGAAATTAACTTTCCTTTCTCAACACAATAAAAAAATGATGATTTGAATTCCCCAAATTGTATAAAAGTCTCATACAATTTTAAAGAGTAAAGGAGAAAAATTAGGATACACACAACATTTAAAAAGAGATTTGACCATGAAGAAAAAAGTATTCTTTATAATGGCTATGCAATTTAGAATAGTTCTTCAAATAAAAAGTCTAAAGTGAAATGGACAATCCAAATTTAAAATAAATGTGTACATCTTCAAAAATAAAACTCCTTGCTGAAAGATAAAATTTAAAATAGAAAATAAACCCAAAAGAACAAAATACCAAAGAAAATCAATTACTCCTAACATCTAGCAATAATAAAAAAGAAACGAGGACATTCTAAGACCCATTATTTAGTTCCTTTAACTTATAATTACAGTTGATATGAATACTTACTATGTGTCCATAACTATGCTGTGTAGTTTATTTGCACAATCCTCATGTAACACTGTCCTCCATGATAATGGCACAATTTTATTGTACTTTATTTTAACTGGGGATGAATTTAAAAGTACAACTGAAACAATAAATACAGCTTAAATTTATGTTAAAATTGAAATCAGCATATTTGCTTCATACTCATCAGAATTTCCATTGGCAATATCAAACTACTCATCAGGAGATTAGTTACTCATTCCTGGTGGGTATTTACAGTGGACATTATGGTTCACCACCCAGATCCCTCCTTTAGAATTCGTTTTTCATTCATTTCCCCAGCTGCTGGGCATGTACTGTTAGGGTCTGTAAACAGTCAAGATGGAGTCTGGCTTTTTGCCAGAGGGAGTGGTTTGTGAAGTAACTGACAGCGAGCCATTAAGTGTGGAGATTCCTTATTGGTTGACTGCTGTATCTAGTTTATGTTAATTAAGATAAGCTGTGTGGAATGTATATATACCCCTCCTGTCCTACAATAAATGGCTCCTACTCCTGCTGTATCAATGTACACAAGTTGCTCGTCACCCCCTGGTTATTTTGCCCAGCCAGCTGGGCTGTGGCAATGTGGGCTGCTGATGACATATGTCAAGAAAATAAAGTAATAGGCTTCCACTGCCTTCTGTTCATACCCAGCAGAGTCCACATGAATGTAGTCTGCCTTGTTGTATGTTACCATAACTAAACTTTAGTTGTATGAAAGTCAATTCCTTAATTTGTACAGCAAATCCTACTACCTCTTGCCCAACCAAGAAGAATGAGCCCACATACATTATGACTATTTTTTTCACTTTCTATATGATAATTCCCATTATAATGCAAAGACTTCCATCTTAAGAGGAGTCATCAATAAATCTCTCTTTAATGTCCAGCCAGCTACTTACTGATTCACTTCTGTATTTCACCTTGCAGCAAAATTGTCTGAATTAGCTGTCTATGTTCAGTTTCTCACTCTTTGTTTTTTCTTCTATCCTTATCAATACAGTTCTAATAAGGCATTTCCCCGTTTTCCCTTGGTATTTCACAAAACTCTTCTCCCATTTGCTAACCTCAGTGATCCATTCTCCATCCTCATTTTTCTTACTCTTTCGTTACATAAAAGTAATAATGCAGCACACAAACTATATATTTCTCTATTATGTGATGTACAAATTTTTGGTTCTTGTGTCAGTACGCCACATTCTCTTAGTTTTCTTCCTTTACTGGTCACTCCTCCTCTGATCCTTTCTTGGCTACTTCCATCCTATCCTACTTACATACTCATCTTCAAGTGCCCCAGAGCCTAGTATTTGTTTCTTATCACCTCTTGTGTTCCATAAATATGTGCAAAATTACCAAATTTATATATATATATATATATATATATATATATATATATATATATATATATCTCCCAGGCTAGATGACTCCAAAAACCTACTCATACACAAAGATATGTACTTGGTCTTTGCACTTAGATGTCCTGTTACTATCTCAAATTTCCTTTGTGATGAATAAAATAAGATTTAATGAATGCCATCATTTTTAACTTTTCTTTCAGATGGAAAAAATGTGATATCTGGATCCTTTACTAAATCTGTTCCAACTATTGTCTTTCCATCTTACTTGATGGCAATCTCATCTTTCAGTTGCTCAAACTATAATCTTGGAATACATTGGGTATTCCACTGTTTATCTCACACAATCATTATACAATCCTGTTGGCTCTCCTTTTCAACTCTCTCTCTTCCATGTCCCCTGTTCACTCCTTTAGAACCACAGTGGTTTCCAGGAAGCAACTTGAGTAATGTAGCACTCATTTCCTCCAGCTTGTATACCCCTGCTGTTCTTTCCATCCAGAGTCTTCTCCCCTACCTACCTGGCCAGCATTCTCTCACCTCCTAGTATTTGCTTAAATGAGCTCCATTTATTTCAAATTGCAAACAGTCTTCTCTACATGGCACTCTCCAAATTCCTTACTCTAGTCTTTTTATGTCCCTTACTATTTTTGATTTGGTAATTTACTTATTTATTATCTTCTCATTTATTGTATGTAGCTTCTATTAGAATAAAAACTCCAAAAAGACAGGGAACTTTTCTGATTTGCACATTGTAGTATCCTAAGTGTCTAGAACAGTGCCTGGCCCATTGTATGCACATGTGAATATTTTTTTAATGATTAATGAGTAATTACTGTGCCTGGGACATTGTTATTGCCAATTAAACATTAGCTACATTTAAACTTTGCATACTTCCTTCCTTCTTGTGATACTTATAGTCTTATGATTTTATTTCACTTCTGTGCATTCTTTCTCATTGGCTACATTGACACTTACACATAGTTGCCATCAGGTTGATTTAAGCATTTGGTTTAATAACTTTCAAGATCTTTGATTTTTATCTTCAATATTCAAAATCTGAGGATACCTAGTTGCTTACTGGGGACTAAGGACCACATTCAACAACTTCTAGCTGGAGAAATAGACTTTAATTTCTTTGTTATATTGTTTCCCTTAAACTCAAAATGGTGATTTTGCATTTTCAGGGAGTCAGCAATGAAAGCATGGAGCCAAGGTCACAAGGCCCATGTGCAGGTTTGCACTTTCCATACATGCATTCATCAGGTTATACACATTCATCAGGTTATATACATTCATCAGGCACCTGTTCATGGCACAGATATCACATTTTAAAAAGTAAAATAAAGGATAAAGGTTTTGTAGCCAATGGCATTCCATAGTTAATCATTTTTATTTACTAATAAAGTAAAATGAAAGATAAATAAAGTAATAAACCTTTAAATTTAACCTTCAGTTTATAAAAAGTGAATGCCTGTGACTCCCACAAGGAACTCAGAATAGCCATGGAAGATTTTCAAAAAGTCAAATATAAGATTATTCAGGGAAAGACATAAGAAGATATTTTATACAGCTGCATTATGCTAGTAAGATAATTTCTGAACAATTGACAATGTATAGAATATGCCAACATTACTATTCTTCCCAGTCTAATGTTACATTATCATATTTAACTGTCTTGGTAGTGCAATTACTTTGAAGGTTTGAGCCATTAAACCTGTCACTTATGTGACATTCTTTAAAATGGAAAGTATAGACAATCTCATTTTCTTTTTGTTCAGTGTTTCAGAAGCAAGAGAATTATGTGCACGTTCCCCCTCTCTCTCTCTCTCTCTCTCTCTCTCTCTCTCTCTCTCTTTACTTTTTATTTTGGATTGTATGCTTTTGAAATTAATTTCTAAATCATTCATGGGCTGAATCATCAAATGCCCTTGAGGAATTTTTTTTTTTTTTTTACAAATTCAAAACCACAACCAAAAGTTAAAATTTCAGTAGCTAATTAAAAGTTCTAACAGGTAAAATATGCAAAACAATATAAAGACAGTTTTTTATTCCATGTGACAGTCACTTGTAGGAAGGACAAGTTTTGCTTAATGCATTCTGGAATTATTGATATGTCTGGATCAAGGTGGATATCCTTGGAGTCAATGTATGCCTGAATCTTCATTCAGACTTTTGACCTTAGTTTCATTGCTAGAATTAAATAGAGATTACTTCTTATCTTGTTTACCACAGATTATTGTTGGTCAACTCTTTAGTTAACCTCTATTCTTAATTTTTTCCTATTATCTCATAATTATTTAAGGTGAAACTGAAAGAAAAACATACAACCCTTCCTATATTACTCTTATACTGACCCATTTTATCCTTTATTCTATTTGCCTCATGAGACTTCTGTAGAGGATTTCTCTAGCCCAACTCTGGCTTTCTGGGATGATTGAGATGTTTTAACAAAAGAAAAATTCTAAGATGTCCTAAATCTAATTACAAAAGACAGATGATGGAGGGGTGGACAGGTGAAAAAAGTTAATCAGTCCACAACTATAGGCTGAAACCAAGTAAAGACTGTTCTTCATTCATGAAAATATTTTGAGATCTTGACTCAAAACCCCATGGACTGACTCTCAGATGCCACTGCACCTGTTTACAAATGAGCTTTACAGGTTATTAACATCCAATCTAGAAGTGCATAGTACTTCTCCTTATGGACTCTTTTCCTATCCTACCACTTTCTCGGTTTTGCATTATCCTTTACCTCTTAATTATAGGCAATGTAGGTTCAATGTAAACAATTTGAACTTCCTTCCTCACATTTTCACATTAAAATGTTCCTAGTTCTTGGGTTCAATGGACTGATTTCCAAATTCTAAGGAATCTTCCTGCTAATGGTTGTGCATCTTCTCCCAGGACCTAGTTCTTCCATGGTTAGTATCTGTAATGGCTCAATAATTCCCTTTATTTCAGAGAATTCACTCTCAAAAACTTTGGTTTAACAGTTCTGTATGGGTATTATCACAGTAGCAACTGTCCACATCTGTCTACTGAGCATTTGAAATATGACAACAGTGATTATGAGCAGAACTTTGAATTTTACTTAATTTACATTTAAATTGAAATAGCCACATGTGATAATTCTGGTTAAAGATCTCAGAAGTTGTTCTTATCCTTTTAAAACAAGGGAAAATCTAAACAACTTGAAATCAGTAACTTTGTTATGGTGCTGGGTATCCAATGCTGGTTCTCACTACATGTTAGGCAAATACCCTACCACTGAAGTGAATTCCTAGCCCTTAATGATTTTCTTGTTCTATTGGAGAACTGAGATCATAGGATAGACAATCACCCAACATCTACAAAGACAGCTAAATCCAAAGAATTGCAGGCAAGATCTCTTTATCTGTAAGAGAAGCTGGTGGTAGGAATATTTAAATGTTAACTTTCATGAACTGGTGAAGCTAGGTGTATGGGTGTAGACCAGCAGTGGTGAGAAACCTGTGAAAGTTGCAGTCTTCTGAGACTCTTGGTTTTACCTTCAAAAACCCTGCTACATTCTCACAGTGAAGAGTGAAGATTATTTCCCAGTTCTCTGAGGGAAAGGAGAAAAAAGCCATTGTGAAATATGCCTTTAGCAATCTCTATAGCAAAAGACTGCAAGTGGAAAAGATTTTTTTTTTTAACCAGAGCTTTATCTAGCCTCAGAGAAGGGAAGTCCCCAACTCTAACAGTGTCTATCCTTTCTACATGGCCTAAGAAGAAATAAAGGGATAAAAGAGAACTGTAAAGGTCCAGCCCAGGGACTTAGCCTATTAAGAGATGAGACTTAATCATAATATTTAAAAAAAAAACACACATTTCTGCTATGCATACCTTAGTACTACTGCAACAAGTCTCCAGTATTAAAGCACTGGATTATAGTTAGAAAGAGTTACAAATTGCAGACTCTGAGGTGGTTCTGAACCTGATATCCCATGAATGCCTACGGAATGACTGTATATTCTTCATGCTCAAACCAAAAAGTTTTATGTGTGGTAATGCCTCAGATAACATAGGGAGTGTATCTTCTAGATAATTTCATATATTCAGAATGATGCTAAAGCCAGAGGAGAGACTCAGGGAGTTGAAGAGTGAAAAAGTAGCCATTAGTTTATAAGAGATTATTCGTACAATAAAAAAAATGTTGAACTTGATGGAGCAAATAATACAACATGACATCAATTAATGGAAAATTTCCTCATAAAGAGTGACTGATTCTGATGAAACACCAAGTCCTTTTGTGGGAAGAATGATAAGTGAATGGAGTCATTAAAAAAGAGGTTTTGCAGTAGACCAAACTGTCCTGATGTCCCCAGTAAGCATCCTTACGGTATTTGCAGAATCTTGGACTCAAAGTTCTGCCACATCTAAAGGGTCCTGAAAATATTTGGTGAAATAAGAAAACTGAATTCTATTGAAATGCCTCAGAGGTCATCATCACTGCCCCCAGGAAGGGCCATGCTGAACCCAAACTGGATGTTCCATTATAATGCAGTTGCAGAAAGGGTGTACCCATGTGTCTGCCCTGCTTTGGTTCCTGGACACACAGCAGATCCAAGCCACTCTTCAGCAGTACCATAAGTTCTGAATTTTCTTCCCCAAGAAAGAGATTAAAAGGTATTCTGTTCTTTGGCATATTGTCACAGTTTTTTCCCAAAGATTTTAATATAGAATGTTGATGAAACTACGAGACTATTCTGGTAGTTCTTGATAACTTTTGAATTTTATATTGAGACTTCCGATAGATTACTGTACATACAAAGAAGTAAATGGAGGTGATTATAAGGTGGTTTCTGCTAAGAAACTATCAGCAAATCCTATTCGACTTAATTGTATTAAGGTTTCTTGGATAAAAGTCATTTCTAAATATAATACCTACAAATAGTAACACAGGGCCAAAGAATTCAATGTGGAAAAACTTCTTAAAGCAGGCTACCTTATCAAAGATTCATTAATCGATTGTATGTTTAAGCAGTATGAGAACTAGTTAACATGAAACTACTCTTTATGCCCTCAAAGAAAGCATTTCATCACCCTCAGTTTTTGGAATATTTTACCTGAGGTGTATTGGATTCAGTCAAATGCTTTGAAAAATAATGTCATCATTTCCTAACTGATATTGGCAATTATTTGTGCCCCCAATAAAAGATTCTGTAAGTAGAATTTTCTTATTCAGTTTGGTTAGGTAGAGTATGCACAGAATTTAACTCTTTTTCTGTATCCACTGACCAACACACCTCAAGGAAGTAGTACCAATGCTTTTTGATATTTCATTATCTTGCTGTAAAATTTCATTACTCAGCCTGTGGATGTGGATGCTACTGAGAACATACAGTATTAACACAAAAGAGATTTATGATAAATGTAACTCATTATGCAGAAAACATATGGACATTTAGAACATTGAATGTACGATCTTCAAAAGTTGCGGTACCTAGGATTCCCTTTGCAGTCAAGTATCAGAAATTGCCTGGAGAATCTTGTGATTCCTTAGGATGTCAAGAGAATTGTCACTTTCTTTATAATTGAAAACAATGGAAAAACAGAATGAAAAGATGCAGAATTTCAACAATTGGTATATATGGAAATGAACCAAATGAACCTCCTAAAACTGAAAATACAATACCCAAAATTAACAACTTATTTGAAGTGTTTAAGAGCAGACTTTATAGAGCAGTGTTTGAATAAGAAAGCTCAAATCCACTGGTGTGAATTCTTGGAATGGTGAATGACCCACCTTTGTATCCCATATGAAAAGTATGGTGGAGTAAGTACACTTTCTATGAGATAATCTGGCATTCATTACTAACACCAGAATAATAGGGATTGGTTTTCAAAAATTCAAAAAGAATTTTTGAATTTACAAAAAGAATGAAGAGCTATCTCCCTATGATGGTGAAATTTTAAAATCACCAGTATCTACTACTAGCTGTTCTTTACATATATTTTTTTGGGGAGTACTGGGGATGGAACCCAGGGGTACTTAACCACTGAGCACATCCTCAGCCCTTTTCTGTGTTTTTATTTAGAGATGGGATCTCACTGAGTTGCTTAGGGCTTTGCTAAATTGCTGAGGCTGGCTTTGAACCCCAGATCCAATCTCCCAGATCCTTCTGCCTCAGCCTCTGGAGCTGCTGGAATTACAGTCGCGTGCTATTGCTCCTGGCTGTGTATATATATATTATTTTGGACAGTTAGTTAATCATAAACTTCAACAAAATTTTTTAACCACTGTCTGTATAATAAATAATGCTTTGGAAGTTGATAACTTTTTAGTTTTTATAAAGCTTTCATATATAGTATTCCAAATACATTGACTAGTTATTTTATTGGATTGAACCTAATGACTATCACATAAATCACATGATGTTTTTGTTATCCAACTACAAACATGGTCAGTGATGGAAATTGAAACTATTTATTCTGCAAACCCAGACATGATAGCTGTGATATCTTTTATCAGCACAAATAACTAGTTGCTGAAAGGACTGGGCAGCTTCTTCACCCCTTCTCCCCCAATTCTTCATTAGACTCTAATACCACCACTGACACATATGTCAGAATTTCCAATTTTAATTCACTGTGCCAAATATTAAATTAGTGGTTTCCACACCATTTTAAGCTTTGAAACGTCTTTGAAGCTGGAAACACAGGACACAGCAGTATTTTTAAGAGATCAATCAGAGAGTCTTTATGGGCAAAAAAATCTAAAAGGCCTTTCATCTCTATGTTAGTAAGAAGCATTCTGATTTTATTTTTATCCTTCTCTGATTTTATCTGATGCTCAGCCTAATTAAGTTCTTGTCTTTTAAAATATTATATATGTATATATGAGTGTATAAGAGTTTAGTTTACATTGTACTGTTTTCACTGTTTCAGGATCATATATCTACACAGTGAAGATAATCTTTCTCTGTAGCCTGTTCATTGTGATACAATGATTAAAGACCATTAAGTGGTAAACCTGTTCTGAAAATATATCCCAGAAGTAGAGTCAGTAAGAGTGTGTCCATTAGTTAATGACTTCATTTATTTAGAAAAACAACACGTTCATATGAAATATTGAGTTCAGGTAAAGCGTATTGTGAAAATTACAGTAACCACTAATTATATTTTCTTTAAAACATCAGATTGCAGAAGTACTGTTTAAAAGTAATCATTGTGGAGGTCAGATCTAATTATGTTTTCTAATAGTGTGTGTTCTGTTGGTGATAATGACTGGACTTTATAATTGACACAAATGAAATCTTAAAGAGTTGGAGAAAAAAAATAATAACTATGGAAAGCATATTTGCTATAAACAGGTTTCATTCATTTCCATCATACCATGATGCAAAAATCTCTAATGAGCCTTTCTCTAAAGGAAAGATAGTACTAGATTCACAGAAAAGTGATTTTCAAATTTTCAATAAAGAAAAAAAAAGCAAGGCAGTCTTGCCCTATTTTAATATATTATTGATTCAAATTAAGATTGCAGGGCTGAGTAATTCTCACCAAGAACTGGATTCATTTCCTGCTTTGGAAAACATTTATATAAAGATAGATTACATAAGATTTGGAAATTGCTAATTTAATTAGCTTATGGTTCTCACTGGTATTTTTGAGGTTTAAATGTTTAAACTCTCCTGTAATTTTTTTCCATCAATTTAAAGTGTTATTAAAATCTGGGTTAATTTTGAAATGTCATTATTTTTTCTAGAAAGAGTTCTGCATCGGAACTTCACAACAAATATACACATTTTGGAGTATTGTTCACCAATGTGATGATGTTCACCAATGTACTTTCACCAGGAAGTTTCATTAGGCATTTCCTTCCAGAGGAAAAACAAAAGAAGTTCATCAGAATAGTTAGAAAGATTATGAGAATATACAACCAACTTTACATTTTTACCTTATTTAATTTTTTATTTAACATATTCTAAGGGGCCCAGGGTTCTCCTCTGTGATATTGTCAATGATTTTGGTAATAAATTTCTCAGATAGTTGAGATGGAAGAATTGTTATAGCCATTTAACACACACACAAAAAGAGAAAATGGAGATAACGGTATTGATCATGTTATATAGAATCAAAGAAAGTTGAATAGAAATCCAAATCCTGTTCAACCTTTTTAGTCAGCCATGATTTCATAATGGTTTTCTCTGGGACTATGCAAAGCTGACTCAGTTCCTTTGGGGACAAAATTCTAGTGTAAAGCTTTGCCTTTTATTTCTTTCTCTTTTCTCTGACAAAGAACAAAACTGACTTTAAAGGGGACAGAGGGAAAAAGGAACATTTCAAACTAACGTTTCCTGCCCATTATTTTATTTAATGGTGACATACTTTCAGTTCTTTAGATACACGCAGTCATAATTTACACATTCATGACCCAGAACTCAGCACACATTTAAAAGGAGACATTTAATTTATATTTTATGCAAACTGGGTTTATGATGGAATAAAATGAAAAGAATAGTAATGTCATCAAGGCTCCAGAAGGAAAAGGTGAGTTAATAAACAAACAAAAAAAAATTTAGAAAGAAACTACTGTGATGAGTTCACAGACTCATAGATCTGAACCTCAGAATGTCTGCAGTTTGGAAGGAAAATTATCAGTCCTAGCATAGTGTAAAAAAAAAAAATAAGACTTTCTTGAAGCATGATATAATCTATTGATATTAAAAAATACATCAATCTCATCTAGTGTGAGAAGTATCACCTGAACACAAGCAAAATAATTATTTCCTTCCATGAAATCGGTACCCTTCACTACAATTAAAAAAAAAAATCATAAGTTAAAGGGCTGGAAGACACAGCTTGTTTTGTAACCTCCAAAAGGAAATAGCCATACAAAAAAAAGTAAGCGACTACAGGGGGAAGTCCTAGACCATAAATAGTTAGAATGAACTTAGCAAAGGCATGTTAAGCAATGAAACTGAAATGAGCGGCTTCAATGATCAGAAATTTAATGATATCAAAAAGCAAAGAGTTTGCTGGGACTACCATATCAAAATATCAGAGAGTAGGTAGGTAAACCACAGAAATTAATTTTCTCACAGTTCTGGAGGCTGAAAATCAGAGATCAAGGTGGAGACCACCACTGCTTTCCTCTGAGGCCTCTCTTGGGCTTGCAGATGGGATGCCCTCTTGCTGCTTCTTCACATGGTCCTTCTTTTTTGCACTTTCACCCCTGATGCCTCTTCCTTTTCTTACAAGAACACGTGGTAATGTTAAGGGCCACATACTAAAGGCCACATTTTAACCCAATCATCTGATTGAAGACCTCCTCTCCAAACAGGGTTACAAATTGAAGGACAGAATTTAAGCATATGAATGGAGGTGGAGGGAGATACAATTCAGTCCATAACACCTTCCAAAAGATAAGAAAGGCTTCTCAGAGTAAATCATGTGATATTGAGTCTTTTCCCTCTCAACACAAATTAGTCGCTTTCTAGATTTTAAAGACTCAGAGTTTAAAATCTTTGTAGGTTGCTAAGTGTACTTTTTATGAAAGACAGGTGCCACTGGGAAGTGAACCTTGACTGCTATATAATTGAGGAATGCTTTGCTCCGCTGATTGTGGGTCATTTTTCCCTAGAATAGAGAGACTCTTTTGTGCTCCAAGAAAGAGTCTGTTGAAATTTGGGTAATTACTGGCACTGTCATTGCTTCCTCACCCTCATTGTGCACTCTGTCCCTCCCTATTGCTTAGCAGCACTTGAAGTCCTGACCCCAGTTCATGAGAGCGTTAGTCTGAGGACTAAACCAGTGCCTACTCCTGTCTTCAAACCTGCACATTGATTACTTCAGAAGTGCACATGCAGAATCATTTAGTTCAGGAAGGATGAAATCCAGAATTTTTGATTATTAAGAAAAAACGACTTCTTGTTTTACTTAATATAAATTCTCTCTCTTTTTTCTAACAATATGGCAGGTAAATGTGATGCCCCAAAATTCTATAGCCACTTGCAACCATTAGAAATTTAAGAGAGGCAATTAAACTTCATGGACTAAAATAAGAGTTGATGGAATTGTAAAGAAATTGAGTAAGACTTGACCAGACTGTTCCCAGAACCTACCAAACTCTGGAATATTAAATTATATAAACGAATACATTTATTTTTCTTTGGATTTAAGATGTGCATCCTGTAATTACAATCTGAACTATGTTTACTTATACACTTTATATTTTAAAAGTATTAATAATGTACTATTACTCAATTTTTTAATTACTGTTGAAATTCAAGAAAAAGTACAATTATTAAAATTTAAAGTTGACCAGAAAATTTTGTCTTCATAGACAACTGATGGGAATTAGAACAACTGAAATTAGATTAACTGAAATTTAAATTAAAATTAAAATTTTACTCCACCAATTAGGTTAAGGCTCTAATAACTTAATTATTGTGCCTTTGAACAATCTTGAATTGTTTTACACATAAACTTTGGGGGACACCTCATATCTAAACCATAACATGGAGAAAGGAGATTTAAAACATAAATAAATGACAGACTTCAGGAGGTAGGTAGCATTAACAAGATCACCATGTGGGAAAATGATATCACTACCTTGGTATTTCTTTCATCTTTACTAATAGCCAACTTTAAGAAGTATGATGAATATCACTGAAGTGTTACTGTAAAACACTATGAGGTCTGATTTACAGATTAATGTAAAGTACCATTATCATTATATGATACTGTTGTGTCAAACAAGATTAACCATTGGATTGAAATTATCTCTTTACTTTCTGTCTTCATTCACATGGAAAGTTAGTGCCAAAATGAGGTTACTATGGCAGTAATATGCAGTCTAATAAAGCCATAACAAAAGTTAAACGATAAATATAGCAGCTCCCCCTCCATGAGAATTATGAATTGAATCATTTCCTCTCCAGATTGAGATTGGCTGCTGGCAAGAAATGTTTCTGAAAGGGACAGGTAATTTAAATGCAAAATGGTATACAGAAATGAAGATATTCTATTTTTTTAGATGACAGCAATGATTCTAGTATTCATAATTGAAAACTATAAACAAATTGAAGTGTTTTAGTTAGCTTTTTGCCACTGTGACCAAAAAAAAACCAGACAAAAATAATGTAGTGGAAAAATCTTATTTTGGCTCACAGTTTAAGAGGTTCAGTTCATAGTCAACCATCTCCACAGTTTTGGGCCTGAGGATGGCAGAACATCTTGGAGGAAGGGTGTGGCAGAGAAAAGCAGCTAGGACATGGCAATCAGGAAACAGAGACACCAGGGGAACCACTCACTAGGGACAAAGTATAAACTAAAAGGCACATCTCTAATGACTTATTTCCTAATGATTTACTTCCTCCAGCCACACCCTCCCTAAGGTTACCACCCAGTTAATCAATATCAGTAGATTAATGCACCAATTAGGTTAAGGTTCTAATAACTTAATCATTTTGCCTCTAAGAATTCTTGAATTGTTTCACACATGAGCTTTTTGGGACACCTCATATCTAAACCATAACATGGAGAAACGAGATTTAAAACATAAATAAATGGGACTTCAGTAGGTAGGTAGCATTTCTCATTCTAATTAAACAAGTTTTTTTTTTTTTTTTTGTCTTGTCTGAGTGAAGAATCTGAAATACAGTGGTCATTATTATCATGGTGCAGAGAAGTTTCTAGCAGAAATCACATGACTGAATCTTCTAAGTTAAATTTAGTCTGACTTTTCAGGATATTTCCCAGTTTCATGCTTAAGAAGATATTTGGAATGTATTCATAACTTTTTCTCTGTCTACTCACAGGGAATATCTCACACTTTGGGGAAAAAATGATATTACATCAGTTTTTTCCAAGATCCCCCAAATATGGATTGATGCAAGGCATCACTTGATGTCTAACATCCTTTTAGTAATTTCAAGAATAAAAGGTCAGAGATAAATGGAGCGGCATCCTCTGATGAATGAGAGAAAGCAGTCAAATCCCACAGGGTCTGGTTTGATGCTCTTCAAAACGTTTTCATTACAAAATTTCGATCCTTTCTGACTACCTATGACAGTTAGATATTTTTGTAAGTACCCCATTTAGAATATACTTATCAGACATGAAAAAGAAGATAAGTTTGTTTCAAGGTATTTCATTCCCTTTACTGATAAGAATTAATGGCTTCTCTATTCTGTGTCTATTCAGTGCTATTCCTATCTAGATTTCTACAGTTTCCCCAGAAGGTGCCCAAATGCATTTTGTCAATCCTCTGTGAGGCAAAGCTTAGATTTCAATGAACCATGCATATGGGAATGAAAACACATTTTATACTAAGCTTTTCAGGTATTGCTTTGAATGCATATGTACTGTAGCAATTTTCTTCTGAAAGGCAATAATTCTTCATTTACATCTCTATCAACTGAATGGTCAGTAATATTAAATTACTTATACCTGGCAGAATATTCAATCATGCAAAGTCATACAGCAAATCATCACCTAAAATGACTGTTTATAGTGAATCAGTGTACTGTGACCCTAAGTAGACAGGCACTTAGGTAAGTTCTAATGAAGTCCCTTCATCTTAAATGTCAATGGCTATAGAACAGATTGCTTAAGAAGGACATCTATGAAAGTATAATTGTCCAGAATTATTCAAACCCCACTCAATTGATTCATTTATTTAAGGAGTACTTATTCAATATTTGCTATGTACCAGGAGCTAGGCCTCCAAAGGTGAACAAAACAGACAGCCTCCTAGGGCTGATGGATCAGAGGGAGGGGAGATACACACACACCTAAAATTCAATACACAGTTGTAGTGAGAGGGAACAGAGTGCTTAAAAGCCAAGGTGGGTGACAAATACCTGTGAGAGAAGCAAGCATGTATAAATCTAGGTCATTATTTAAATCCGAATCTTGAGGAATAGGTATGGGCTGAATTTACAGATGTGAGTCACCAGAATGTAATTGGTTAAGAGGAAAAAACATGGCAGAGGAAGCATACGTCACCAAGGACAGAATCCTGGGCAATACCAGACTTTAAAAAACAGTCTCCTTCCCTGTGATTTCTCAAAATGTAATGCTGATCTCTCCCAATGCAAAGATGGGAACGGAGATTGTTTTAAGAGAAGAAGCAGGCTCTGGTGATTTAAAATAGTTCTGAAGCTCACAGTTTTTTTTTTTTTTTTTATTATGTAACTACTTTTATATTGGAAGTTTGCTTCCTAGAGAAAGAGAAAGGATAAAGTATTCCTTAGGTCTAAAATATCTTAGTTGGACCTCAAAGCTCATAAGAGATGAGGACAGTGAATCTGTATATGATAACCTCTACTTATAGTTTTGTGTCGTTTGTGAATTTAGGGAAGTTTTGTTGTGCCTAACTGGGGAATGAGGCTTCCCAAGTGAACTAGCATATGAATGTACTCTAAGGCAATTTACAATGTCCTGAAGCAAGTAAGAAGACAGGACTGATGTCTCTGTCTGATAAAATCTTTAAGAAAGGCTGATCTCCTTAAAGAATGTCTGTACTTGATCTGATGACAGACAAACAATTTCACTTCACCTTAGGCAGCAGAGTCAAGAAAGGCAAATATTATTTTTTCCATTCTCTCTTGACAGATTTTCTTTACTTTCTACTAAAGTGAGATTACCTCCTTTAGACATTGTAAGGTATTTTGAGGAAAAAAATCTATTATATTTAATTACAATGGCCTAGCACATGAAATAAGACTCATCTTCAAGCAGAAGTTACCCTAAGGATAACAACACTATCAAGTTTAATCAAAGCATTTAAGCCTCAAGCAGGGTTCTCCTCACTTTCCTTTATAATCTAAAGTTAACATTTATTTTAGCCTTCAAAATTACTTTATGCTAAAACATTTTCTTGCTGTTATCGAGTCTACTAGCTTCAGAAATTATATATCCAAAATATCAATTAGCATTCAATTTGCTGTCTGCAAATCTAAATTATGGAATTAAACTTTTGCATTCTGTTGTTACATTGATAAAGATAATTAAAAAGCTAATATCAATAGTACAGCTCAAACTTAAAAAGAATTAAGTAACTGTTTTTAATAAAATTTCAGAATTTAAAAAGGAATAAAGTAAAAGTATTAGGGCATTATTTTGCTCCAACCTGCAAACTTAGGGAATTATGTATACCTGGGCCAGCTCCACACAACTCATTTGTGTCAAGGGTTAACTGCTCATAGATATGGGGTATTTTAGAAAGTGACAGGCATCTTCATAATATGTGCTGCAGGTGGATTGCAGGCTGATTTTCTGTGGCATACGTTAGTTGCTACTGCTGTAAAGTTTTTCCACTTAAAGGAGCTGTTGAGCCAGCATCACCTCCTTCAATCCATCCTACACATGGCTGCCAGAATAAGTCTCCTAAAGCACAGCTCTTGTTCTGTCATTTCCCTCTTAAAACTTCAATGCCTGTTCAGGCCTGATGATTCAAGTCCATGTCTGGCGTCCAAAGATGTGTGTAGTGCCTCATGGCCCACTGCTCTCTTTGACACACTAGAGGTGTCAGTGAAACGAACTTCTCTTCTCAGTATGTGCCTCGCACCTCCCTTGATCCCTAATTTTCTCTGCACATTGCTCAGTCTACCTGTAATGCTGGAGCCATCCTTTCCTCCTCTTAATTTTTACATTTTAAAATACAGGTCGATCAAAAACTCCACTTTCTTTACAAGGACTTCCTTGATCCCTGATTGCTCTATCTGAAATCATTTCTCCTGAAATTTAACAGTGCTGTATCTGATAGTCACGAATCTACACCACTTAATCTTTTTTATTGTTGTTCTTGGATATGCCTTTTTTATTCAAAGAGTATCAAGACCCAGATGGGCGAAGTTCACCTTTTGCTTTAGAAATATAATTATTAAAAATTTAGGTGAAGAAATACTTTATGGAAATCATGGCAAAAAAATACATATATATATTTGGAAGTGTTTTGACTCCTGTAAGGTTTATTCTTACTGGTAATTATAAACAACTGAATTTTGTTTGCTATTAGTAACATATACTTGCTTTAAAGCAGTCACATTTCTGTGACAGTAAAATGAGAGTATTTTCTATATGTGTGATACAAAAGAAAACATTTGTTTTAAGTATTACAAATATTTACCCATTTTGTGTTAAAACACAAGATGGAATGAATTTTAAGTCAATATTTTCATTTTATCACCAAATGTTCCGTCATAGTTTCCAATGGATACTTTTTTTGGGGGGGGGTTCCCTTCTCAAACTCTAGTACATGTCATCTAAATTAGTAATTATGTTGCATTTAAACAAATGCACTCTGGTGATAGAAAAATTAAATTTAACAAAAAAGCACAGGATACTGACTCTAAAATCATGCCTGGGAATTATATAATGAAAGTGGTCTATTTTTTCTAGTAGCTCAAAATCGAATAGTCCGTGCTTTAAATCGCAATCACATCTGAGTAACTAAAGAACAGTTGTTGGTATCTGAGTGCGTGTGTCGACACAGAATAGACAATACATTTGCTTTAATTGTCATTTCTTTACACTACTATAGAATTAGTTATTCACATTTTTCTTTCTTTAATTTTTTTCAACCCTATTAAAAATATATTCCTGTAGCAATTATATATGTAGGGCAATACAAAATCATTACAATTTGTGCTTCTCAAAAGTCACTTTAGGTTTTGGGATATTTAACTGTTTCCATAAGGTCAATGTAAGGATCAGAAACTCAGGCATAAACAGCCTGCATAGCATATTTCCACAGCTCAACTCATTTTACTATGTAATTTTTACTGAAGCAAAACTGTAAAATTTGAAGAAGTCAGCAATCTGAGTCTGTTTTGATGCTCTACAGAGTATTCATTCATTTTAATTATCCACCTTAACAGAGGAGCTTGTTTGATGATTATTTATTTATATTTTCACTGTTTGGTTTTGATGACAGTTGTTGACTGGCTTCTGTCCTCCAAATTCTCTAAAGCTCAGTGGAGCTC